>NC_064600.1:12963010-13267122 GCF_943734735.2 Anopheles gambiae | reverse complement strand
TGTCAAAAGATTATAGGGTTGTATGGCTGAAATTCAGTTTACGCCAAAGTTTACGCTTCGTGTGACGTCCGTATCATGTCCGTCCGGTTCTCGACTTACGCGGATTCGGAGATACGCGGTTTTCTAAATTTGACAGATTAAATGTCAAATCAATACAATTTGCTTCAAGATCGGTATAAATTACATTTTTGCTAACAAATTGAAACCGCTTAAATGCCAGAAATATTAGAATTTTCTGCACGAATCTTAACAAAAAAATGATGAAGTATATAAAAGTACTACATTAAATCAAAAACTCGGAGTAATCAATAGAATTTTAGTCAAAAAACGTGAAATTCGACTTACGCGGATATTCGAGTTACGCGGATTCGTTGGGAACGCAGAAACCGCGTAACTCGGGAACAGACTGTACAGTAGAACGTCGATTTGCCGGGGACGGATTAAACGGCGGGCGGCTTACCCGGCGCTCTAGCACCAATCGAACACGACATCGAACATGAAAAATGTATGGGATTTGACATGTTTGTCTTGTTTGTTTGTTTGTGTCTGACAGTGCACCTCCATATGATTATATGGGTTTGTTCGAGTCGGTTGTCGTGTTCGATTGGTGCTAGAGCGCAGCCTTAACCGTGCGCATCAATTTGACAGTTGGTTAGCAAAAACATTTGTTGTGCAGCAATCTAGTGTATAGTGATATTTTTTAACTTCATTTTTGTTAAAAGACAATTTTAAATCTATTGTTATTGATACGAAAAATATTCTACTTGTGATTAATCCATTATTTTAATGTGAATTTCTAGTAAAACCAGAAAATTAAAAAAAAATTAAAAATTAAAAGTAAAAATTTAATATGAATTTGACATTGCTTGGACCATTATCCGTGGAAATCGATTAAACGGCATCCACCCGGTCCGGAGCTGCCCGGATAATCGGCGTTCTACTGTATTACAACATTTGCTTCATAAACAGGATTTTACTTGTTTTAACAGCTGTTTTATTTTTTTTTTTCACGGAGATTTGTTTAAACTTCGGTTTGTGATTAATCGTTCCCACAATTTGTAGGAATCGTCCCATCATTTTTGTCACCAATGACTCATTGGGAACATTGGGAGACAGTGCAAAAATGGTGGGACTTACACAAAAACAAAAATTCAGTACAACAGCCAGTAAATCATAAGATCCAAGAACATGTGACTAACAGTCAAGAAATCTTGAGACTAATTTACAAAAAAAGAAATATCAAGATATCCTCTAGGTACAGTATGATCTCGCTGGTAAGGATACGATTCGGTGCAAACTAATGCAAAGAAACTAATAACCACCATTCTCCATCGCTGGTAATGTGAAGAAGCAATCTGGATATCCAGTTGCCATGAATTCCCAATAACAATCAACGGTTGCATTCTCGACGCCGCAAGCCAAAGGTTACGGGATTACGGGAACACATGGCAGTTTCAGCTATCACACAGGAAGCTATTTGGTGGAGAGGTATTCGGCAAGAACTGTTGGGATGTGCATAGTCAAGGACGAGTTTTTGTGATAATCAGAGTGCGTCAGATGGATAGACGGAGAGACATTATTGGCTATTCGTTCAAAAGCAAGCAAGCCTATCCACATCAGATTGCATTGCATGGCATCGCAAGTAATCTTGTACGGCTAAAACTGTGTGTTGCCTCTGAAAATCAATAAGAAGACTTACTTACTACGGTACTTCCTATCAGCAGTTTGAAGATGGACGTGGGGCTCTTGAAATTATATCAATTCTCGATAATTGATCTATTTGAAGTACGCCTTGGTTATGAGTTAGTAAATGTTCATTCTGTGTTACACTTTCAAACCCATCAGACGTAATATTCAGTAGTTCCCTCGCTCCCTTGAATATATAAAAACAACCATAATTTTTATTATTACACGTTTTTTATTGAAGTCGCTGACTTTTGGCTATGAAAATGTAATACTCGTCACATCGCCGTATTTTGCGAGCATTATTCGCACCAACTTTCTCAAATGCAACTTTCGGTCTAGCTCTCCCCTGTTTTTATTCGTTGCTAGGGTGAATTTTGCCTTGAAATGATCCAAGGGACCATGTTCAAAAAACCATAAATGTTATGTCACGGTTCAATGTCTGGAGATATGTGTAGTTGGATGAATTTAATTAAAGAAATATAAAACGTAATTATACAAAATACAGGCGGTCCCCGAGATACACGGTTAATGGGGACCGAAAACGTCCGCAAAATACCGCGTATCTCGAATTTCCGCGTAAGTCGAATCTCTTGATTTCCAGCTAAAATATCACTAATTTTCGTGTAATTTTGCAAGTAGGGGGCGGTTTTAGCCTCGTTATGAATTATTTGATATGATTCTGACTGAATATAACAGTTTTAAACCTTTTGAAATAGTTTTTAACATTCCATCGAAACGGAAATTATTTGACAATTTACAATTGATGTGTCAAATCAGTACAATTTGCTCAAAGAACTGTCAAATTTAGAAAACCGCGTATCTCCGAATCCGCGTATAAGAGGTACCGTGTATCTCGGGGACCGCCTGTACACACAAAAAAATAAAAAAAATAAAAACACGTTTTTATGGACTAAAATTAAAAATAAATTTGCCTTAAAAAACGGGGTTTTAATTGTTTTACTACATTTTTGGGTGTGTGCATTGTATCTAACTTCGTTTAAAATTTCGTTAATTATTTTTCTTGTTCCAACAGGCATTTGAAAAAATAGGAGCACCGTTGCCTCGTTATCCCATAAGGGATGCTGCTGGGTTTACAGCAATCGGGATCAACGATCTCGCTGCTAATGTGATTGTTTACAAATGAAGTCTTATCCGCATGGAATTGGAGCGTCTCTATGGTACTTTTTTTCAATTTCCTAAACCATCTTCGTCTGGGAGAGGGAAGCTTCTGAGCGAAAGCTTTCAAAAAAGCACGCACACACGCACCCCGATCGGAAAGCTTTTCAAAAAGTTCACACGACCAGCTTTCATGCACCCCTATTTTTGTTTTTAAAAAATTAAATTCGATTTTTGCTTTACAAATGTTACACACAAATTTGCCTGTGAATTATATCTTAGGAAAAATCTATAAAATATTAATTTAAAAAAACCAATAAGATTCCTAATACCAATAACGGCCACCACCAATTAAGCGATAAAAAAAATTACCCAATAAAGGGAAGTAGTTGCCGTTTAAACATTAAAAAAAACCCCAGCTCAACCGCCCTTGATAAAAGCCCCCTTTGGGGGTTTATCGGGACAGCTGCATATCGGCTTAATAGGATTCAGCAAACTGCTTCCACAAAACATCCCCTCCATCACTCCGATAAGAATAATGCAATCAAACCATAAGAAACCAAGACCGTTGCGCTCACCAGTAAACCAATGGGAACAATCCAATTCGAATGTTCTTAAACGAGCCGGGGTGCTAAGCTGCGTGTTGTGCAGCAAAAAAAAACAAATTCAATAGCAAAAAGGTAAGCAAAACGCCAACAGCCCCCCCCTTACTTGAATTACTTCAAACACAACAAATCCCTCGCTGGTCCGCTTTCTCTTTGCCCGCGCCCTCGTTCGCGCCCAAACAATTTGTTTCCATCCTGTGTGTGTATGTGTGTGTGTGTGTGTGTGTGTGTAAAGGGGGCTGATAGGATGAGACGCAGAAAACCGTTCACACCTGTACCGCACCGCCTCCTCCCTCAGTCCCTCCTCATCGCATCCACAAACCGTGATGATGTAATTGTTTGCCCTACGAACGGGGAAGTGGCGCTGGGCGGCGGGAAGGTTAAACGCGGCCACGCTTGGGGCAGTCGAAAATTGTCGCGCATGCGATCCGGTCGCACGGGCCCAACACGCACGCACGCACGGAGTATGGACCGACTGGGACCGGGACCGACCGGGAAACCGCTGTAAGTCAGTGTGTGTGTTGATGTTGCCGGGTGCAGAGTACACACCGCCAGAGTGGGTGGTGGTTTTCGGTGAAACACTTCGCCGCTCCCATTGCACGAAACATCTTCACGCCCGTCTCTCTCTCTCTCTCCCCTTCTCTCTCTCCTCTCCACTGCACTTTTCCTGAAAGAGTGGGGCTGTGTGTGCGGACGGTTGGGCGAAAGGCAACCCCTCCTGTCTGTAAGGAGGGAGCGTGCGCGCCACAGACGTTGCTGGAGCGTGTGTGTGTGTGTGTGCTCACAGGTGGAACCGCACACCGCTCCCGTGGCCCCCTGAAGGGTGGCGAATTAGGGCCCCAGTGCAGTGAGTCGGCGAAGTCGAGATGAAGTGAAATTGTTTATAACGCCAGCCCGTCGCCCGTCGCCACCCGCCAACGGTTGCTGGGCCAATAGTCGCCGCGAGCACCACTGCAATCAACCGCCATTGCCAGTGGGCAATCGCTCGCCAATCGCAGAACTCGCAACAAAAGGGGATCATCGGGTTGTACTAGCGACCGCGCGTTTGCGAAAGTGCTCGGTTGTGAGAAGGGTTGGAGAGCGACCCGTTCCTTCCATTCCTTTGCACAAAGCTTTTGCGAGTGAGTGACCGTGTGGAATTACAATTCGTTTGTTTTTTGTTTGTTTGATTTGATTTTTTTTTTTTTGAAAATCGAAGATAAAAAGTTTTCAAAACCACACACACACACACACGCAGACGAGCGCGGAGACAGTGACAAAAGTTTGGGTGCGCCGAAAAGAAGCTGACCAGTGAGCGCGTGTGTGTCTCTGGCTCTGGTGCAGCAGCACTAGCAGCGTCAATTGCATTTGCATTTGCACCGAGCGATCGGATTGCCTCGTAGCCTAACAGTAAAAGCGCCTCTCCGCGGGTGAATTTGCAGAAATTAAAAAGTAAAAACCCTCCCAAGAAACGGTGCTTCGCAAAGCTCCGCTCCGCTGAATGGGTTGCCGCGGCGGGAACGCGCACCGTGTGCCGATCGATAGTCCCAGCAGGGCCGGGGCGTTCGAAACCGTCGTAGACGGGCAGTAACGTCGTAGCCACCGACCCTGCTCCGCTGCATCAATCAAACAGGCGCGTTTCCGGCAAGCCCTATTTGTGGCAGCAAACTCAAGTCCCTCTTCCGGGGTTCCCTTGCGACGACTTGCGACCACAGTGAGCGAGACACAGCGAGAGTCAGCATGACGTCGGTGGACAGCGACAGCAACGTTCCGGTGGATCCAAGGGTGCAGGTAATTCAGTTCCCACACACACACACACACACACACAAACACACGTTCAGATTGAATGCAATTTGTGTAACGATGCGGGATGGATGCGCTTCATCGACAATGCGAGGCAAATGGGATAGTTAAGGGAAGCAAATTCTCTTCTTTTTCCCGCATTACATGGAGCTCAATATTTGCTATTTGGATGTGTTTGGTACCAAGAGTAGTAATCGCAATTATGCGGATCAATTTTAATTAATGTGAAGACTACCAAAAGGACTTTTTTGTTGCTACTTTTTATACGATAACGATGGTCGTACAAAGCAGTTGTAAAGTGCAAATTTTAGAATGTTTTTTTTAAGGTCATTGGGTACTCTCAATGAAGGATATGGGCCGGGTCGGCATTTATTGCAAATGTCCTTGACACTTTCGACCAAATCTGGTCGTCAGGCCGTCTGTGCAAATTTGGCATGTCTTCGCTAATCCTTTTCACATTCGGTGGGTTGTTGTCCAGCGCTGGCCTTAGGCTTCAGCAGTATCTAAGGAACGTCCTGAGCCTTGACCAAATCACTGCTGCATGCGGCAGAGCAGTGAGATCATCCTAAACGCACATAGAAATCGGTGCCAAAATTATTTTTTTTTGCATCTTTTCCCTATTGAGCACAGCCAGGACGGGTGCATCAGCTTTAAAGAAACTCCATTGCCGAGATGCTTAAATGTGTTTGCAATAGTGATGTACGCTCTGGAACGTTCCCACGACTCCGATCCAACTCCGGCTATTTTCAGTCCGATTTCGACTACGGAAAACTTGGAACCACTAGTTCTGCTAGGGAGTCGGAGTCATTCGGAGACGTCTGGAGTCGTCTGCAATCGTCCGAAGTCGTACGGAGTCGCCCGGAGACGTCCAGGGTCGTGCGGAGTCATCCGGAGTCGTCCAGAGTCGTGCGGAGTCCTCCGGAGTTGGAGTCGTGCGGAGTCGACAGGAGTCGGAGTTGTTCGGAGTCGTCCAGTTTCGATCGGAGTCAACTGGAGCCGTCCGGAGCAATGTGCTTGTTATAAGGCATTTCATTTCGTTGTGCTTTTTTGTCTTTCACTTTGCGTGTGCATTTCGATTACAAGCCTTTGTTGCGCAGGCCGTCTCCGGAAAACTCCAACTCCAACCGATTCCAAGCGACACCGACTTCGTGCGACTCCGGACGACTCTGAGCAACTCTAGACGACTCCAGATGACGCTGGACTCTGGAATGATGAGTAAAGTAGGCAAAAATCCGGGGTCGACTCCGATCCTACTCCCGTAATATCTGAACCAACTCCGGAAGGTACGTCCTGCCCAGCATTATCCGGAGTCGTTCGGAATCGTCTGGAGCCGTCCGGAATCGCCCGAAGTAATCCGGAGTTGTTCGGAGTCGGAGTAATCCGGAGTTGTTCGGAGTCGGAGTCATCCGGAGTCGTCCGGAGTTGTCCAGAGTCAATCGAAGTCGTCCAGAGTCGTCCAGAGTCGTGCGGATCTCGTCCGGAGTCGACAGGAGTCGGAGTTATTCGGAGTCATTCGGAGTCGTCCAGAGTCGATCGGAGTCAACTAGAGCCGTCCTGTACAACGCGCTTGTGATCAGGCATTTCATTTCGTTGTGTTTTTTATCTTTCACTTTGCGTGCGCATTTCGTTTACCGTACGCATTTTGGCGTTTGTTTCGAAGGCTGACTCCGGAACACTCCGACTCCAGCCGATTCCGTACGACATCGTCTCCAGGTGACTCTGGACGATTCCACACGACTCCGGACGACTCCAACTCCGGACAACTTCGTCCGACTCCGGACGACTCTGAACGACTCTGGGTGACTCTTGACGACTCCAGGCGAATCTGGACGACTTCGACTCCGGGTGACTCCGTACGACTCCGAACGACTCCAGATGACTCGGATCGTCTCCGAACGACTCCAGACGACTTCGGACGGTCCTGGGCGGACCTATCTTCCGGAGTCAGTTCCGAAATTATCGGAGTCGGATTGGAGTCGATTCTGGATGTTTGCCAACTTTACCTATCACTAGTGTGCAGGAACTGTTGGCATTCCATAAGGTGCTAGACATCGTCCAGATATGTCCATAACTTTTTAAACTCGGTTTCAGCAGAAGAGTTTTTAAAACTAAAATTCATTTTCACCGTCATTCGTTCTCCTGGTTTGAAAAACTGGACACGTTGCCTTTACCATTCATTTCGCAGTTTGTGTAACCAACGAATATTAACGATTACTATTCTCGTCGAATATGATTGGATCGCCTAAAAAAATTAATAAAAAAAAAATGTCAATACCATTACAGATCGAGCTGGAGAAACTGAACGAAGCAACCGACAACATCAACAAATATGAGGTCGATCTGGACGTAAGTGAAGATCACACCTACTATTTTACCTTCGTTTTCCAATAAACAAAAAACACAAACCTTCACACATTTTCTGTCTCCCCTACCAGGAAGCGAAAAACGAGTTCCGCGAGCTGCTGCGGGAAAGTGCGGAAAAGATAAAGGCGGTCGCGAAAAAGGTCGGCAACTCGATCGACGCCGCGAAACCGTACTACGAGGCGCGGCTGTACGCATCCCAGGTAAGGAGGATATCTGAACAGAGTCAAAAATATAACAAAAAAAAAAGAAAAGAAGAGGAATTAAAACAAATAAATGTATGTTTTGAAACCTTCTCATCCGCCCGCGGCAGCTCGCGAAAGAGACGCAGCAGTGTGCGCTCAACTTCGACAAGGCCAAGTCGGTGCATGCGGCCGCAAAGGAAATGGTGTACCTGGCCGAGCAGGGGCTGGGCGAGAAGTCGACGCTCGATACGGCGTGCCAGGAGATGCTGACGCACGCGACCACGCGCGTCAACGAGAGCCAGAACGAGTGTACCGAGATGCGCAACGTGCTGAAGATAAGCGAGCTCAAGCTGGAGGTGGCCAACAACCGGGTGTGCAAGCTGCACTCGCAGCTCAAGGGCGCCATCCGGGCGTCCAGGTAAGGGACTGCTCTCCTATTTAGTAGCTCTCAGGTTTATAATTATGATTTTGTTTTGTTTTGCCTTCCTTTTCTTTTTATCAATTTTCCTTTTTCTCCTCCCCACGCCTTGTTTGTCGTTTGCGTTTTCTTCGGTTAGCTAGTTTCGATATCCGGCGCAATCTTTTGTTGATGAACATTATTGCTTACCAGCACGAGTTGCTGTTCCTGTAAGTATTTTTTTGTTTTGTTTTTGTTTTGTCAGCTTTGTGCAGCGGTACACTCAGAGCTGTCGAGTTGTTGAACTAGAATATTGTTTCTGTGCTTGCGGGTTCTAACCAGTGCTGCAAAATGTCATTGCCAATGTAATAGAAAAATCTGACTGAAACAAAATCCATGTCTGCGCCACGTACTCAATTTTGATAATCAGAGGTGATACTCAAATCGATTGCTGTGATCAATGCATGCTTCGTGACATTTTTGCATTACTTTTTTTTTACTGTGTTCAGTTCTGCAAAATGTCACTGACATAGTCATGACTAATTCCGATTGAAACCAAATCCATGTCAGCGTCACGTACTCAGTAAAAATGACTAGAGGTGATACTCTAAACGATTCGTGTGATCAATGCATGCTTCGTGACATTTTTTAATCCAACGCTTACTCAGTCACTATGTCATGACTTTTTTTGTTTACTGTGATCAGTTGTGCAAAACATTACTGACTTAGTCATGGCAAATTTCGGCTGAAACAAAATCATGTCAGCGTCACAAGCTCTACTGTGATAATCAGAGGTGAGACTCAATGACTCTATGAGACTCCCATGACCTTCGTGATGATCACCGACAAAATGTTGCGACTGACCAAGAGTTGTGTGCTAATCAAAATGTCACCAAGCATGTGATTGGTCCACCAACTGTTTGAGTCTCACCCCTGATCATCTCTGTTGTGTACGTAATCTGATTTGAGCTTCGTTTCAGTCATGAGAGTTCTTCACTAAAACAGTGGCATTCGGCAGCACTGTTCACAGCCAGAAAAAGTCATGTTTATGCTTGTGACGCCATTAAGCTTGGCTTTTGAGTCAGAGTATCGCGTTGGACGGAAGCATTCACGTGTCGCGTTCGGCATGTCATGACACACTTTCATTGAGTATCAGCAATGAGCATCAAGCTACCACGGATATGTTGATTGTGTTTCGTTGCTGATCATCTCGTGATGCTCGTGACATTTTGCAGCACTGGTTCCGAGTAAATGCTCATGAAAATTCCATCCACCCAAATTCCAGACCGTACTACGAGCTGCGGGCCAACTACAACGCGGTGCTGCTCGAGCAGAAGCAGAAGGTGGTGGAGCTCGAGACGAAGGTGGCGGAATCGAAGCTACGGTACAACGAGGCCTTGTCCAACCTGGAGCGCATCTCGGAGGAGATCCACCGGCAGCGGAAGGCCCGGCGGGCCAGCAGCCTGGACGAGGATGGCGGCGGGTCCGGCTCGTCCTCGTCGTCGGCCGTGCCGCCGGTCGGGCCGGCCGGCCACGCCACCGGCAAGATGCTCGCCTCGATGCACCTGCCCTTCGGCCAGCAGGGGCCGGCGACCCTCGGCACCGACCACCGGCGCATCGACAGTGCCGACGAGTACCTCGAGTTCCCGGCCAAGCTGTCGATCAAGGCGAGCCCGATCAAGCAGAAGTATCTGGACAAGCTCGACTGTCCCCATCTGCTGAAAGACTTTGCGCGCAAGACGAGCCCGAGCGCGGAAAGCGACTCGGACAACTACCAGTTCTCGCCGAACCCGACGATCGACGACATCACCAACATGTCGTCGGAGGACATCGAGCAGTGGACCGAGATCCGGCTGTCGAACTCGAACAGCAGCAGCTCCGGCTACTCGCAGCACAACTCGCTCGTGCTGGAGGACGCCCCGACGCCGCAGGACGAAACGACCGACTCGTCGTCGGAGGACAGCCCGAAGGCGAAGACGCGCATCATCAAGATGGAAACGTACGACGCACCGGAGGGGATCGGTGGGAGTGTGCTGCGCCGCACCGACGGCATTGCCGGCTGGATCGCGAAGACGGGCAGCAGCGTGGTCGGGTCGGGCTCGACTAGCGGGCACGGCGGGGCCGCATCGGGCGGGACGCCCGGTTCGGCAGCCGCCGGCTGCTGCTCCGCCAACTCCTCCTCCACGTTTGCCAGCAGCGGGCGGCGCCAGAGCCTGGACATCATCATCGACACGGGCGACCGGGTGAAGGACGTGTTCGCGCAGGGCATCCAGCGCATCGGCAAGACGCTCGAGCGGCGCAACAGCGAGTCGGAGGTGGCGCGGGACGAGTCGGCCGGGAGCGATTTTTTTCTCTTCCAGCGCGCGGACCCTGCAAAGGATGGTCTGTCGGATGAGCAGGTGGAGAACCTACTGCTAGACCAGGACTGTACCGACATCTTTCAGAACGTGGTGAACATATCAAAATGAGGCCGGCGGACGGCGGAGAGGTGGCAGGGGACGCTACCCAACGGGACGCACGAGCCAAACCAGTGTGAGTGAGAAGGTGGGGGGGAGAGGGCGCTTTCCGGACCTGGAGGAGAGAGGGAGCGAAGCAATCGGGGAAGCATTAGCCATACGGAAACTAGTGAAGCAATTTACCCAACAGAAGAAAAAAAAATCACAAAAACATACCAGACACACACATACACACACTGGAGCGAAATCATCGTTGTCATGTGTTAGACGATGTTGTTGATTTATCATAGATTCTAATGTGCGCGCGCGACAAAACAGTGACGAAAAAAAAAAACAAACAAACACAGCAATAAATAAACTAATAGAAACCGTTGGTGGGGCCCTTTCAGCCCGGTCCCACCCGCGAGGTAGTAGAACTGATCGTGAGACATGCGCTTTGTTTTTCTTCTTTATTTTTGTCTGCCCGATTTGTCTGCCCGGCGGAGCTACAGCTGAAGCTGGATGTACAGTGGCCGGCAAAATAAAGTGCCCACTACTTACAATTTTGTATTTATTTTTTCGTGACAAATTAAGTTATTGTTCTGCTTTATTTTTTGATAAATTGTTCGTTATATGCTTATGAATGTGGAGTACCCTTCTAACAAAAAGGAGAAGTTTGTTTAAAGAATTTTTGTCTAAAATTGATCAAAATCACTGAGACAAAATTAAATGCTCCCTTTATTCATTCGACAGAATTTTTTTAACATATATAACATCAAACCAATAATTTATACTTGTTTGAGGATGTTTCACATAAATTATGTGGTTTTATCTGGGCATATTTGGGATTGATTCTTACTAAGAGTATTTCTGAGCATTTTTTTTTTTTTTTCATAAAAACGTCATTTTACCACACTTGCATCGAAAAGCATTCACGAAATCTCGTTAGGATTAAATTTAGGGCTGAGTGGGGACCATTCAAGGAGTTTTATTAGATTCGATTGAAAAACAAAATGAAAAAAATCTTCGGTTATGTCTTGAGTCGTCTTCCTGTTGGATCATTATTCACGCAGAATGCTTACTTAGGTATTACCTCTCATTATACCGTATTATACCATAGATTCAGACCATGCTCTCCACTTATCCTATAGAACCAATCAATAGTAAAAAAACATTTCTCAACTCGTTTCGAATAAAACATCTTGTATGTCCTCCACATAGTATAAATCTTGGTGCTATCGAGAATTTGTGGCAGATTCTAGGTGTGTAGGTGTAATTTTTTTTTTCTAAAAGCAAACTTTTCATTTTTGTCACGGTAGGGTACTGCACATTCATAATAGAAACCGAACAATGTTTCAATTAAACGAACAATGTTTCAATAAATAAAGCAGTACAATAACTTAATTTTTCACGAAATAATGGAAAAAATGCAAAATTGTAAGTAGTGAGCACTTTTTTTGCCGGCCACTGTAAACAATAACAAACGGTGCTCGGTTTGACAGCCACTTCGTGCCGTTTATATCACACAGTTCAGCTTCACGTCAGCGAAAGGAGGGAAATCCGGGATAAACAATGAAAAACGGGGAAACAATTTTCCGCTACAGTTTCATAGCACAGTGAAAAATTTGCTTGGCGGTTTGCATAACTTTGGTTTTGGATTTTTTTGTGACGCGCCGCAATCCAATGAAAGGTATGCAATCCGCCTGACAGCAAGCCTTGTGGCGTGAGAACGTCCCACAAACAATAGGTTGTGTTGTTGTTTCTAGCTCGCAAAGAGAAGCTGGGCTTGTGTATGTATGTGTGTGAGTGTGAATGTGTGTGGAAATGCCAAACTCACGTGCGCACTTTGTGTAGCGCTTTCCACGCTACACACAGAGCGAAAGCCACACACACACACAATGTTTGTTGTCCAACTGCTCTCGCGTGTGTGAGTCTGCCTGCCAAAGAAAATCGAAGGGAAAATGTCACCACAGGCCGTGTGAAAAGCCCTCGTCAGCCCTACATCCCACCAAAACAGCTGTAGTGTTGTGTCGTCCGTGTGTGTGTGTGTGCGTGTATATGTGACCAGCTTGACTTGTTGTTTCCCGCACTCTCACCTCCCATCCCACCGCCCATCAAAATATTTGTTGTGATGGATTCCACCTTGCAGGAGCCAAAAATTGTGAAAAACATTGTGCATGCGGGCACCAAGGTCGTCCCGTTTCGGGACGGTACGAAGGTAAGCGCATGCAAAATCCACCCAACTCCCCCCGCTGGTGCCCTTTCATTCCCCCACAATCCTCTATTTCTTTTTTTTTTTTTTCAGGTAAAGTTTCACTATCAGACGCGAAAATGTGACGAGGCGCGGACGCTGATCGACGACAGCCGGGCGCACGGCCAGAAACCGATGGAGCTGGTGCTCGGCAAGAAGTTTAAGCTCGAGGTGTGGGAATCGATCGTGCAGCAGATGGCCCTGCACGAGGTGGCCCGGTTCCGGTGCGACCGGTCGCTCGTCCAGCAGTACCCGTTCGTGTCGAAGACGATCCGGGACGCGCAGAAGCCGCGCGAGGAGCGCAAGCACTGCTGCGGCATGACGGTGCAGAACGAGGGCATCGGCTACCGGGACCTGGACGAGCTGTTCACCCACCCGCAGGACCTGGAGTTCACGATCGAGATTCTGTCGATCGAGAGCCCGGACGAGTACGAGAAGGAATCGTGGCAGCTGAGCGACGACGAGAAGCGGGCACTGGTTGGTCGGCTGCGCGAGCAGGGCAATGCCGCGTACCGGGCGAACGATCTGACCGCGGCCCGGGACGCTTACTCGTACGCGACCGGCATCATCGAGCAGCTGATGCTCAAGTAAGGGCCGCGCTCTCTCTCTTTCCCTTTTTATATAAATTTAATTTATATTATTATTTTTTTAAGGGAAAAACCCGACGAACCGGAATGGATCGAGCTGGCCCAGATGAAGGTGCCGCTGCTGCTGAACTACTCGCAGTGCAAGCTGCTCGAGCGGGACTACTACGCCGCGATCGAGCACTGCACCGAGGCGCTCAAGTACGATCCGCACTGCGTGAAGGCACTGTTCCGGCGGGGCAAGGCTCATGCCGGGGCGTGGAACTTCGACCGGGCCCGGGCCGACTTCGAGCGGGCGGCCGAGCTGGACTCGGGCCTGCAAACCGCCGTCGGCAAAGAGCTGGCCAAGCTGCAGGAGCAGCAGCGGCTGCGGGACGTCGAGGACCGGCTCAAGTATCAGAAGCTTTTTTAGTTCTTTTTTTGTTTTTTTTTTTTTAGGGAAAGGAGAGAGGTTTTTCTTTTGGGGATTTTTGTGTTTGTTTCCAGGTACTGGTTGCGATTTAAGGTTTAGAGTGCATTCCTTGCAGGGAGGGTCAACCTCGATAGGTCGGAGGCATTACGTGCAAAAGCCCCTCAAGTGTTTTGTTTGTTACTTCAGTTTTTGAGTATTTGTTACACGTTTTCCTCCGCTTTCCCGGTTAGTTTAGGAACTGTGGTTCCATTCTCTACTAACATTTAGCCTCACTGGCTGGCAATCGAATGCGCCTTTTCTACGTAGAGCTTTTTAAATGTGTCTGTGTAATTGTTTGATTTGTTTAGATTAAATCTTCGCTTCCTCTTGCTTATGAAAAGCGTACGGGCATACTTGGAGTGGAAAATGAAGTCACAAACAAAAAAACATTTATTTCCCACAAAAAAGTCAAGCATGTTCAAACACAGTTTTGGGTGTTGCACGGTTCCGGTTGAGGTGTCACGCGGTCGTCTTTAGGTTAAGGCACCGTAGACTTAAGCGTCAATATCATATTTAGTAGCTGTATGCACACAGTATGCTTATTACTCACACCACTCAGTGTCTTTCTCAGCTCGGTGTTGGTAGTTTCCAAAGGGTACTTTTTTGTCTACTCGCTCGATGTACATTTCCAAGAAGAATTTCCTTTTCCTCCCAAATTGTTAGATAGGTAATTGTGCCATTAGCAAAACAAAAACTCAGTAAACTGCTAGGATGTATGGAGAGTAGGAGAGTAATCAATCGGCAACCAAAATCAGAGTTTCACGCCGCAAAAAAAAAAAACACGAGTCAAAATATATATTCTATTGAACCAAGCGCTATTAGTAAAATTTCAGAAAATGGTTGTTTGCTTTCTTGCGTCTTCTCCGAAATAGAGCAGAAAAATTGAGTTACATTGAATCAATTGACGTTACTGTGGATGCCCAGGCTTTCAAAGTCATACAAAACAGCGTGATATTTAAGAAAGCTATCCTTAATTGACATACAGAAATATGTTTTTCTTACTCTCACTGTGCTTACGAAAATGCTGATCTACATATATTGCACTGCAGGACATCTCTATTGCTATATCCAAACTCTTCTACCTTTCAAGCATTCACATATATGCTAACAAAATCGGTAGCAAGTCAGCAAACATCAAGATCTGTAACCCGGACCTTATATGACGATGACTTCAAGGTTTGCACAATTCAATTTAAAAAACAGTAGCCTGCCGAAGGAGACCCATATCTGGAGCAATCAGATCAAAGACCCTTGCAATGAATAGACATCTCCGGCTTGCATCTTGAGTGCAGATACCTACAACACACCCCACACAGATTAAGATTAATGAGAAGATGTCTACCTCCGATGGTCCGTTGCTCAACACTGCTGCCCAGCACAGCAGGTTCCAACTCCTCCCAGGCGTCGTTAGATAATCGATACGCGAGTATCGTCAGAAACTCAAAAACCCAACGACACACCTGAAAAAAAAAATGGCGTCCAGCAGACCTACGGGAACCATCGATGATCTCTCTCCCTCTGTCTCTCTCTCTCTCTCTCTCTCTCTCTCTCTCTTTCTCTCTCTCTCTCTCTCTCGCTCTCTCTCTCGATGGATGCACGTGTGGGCCGAATGTCTCCAGTAGCATCGGAATGTTCGGAAACATCCGCGGACCACAAATGCTCGCACAATCCCGCCGCCGTCCAATTCTGTAGCAGATAAGAGGAGGAAGGGGATGGGAGGTTGGCCTCATATCACCCGACTGCTTGCAAACTGGCGAGCCGGATCTTATCGTTGGTAGGCGCTTCCCAGGTCGCCCCGCTTAGGTTCGTCACCGTTGAAGATGTTTGTCTGGCGAAAACAATCCCCGCCCGCAGCTCGGTAAAGAGATATGTGATAAGCTCTGTTAGTGTGTGTGTGTGTGTGGTCAGTCAGGGTAGGATTCACCCTCCCCGAGCAAAATGCTGGAGCTGGGAGCGATACTCACAAACACACACACACAGACCCCTGGTTCCGGTGTCTTTACAACCATTGTGCTGCTCCCGATTGTGAGTTACGAGCCTGCAGGTTGAGATAAGATAAGTAGATAAGAGGTATAAGCCGCCTCTGCCGACGGATCCATCAACATCAACATCCAAGAGCGCACCAGGGGGGCACGGGTGGGCGCGGGTGTGCTTGCACACCAACACGACCATGCCTGAGGTTTGTGCACATCGTGTCGCCAGCCGAGACAATACAGCACAGAACCGTACGGGGTTGAGCGAGCAGCACGTTCCCCAATTTTTCCGTCCCGTCCGTTGGGTGCGTTGAACCAGAGTTCCTCTTCCATCAACACCGCAGAGGAGGGAGGAGGAGAAGAAGTGCTCTAATCCCAGTTCTCCAGCTGTGCATCTAGGCTGAGTAGTGTACTACCGGAGTCAAGTCACCGGAGGATCTCCAAAGTCTTGAAGTGTGTGTGTGTACTCGCAGTGCAGTCCGTGTAGTTCCGTTCTGGTGACGGAACGGAATAGATGCCCGTAGGCGACCGGAAACACACACACGCAGCAGTTGACGCCGGGTGGCAAACAATTATGTAACATCAGACATCCGGGAGTAGAGCCTCGGGGACTCGTAACGGTCGGCGAACGACGCCATCTTCCACAACAGCTGCCACAACAATGGAAGCGTTCATCAACGAGATGGTGGAGCCGCGCGTCTTCGATCTGATCGTGCTGATACTGCCGAAGTGGCGATTGCTGCTGTATATCTTTCTGATGAATGTAAGCGCCATAAAGGTCTCCGTCTCAGAGGAGAGAGAGAGATCTCCCCGCAAGCCCTACCATCATCATTTACCATCTCCCTGTGTTCTCCATATTCCCATACATCCCCCCCCCCCACTGGTACCTGGGGTATCTAGATAGTGCTCTTTACCCCGGTGTACGTGTTCGGCGCGCTGGTAAGCAACGACCCACAGCTGAACCTCATCTGTCCGCCCGTGCTGCTGATCGGCTGCAATCTACTGCACCGTGCCCTGTTTCGCTTCAGCAACGAGCGCAACACCCGCCAGCTACTGCTTGGGGTCGCCATCCTCTGTCTTGGAATCTCAGCGAGCGGGCTCGTTGCGCTGCTGTGTGCCACCCCGCACTATCTACTGCTGGCCCTGCTGTACAGTGTCGTCGGAGGTAAGTGTACCCATGCAGCAGTGCGATTTCACCCTTTCCTAAAACGCCTCCTAAATACCTCGGTCGACGCGCAGGCTTCGGCTATCAGCTGGTCTTTTCCCGCATGTGGAAGGTGCTGGCCAAGATCTTTAGCGCCCGCAAGGAGATGTTCGTGATCAAGTTTCTGCACTCGTGCGGGCAGGCCTCGAGCATGCTGCTGCTCCTGCTCTGCGTGCAGCTGCCCTGGGATGGGTACATCTACGGTGCGCTGCTGCTACTGCTGGCCGGCATAGTGCTGCACCTGCTGCCCCTGACAATGCTAATCGCGGGCGAGAAGGGTCGGCTGCGCAGCGACCTGGACGCGCTCGTGTGTCTCACGGAGAAGGGCAACGAGTCGTACTACGCGCACGTCGCGACCCGTGCCGTGCCGCTCGAGCCTAAGCAGGAGCCGTGCGCACCGGGCGAAGCACAGCCGAACGACCCGGAACCGGCCCGGAGCGTCACCAGCCTGACGTGGAAGAATCCGGCCAACTTCAGCGCTCCACTGCGGGAGGAAGCGAAACGTGAACCACCAGCGTTCCTGACGAACCCAACGCTTGACTACAGCGGTGAGTATGGAGAGTGCGAGGAGTCGCTGCTGTACCGACGGGAAGGCAAGTGCTACAATCAAGACGGCGTCGAGATCCTGGAGATGATACTGGAGGAGGACGAACCGGTCGGCGAGCTGCCGGACACAGCTACCGGAGCGCACCCACCGGGCGTAACCACGCACGAGACTGATAGCGATGCCGACACGCACTCCACTGCCGACGCAACGGACGGGAAGTGGCGCTGGTTTGGCCAGCTGTGCGATCTGTTGCGCGCACTCGATCTTGGCTTCCGGCCTACCCTTAATCTCCGGCTGGTGGCGTCCACCCGGAGCGCACTCGGCGATCTGCGGTGCTGCAGCTGCGCCCTGCTCAAAGCGACCGACACCAGCATACTGGTGCTGTTCCTCTGTATCCTGCCCCGGCTGAGCGTGCACCACTACCAGCAGCAGGCCCGGGCCCGTCACATGACCCTGCTGGCGGTGGTCGTGATCTCATCGGCGTGGGCCGGCGCCTCCCTGCTGCTGCTCTGCTGCGAGCTCCGGTTTCGCAAGCTGCACGGCCGGCTGCTCGTGTTCGGCCTGTTCTTCCAGTCGTTCGGGTACTTCTGCGTGTACACCACCAAGTCCAACTTCTGGATCTTCGTCGGCTGCATGCTGGTCGGTGTCGGGCACTCGATCACCTGCGCGTACCAGGAGGCGGTCATCAAGCGGCAGCTCGGTCAGCACCGGTGGGCCACGGCCAAGGCCGGCATCGGGCTGCTCGCCGGGGTGACCATCATTCTGCTGGCCGCGTTCGCCAACCTCTACTACGTGTACGGGCCGGTCGATCAGCTGCTGCTAGCGCTGCTGCTCATCTACAGTGCTGCCGGCGCCCTCTGGATTGCCTGCAGCTGTCGGATATTCTTCATCTAGCGGATGTCTGTCCGGTGTCCGATTCGGGCATACGCAGAATTAAAGCAACCGAAATATACTACAATCAACTCCTCCAAATGTGTGTGTGTGGTATGTGGTATTCGTTTAAGATGACTCGTTCGACTTCTAACTCGAATCAAAAATGTATGAGATTAATCATGAGATCAAATAATGTTTTTTACGGTTTTTACGGAAATTGGAAAGAGTCAGGGATTTAGTAATCAATGTTATATCCTGATCTCAAACATTGTTGTACCTTGAGAGATGTTCGACACGCGTGCATCGCAGGAAATTGACAAGGAAATGCAATTGGTGGCAAAGTTTCATTGACCGTTGTGTCTTGAAGAATAACTACTTGTATTTATACTAGGATCAGGATTAGTTGGATGTCGGAGATTAATTCCAAGGATGAAAATGTATATACGAAGCTAAATGGTCCGTGAGCCTAACAAAGTTGGAGAGCACTGGCGTAGAGAAGAGTTATATCAGAGTTTATCAAAGCCTTGTGTTGCGTAACTCTTTCATCGGGCTAAATTAACTAATGTCCAGGAATGTATGAAGAAGTGATGTGCTCTTTGGAGCATCCGATTCCGGCCAAATCCGAACAACTAGTTCCGCGTAGTGTCGGAGTCGTTCGGCGTCGTCCGGATTCGTTTGGAGTGAGAAGTCGTCCAGAGTCGATCGTAGTCGTTCGGAGTCAAAGTCATCCGGAGTCGCCTGGAGTCGTAGGGAGTCGTCCAAAGTTCGGAGTCAACAGAAGCCGTCCGGTCCAACGTGCTTGTGATTAGGCATTTAAATAGAGGCGAAAGAACTCCGTTGGAGCCAAAGCCTCTCAAAACTATTCAAACATTCAATGATGAGTGATTGTGAATTTCCAATATAATCGGTAAGAACTACGACTTAAATCTCTGAAGAATAACATTGATCTAGAATGATTCATGAACCTCGTAACAATTGTGAATGTCTGGAGATTCGTGTACAAATACTGTATCAGACACAAAAAGACAGGACAAATCTTTCGTTTGTTTGGATATCTTTGATCGTTTTTAAGCATCGTGTCGTTATCATGGGATTGATTAAAGACAAATCCTGACAAATCGATGTGCACCACGTTAACTAAACCGCGTATGTAGTGAAGTGTAGTAAATAGATTAAAAAGGGAAAATATTTAGAGCGAGATTTATATGTCCCTAGATATCCATTCATGTGTCACTGAAAGCTGAAAGTCCACTAGTGGTACAGACAGGCCTGGACCGACATCGGTTGCTATGCCAGAGAAGAGAACACGGAGAAGAGATATTCATGAGGCGTTGATTATTTATGAATCCTCAGGAACTTAAACGATTCATTCCGATTCCGAATCTGATTTGCCCATGTCCAGGATGAAGCTTTCGTGATTTATGAACCTCATGTCTCAATACTTCGTTGAATGGAGTTATAACAAAATCGGAAACAAAAAATAGAAGAAAAAACCCATCCTTCAGCAGCTTTAGCTTGTTATACCGCGTACATTAGTGTCGCTTGTTTTTTTTTATTCGCCAAACTGCCACCTGCTTCGTCCTTTCGAAGACGTCTCCGTGTTACGGACGCCACACTCCCGTTCGTCCACCGTCCGCCACGCGTTCAGCCTCACACGCAGTACTGTTGTTTTTTTTTTGTTTTTGGATGTATGATTTTTTTCCTCCATTTTTTTAACTTCCCTCTCGCCTTGGTTCCACCCCGTTCTACCCTAGCAGTGCAGCGTGTACGCAGTAGTTGCCCGGGTAGTAGCAATAGCAATAGTAGATAGCTTCGCAGCATTACAATTCGCGTTCCCTTGGTCACGATGCCACTCGGTCGCGATTTAAATAATATCCACTGCGCGCGTTGCTTCGCGGTCTCGAACCCTGCCTTTTCTGTTCCTTTTGCTACTTCTGCTGCTCCCTTCTGGCCACTCTCTTCCTTCCTTCGTTTCACGCGGCTGATTAGTAGCTGCACTAGAGGTGTTGTATATCGTCTCCCTCTGCCGGTCCTGCGACCTTCCCCTACCCGGTTTCTGTTGTTTTTTTTTTAGTCGCCTAGCGTAGCAATAGTGTTAAATTATAAATAAGACGATATAATTTCCTTCTTGTTTCTGGATTTCACACACACACACACACACATACACCCACTCGCAAATACATACATAAACACACATACGCTTTTCCGTGGAAAGTTGGTGAAGCTGAATGGTTGGGGGAAAAGAAGGAAGGTCAGGACAATCCGTTTACCGAGCGTACGTACGTGTGGGTCTATGTGTATGTATGTGTGTGTGTGTGGGTGTTTGTATATATATTTTTAAAGAGTAAGTATTAAGGATTTTATCAGTATGCAGGTTATCTGGGTGCAGTATTATGCTCGCTTGTTTGCTTGTTCGCTCTTTCTTTTCGTTTTTTTTCTCTTCTTCTCACTTTTCTTATCCTCCATCTTTCTTCCCTATCTGCTGCTGCTGATGATGCTGCTGTTTGCTTTATAGTATAGTATTAATATTAACTTTAACTACTAAACCGTATGTGTTTTCGCTACTACTAAACCCCTTCCTTCGCTTCGTTCGCAATTCGTTTTTTTATTCTTTCCCTCTCTCTCTCTCTCTCTCTCTATCTCTCTCTCCTAGTCGCTCTATTTCACCCTTATTGGTAGTATTCTGCGCCACTTTCGTGCACTTTGAGTCCACAGTGTTTTGCACGTGCAGTTATGCTGCAGTGCAAAATGGGTGCGCTTTTTTTAATGTTTTAATTCTTTAATTAGTATCGGAGCGTTTGTGATTCGGTTTCTTTTCCTCTTATTTTTTTTTTCTTTTCGCTTCCCTTGCACCTCCCTTCCTCTCTCTCCCTTCCCTTTTAACCCCGGTGGGGGGGGGGGGGGGGTAGGAGGATTATGTCCTCCCAAAGCAAACGTGTTAAATGCGCTTCGTCTGCCCGTGCTCCCTGTTAGTTTTAAACAAACAAACAGAAATCCTCCCAAATGGTGTCTTTTCTTTGCTTCTTTGCTGTGTAAGCGGCGATCGGTAAGCGAAGATGGGAGGGGAAGCTGTCGATAGCGCGCGCCAAATAAAGAGAGAGAGAGAGAGTGAAAGGGGGTGTGAGAAGAGAATGCTACTCCCCTAGCATAAGTTAGCATAAATATCTGAACGGGATTCCACACTTTCACCCTTTTGTTTCATTCCCTGGAGGTTGCTGCTGAGGCGATAAGGTTGGCGCAGGCATGACACACTCTCACACACACACACACACATGCACACGAAGGAGGGGTTTTAAAACGGGGTGGTGCAAAAAGATGGAAGCCAACAGACACATCAAAAGCAAAGCCCGATTGCACTAAGCTAGAATTTCCTCCAAGCCTGCGCGCACACACTCGCACATTCGCGCACACACATACTCAATATTCGTCTATCACAATGCTGTTACTCCCCCCCAGGTGTGTAGGGAGAAATGGTGTGAGTGTATTTTTGTTTTTGTTTTTCAAGGAGAAGAGCAATCAGTGTTGCTAGAGGGAGCTTACAGTGGGCGTTGGATGGGTGGTAACATCCGCATCGGGACACAACTCGCTTAATACTGGTGAGAGTGGTTCCAATTGGCAGTAAGGGTTTTTGGATTTCGGGTTTCCAATTAGCTTTCCGATTGTCCCAATTAGAGGTTTTCAACAGCAGCAGAGAGAGGAAACAAAAACTTCATATGGTATCAATGTGTGTGTGTGTGCCACTATGTGGGTATGTAGTACGGATAATTTCAACATCGCCTATCCTCGCTTAACTCTCCCCAATGGACGAAATTCGTCCGTGAAAATATGAACAAAAACGAAGAAGTAATAACAGATTTAAAATTAAGACGATATTTTTTCAACAAAAAAACATAATCACCGACTCTACGCGTTTTCTTTGCGAGTGCACTTTCACTTTGTTGGCGATTTTTGATCCCCCTCCCCCCCCACCCCCCCCCCCGCACATAAGCAACACACTCATTCGATTGGGATTTTTCGACGTTTTGACAAGAGAAAGAGAGAAAAAAAAAGACATTTAAAAAAAAAGCGAAAGAATGAAACCACTCCCTTCCGCCGAAACCGTGAGTGTGGTAGAACGGGGTTTCATCCATACGGTGAAAACCCTTTAAAAAAAGAAATACCAAACGGAAAAAAATGGAGGCAAAATCACGAACCGATATTGGCTCGTTGCATCACAACGTTCAGCATATGCTGGTTGCTCGATTTAAAAGAATCACTTAAAAAAAAAGAAAGCCCACCTACGCATCTCTCTTTTGCGACCACCTCTGGACCCTGCCTCCCGCTCTCCATCAGCATTGCGGGGGTTCAATCCCCCAACAAGCGCCCCAAGTATTTCACCCGTGCTGCACCACCGCCCCACTCGCCAAAGCCAACAATGGAAAGCAGCCGAAAAAAAAGAAGCACAGTTCGGGAAAAGAAAACCCCCTCACACAACAGCTCCCCTAGCACACACACACACACGCCTGAGGGACGTTTATTGCCCATCAACCCAACCCATCACGCAAGTCCCCCGAGACGAACGGGGGTGTAAGGTAAGGTGGTGGTGGTGGTGGTGGCGGCTGGTTGCGGCTCTCAACAGTCGGACTGCGTCGCGGAGATGTCCAGATCCTTCTTAACGCTCCGGGCGAGACGGTCCAGCTCGAGGGCGGCATCGGTGCGCATGCTAAGCTTGTCGCTCGCCGACACCGGCTCGCCCGTCCCGTTCAGCACGCTGACGCGCGGCGACAGCGAGGAGACGGGCGAGGAGGACGCACTGAGCGGGCTGCTGCCGGTGCCGGCGACACCGCCAGCCGCGGCCGCCGCCGCCGCCGACCCGGGCGAGACCGACTTCTTGTGCAGCAGGGAGTTGAAGAAGTTCGCCAGCACGCCCTCGCCGCTCTGGGTGCCGGGTGTAAGCTTACCATCGACCTGAACGGGGAGAAAGAGAAGAGCAAGAGAGAAGGAGTCAATAAATTAGGTCCCGTTCGATCAGGTGGTCGACGGCAAATGAGGGAAAATTTTGGTAAATTCATCACCAGCCTGGCATTCTCACCTTCTTTGGTGAGCCCTGGGCACCGGCGGCCACCGGAGTCCGTTGAGTGCTCTTGGTACCGTTGTTCGGTTGCGACCGGAGCGGAGATTCGCCGCGCGCCGGCGACTGGCCCTGCTGGAGCAGCTGCTGCTGGCGGGCAAGGAATGATTGCTCATCCTCCGTCTGAATTTCGCTCTCACGGTTCGAAACAGTCTGCAAATGGGGCAAAATCATTAGAAAACCAAAAATCACACACCCCGGAGACGCGCCACTATGCGAGCGTTTGCCCAAGCGTACCTTTCTCGAAGGCGGTTGTGCAATAATATCGTTGTAGTAGTCGTCCGGTTTGCAGGACTGCATGTTCTCGTACAGTATGCTGATCTTTTTCATATTATCCCAGCCGGCCGGTCTAAGGGAAGAGGAATAAGTAGAGAATGGAGTGACAGTGAGGTGAAAGCTACACATGCGGGTAGAAGCGAAGCCACCTACATTAGCACCGCATCCTTCTCGACGACCAGGGCGGGCGTCCGGAATGGTAAGCCGTAGATCCGATGCGTGAGGTATTTGTAGAGCAGATCGCAGTTCTTGTCCTCCTTCACGCTCGTGTAGAACAGGGACGCACCGTACATCAGGCAAAACCGCCGGATCCACTGCTGCATGAAGTCGAAATGCTCATCCCGATAGTCGAGCTCCTTCTCCAGCGTGGTCATGTAGTCGGTCTGGTGCGGAGTGAACAATTTGGGAAGCCAAACAGGGGCAAGGTAGAGTGGTGCGGGTTTTGGCTGTGCCGTGCGCCGTGGCAAACTCACCTTGGTAACGACGACGACCACGTCGAGGCCTAGGTTGGTCGTGAGGACGCCTTCCGGCAGGGGCAACGCGTCCAGCTCGTCGTCCACCGACGGCAACCGGTTGGTGCGTTTGATTGGCGAGCCGGGATCGAGATCGTCGATCGTTTCGCAGTAGTTCTGCCATTCCGTCGTTAACCGTGCCTGACACTGCTGTTTCTCTTCTGCAAGGAAGGAAAAGCGAGCGTTAACGCTAAGACCAACATGAGCAATATGTTTTGCCTAATAAAAAGTTTGTTTGAGAATTACACTTTGACACTATTTTGGGTAATTTGCCAATTATTGCACACTGCGCAAAAAATGTTGTTGTTTTGTTTTTCAAATATGTAAAATACATTGATGAAATCTAGGAGTTTTTGCTTAAATACTGAAAATTGCTGCTGCAGATTCCATTTTTTAAACACTTTTTGATTTTTTTACTAACATCAATCAAGCCGAATTGATTTCTTTGGTCAAGCCGTTAAGAATTGTGCACTACAAATTAGGTCCTATTTTATTGCACAGCTCAAAGGCTTCTTATTTCATCAGACAGTGAATCGTTTATCATTGGCGTGCAGCAGGTGAAATTTTGCAACTTTCCGCAAAATCACAACTAAAATCACACAGCAAGCGGAAAATTTTGAAACTTTCTACAAGCGGAATTCCGGTTTGAACCAAGGACCAACGTGTAATGTAACAGCGTTTCATATAGTCCAAAACACTGTTGGAGTACGATAGAAAAAAAAAATAACCATTTCAGGGCTCTTATTGGTCAGTTTCAGAGTGGGTTGGACCGTGTGTAATAGAATTTGAAGTTTTTGTAAGTGGACAACAATTGGATTCTGATTGGAATATGCTTAAAAATCATCATTTCTTAACATTATTCAAATCGTAACCAATAATAATGAATATAACATAATAATGACACCCACAACATAAATATTGAGGTCGTTGTCTATCTCAAACATGCTAAATACGTTGCCTGTTCCTTTACAGGGTTTTTCGAATCAATTTCCAATGTCTACAACATTTTTCAATGCTTGCGAGATGTTTTTCAACAGCTGCGAAATGTTGTATTTGCAACACAATAATGTTTCAGTTCTTCCACATCAGTTCTGGACTGAGGTTGGCAGCTTTTTGCTGTGGTGTGTTGAAAATCATGCGTAAGAATTGAAAGGTTATTGTGGTGTCAATACAAAATGAGACAGCTGTTGAAAAACATCGTGCAGGCGGTGAATATTTTAAGTCGTATTTGGAAAAAAACCAGACACTTAAAAAACTCGATTGTTGTTTTTACGAGTACGATAATTACACTATTGCTTGTTACGAGTAAAACAAACGTCTAAAAGCTTTGTCATGAGGAATTAATGATATTTTTGTCGGTCGTGACATTACTTGTTCATAACAGATTTTGATAGTTCGTAAATGTACTTTCTCTCGGTCGTTGAGGCTTTCGTACCATAAGAATACCATCAGAATATTTCCAATAATGTTTGGGTCCTGAGAGTAGTCATCAAGAAGCAATATTGCTTTTGCTTTATCGCTTTAACTGATAACACATTTTTTCGCACTATGTTGCCGATTGTTAACTGACGAATCTTTACCATTAGTTTTAATAATAGAAATTACAAAGCTTTCACCTTGCTTGGATTTTATAATAACAGAAAAAAAACAACCATATCAGCAATCGTATTGCTGGGTATCATTAACCAATTATTTAGTTTCTAATTTATTATTGTACTTTCGCAGATTCGCCTTAGAAAGATTGCACTGCATATTTCTCTTGGCGAATTCAAAATGGGTTTACATGAATTAAAAGATTAGGTCAGTACCACGACACTAAATCAATTTCATGTATTGCTATTTTTAATTACAATTTTTACAATTTGCTTATTCTGTGCAATTTGTAATTCAAACTTTTGCTACCAAAACTACTAAACAAAATGATGTTTCACAGAATTTTAAAACAAATGAATCCGTAAGGCATAGGGGTAACAACAAAACTGACAAAAGTGATTTTTTGCAGCGTGTCTGATTTAATTAAATTAAGCCATAAAATTGAGAGCTTTTCCATATCCTGTTTCTTCCAGAACCCAAAAACAAAAGATTTGCTTCTCCCGGATGGTAATGCACCATCGGTTCCCCCAGTTTACCTGGATCGATTTTCAGTCCCGCGATGTGATCGTCCAGTATCTTCATCCAGTGCTGCAGCTGGTCGACCCAGCTCCACGGCGTCGTCATCGACAGCGTCAGTATGACGAGCGTGTGCGGGAAGTTCTGTTCGTTCAGGGCGAACTTGAGCAGATTGTTGTGGCCCGGATCGCCGTCCAGAATCCAAACGCTGAGGCGCGTGACATCTGCAAATTGGCCACATTTACAAAACGCCGCCCTGAACGGAGACCCCCCACTATACTTACCGTCCCGATACTCGTCCCGCACGTCGATGTAGGCGTACTCGAGGCCGGAACCCTTCTTCGGGTCCTCGACGCCCTGCAGCTTCGCGATCAGCGTCGTCTTGCCGCTCGCATTGTCGCCCAGCACCAGCACCGATTTGTTCGACGGCAGCTTCGTGTTGCTCTGTGTTTGCACCTCGCTCAGGATGGACGACCTGGTTTGCCAAGATGAAGAAAAAAAAGATGATAAGTATGGGTTTGACTGAAGCGATTGAAGGTGACATGGTGGTGGTGGTGTTGGTGCGCTCTTCGGACGCAGCCAGCTGATATCATAGTTTGCCCGACCGCTCCTCCGTATGCTAATGAGGGATAAGGCGACGCAAGCAAACATTGCAGCAGCAAAGACGAACACAACATACAAAAAAAAAAATCGCATGAAAAATGTCATCGACAAAACCCAACACACAGACGACATATAGAAGAAGTGTGTGAGTGTGTGTGTACGTATGTACGTATCGTCAAATTCGATGGCACATTTTATGCGAGAAACATGACGTAAGACCTCTTCCCCGAGGCCCCTTCTCCTCCCTTCAGGATTAGTCATACTCGGCGCGGACAGCCGAGGTCCGAACAAACTTTCCACCCAGCTCCCCTTTCGCGCCTTCGCCATCGTCCACCCATGCCGATGCCACGTGACGCACGGGCACGGGACGGCACGGAGGATGGGGTCTGTGGTGTTTGTTTTACCGTTTCTATTTTGTCCACAGCAGCTCGCGCTGACAGAAACAGAAATTGCACACACAGACGCACCTATCTCTACCTCGCGATGGATTAATCGCGAACCTTTTTGGCGTGCGGTACGGTGTTTTCTTACGCTCCCTGCTGCTTCCTCTCCCTAACCTTTCGCCCTCTCAGCCCTCCAGCCGTTATCGGTAGGCCTGATTTGGTGCTGGGTGGGTGTTGGGTGGCGCAAACAGTATTCATTTAAATGCAGCATGCGTTTACTAGATGGTACTACGCTCGCTCGGCGGATGAACGCGTCGTTCCGGCACCGATCAGAACGGAAACATGGAGTGTTGGTTGCGATAGCCGCCTGTTCCCTGTCCATTAAATATGCTAAAGTGATACTTAAAGCTAAAATTCGACCTTTAAATTCGATTCAAAATGTCCGTCAAGGAGTGTGTTCATTAATAGAACATCGGTAGAAGCAAACCGATAGTTAAAATTGTTCAAAGCTGTCTATATACAGGCCTCCTACTTCTGTTGCCAAAGAATTTTGACTCGTTTTTCCTATTTGTATGTGTTCAATTTCATCCTTTTTGCTATTTTGTTAAAGATACACAATATAAGCTACCTTTGGACTCACGGGTCAAACGCGAATTCCCCTTTACTGGGCTCTTTCTGCAGCGCTATCAGCAACCGATCATTAATTGATGACGTCGATGGCATTTGTCAAATGTTACAATACATCTGATTACCTCGTAATTGCAGTGAGAAATGAGGTTGGACCACGGATGGACCGTTTTTGGTATTGCTAAAGTATCCTCAAATGTGCTGCACCTTTCGAGCAACTGTTGCGTTCAAATGCTGTATGACATTGTTGAAATATTGGCAACCTGTTTCAAATGATATTTAATGCGGTCTTTAGAAACATAATTAAAAAAATCTTTAAAAAGCTAAAAAAAGCAAATATTTTGCATTGCCTTATCACAATGAACTTTACGTCTAGTGACAAAGCAGCATTAAGAGTTTACTTCTTTTTATTTCAAAATTGAATATGAATCATTCATGCTTGTCTTCTTAATTTGAGGAGAAAATGCGTTTAAGAAAAACTACACCAGGCTAGCCCGTAAAATTGCATTCTACTGGTCAAATTTGCCTACATCATTCCATGATTTTATATCATCATTGCAGCATATGGTTCGCTTAAACATGAGCATTAAGTCATAATCATCATAAAATTGAATAATGATGTACAGGCAACCCTCGAGATAGGACCCCCATCGAGTTACGACGATTTTCAGATACCACCAATTTAATTTTAACAATTAAAATCTGCCATTGAGAAGAAATCGACGCATTTTGTTTTTGATTTCTCATCGATAACCGTTAGATACACATTTAAAAACAAATTCCAACTACCCACTCTTGAATATTTATATCATGTAAACGACGTTTGGAGTAAAATTAATACATTATCGTACATTGTTTTAAATAAAATATACGGTCTTAGATATCGACTCCTCAACTTCGGTTAGAAACCAGTGCTGCAAAATGTAACTGTCAATGTCATAAAAAAATCTGACTGAAACAAAATCCATGTCAGCGTCACCTACTCAATTGTGATAATCAGAGGTGATACTCAAAACGATTGCTGTGATCAATGCATGCTTCGAGACCATTTTTGCGACCAACGCTTGATCAGTCACTATGTCATGACTTTTTTTTACTGTGATCAGCTTTGCAAAATGTCACTGTCATCGTCATAACAAATTCTGGCTGACACAAAATCATGTCAGCGTCACGAGCTCTACTGTGATGATCAGAGGTGAGACTCAAACAATTGGTGCGACCATCACGTGCCTGGTGACATTTTGTGCAACCAAACTCTTGGTTAGTAACATAGTTGTGACATTTTCTGTCGGTGATCATCATATG
The DNA here is from genome assembly GCF_943734735.2 of Anopheles gambiae. Classification (NCBI taxonomy): domain Eukaryota; kingdom Metazoa; phylum Arthropoda; class Insecta; order Diptera; family Culicidae; genus Anopheles; species Anopheles gambiae. The sequence goes on along the minus strand of NC_064600.1, from coordinate 13,237,747 downwards.
CGGTGCGTGCCAGTGGTTCCGATAAACTACATGAGCATGTTTCTTCTCGCTCGGTTTGACCCGACAGACCATCAAACCAGACAGAGCGAGAAACAATGCTCATTTTGCTGCTTGGGACCATCCGCCAAGTATATTCCAATAATGTCGTGATTATCACCGACAGCAAATGTCACGACCAAGTGATTGATCAAGAGTTGTGTGGTAAGCAAAATGCCACCAAGCAGGTGATTGGTCGCACCAGCAGTTGTGTATATGAGCTGACTTGAAGTTCGTTTCAGTCGTGAGTTTTGGTGACATTTGGCAGCACGGTTCACAGCATGTCATGACGCACTTTTAGTGAGCATCAGCAATGAGCATCAAGCTACCAGGGATATGTTCATTGTTTTTGTTGATGAATATTTCGTGACGCTCTTGACATTTTGCAGCAAGTGATCGCGGGGTCGTATCGCGGGGGTCACCTGTATTGCTACTTTCGGTACCATCGCTCGACTTGGTTTTAGCACACGCTGTACAATGAAAAAATAATAATTTTAATTTGTGTGTTATTTTTTCATTTCAAATTCGTGAACACGCGAATTCGTGCCGCGATGCTGCAGTCTCCACGCTCAGCATACAGCAAAGAAAAATAAAATAAATCCCCTGCGCAAAATACGCAAAAAGCAAAACAACTCACGACCGAGTGCGAGAAAAGCATACTCAGCGGGTAGGTGATGAAATTGGAGCGTTTTGAATCAAAATCGAATGCTCCTCTCCACCGGGAAATGTCTAGATGACATCTGGCAGCCGCAATCGCAGCACAGCAACAGCAGCCGGCAAAGAACCGGTGTAAAAAGAAAGCGGAGCGTGGGAAAAAGAGAAAGGGTGCGTGCATGTGGGGCGTTTTCCATCCACCGGCAACGGGCCCAAAACGTACGGGGGAGGGGGGGAGGTCGAAAACTCGATTTGCTGTTGTTGCCTGCTGCCCGGGGGCGGCAAGCGCAATCTAAAAAGAAAAACGGTCAGAACCACCCCTCGCGGTTGTCGGCTTACCAGAGGTTTTCCTTCGCTTCGGCATCCTTCTTGCGGGCGGCGGTCGTCGGCGTGGTCAGACCGTGCACCTGGGACTGCGTGAGGATCTCCATCTTCCGGTGTCGCGAGTCTTCCAGGCTAACTCTCCGGCTGGCGGGTGTTTGATCGCGGCGGCTGCTGCTGTCTGCCTCGGGGGGAGGCAGGTGACAAAGGCCCAGATGCGGCTGACGCACACTTCCCGCTCCCCGGAAAAGCGGGTCGGATGCTTACACACACACACACACGTGCGCGTGCACACAAACGCGCGCACGCCGCACACCAGCTGTTTTTTTTTTTACTGTGCGGTTTTTCGGGTCTTTTTTTACTGATGGAGATGTGTTGATTGATGTTGATGACGATGCACTCGATGCACGGTGGCAACACACAAACACACACACTTGGAGGTGGTTTCTTTCGGCGTACGGCGTCCGGCAGGAGACTGCGGGAGGTAGTTTACCCTCAGAACGATCCTTTGCGGCACGGGAAAAGCGCCCCAGAGAACAGCAGCAGCGGACCGGAAAAACACAGGGAGAAAAAAAAGAAAGTTAGACAAATCTGGGGAAGCTTTTTGTTTTCTTCTGCGCGTTGCTGCTATAAATTGCAACAGCAACAAAAAAAAAAACGTTTGGCATTGAGGCAATTTCCATTATTTTTTGTTTCTTTTACCGTAAGCAACGGCAGCAGCAGCAACAACAACAACAACTAAGGTGAGAAAGAAAGTAAGATTGCGATAGAAAGACATTTGGCCTCCTTCTTTTTTTTTCTTAAGACACGCACTCTCTTTCTCATTCACACACACACACACGCACGCGCACATACATACACACACACAGACAGACACGTGCACCCATTCGAGAGAAAAATCGTGACTCATCAGTGGAATGCGTCCGAAAAGTCCAATCAGTTCCTGCTCCTCCGCACCTCCCCCCCTTGAAAGAGGTTTGGTGGGTGGTGGGTGGATTCGCTTCTGCCTTTTCTTGACCAAGCTGTCATTCCCATTCCTTCTCCACCCCCCCTCCGGTGAACACCTGAACAGTTGGTTGCAAATGGTGACACACCCGTGCCTCCATCGCTCACCTTTCTCCCGCACACTTTACCCAAGTGGTTGCACCGCCGCCGGAAGCTGCAACGAACGGAGGTGTGCACACACACGCCCGTCCGGATCAGATTTTCCACGACACGACCGTTCCACGGGGTGGACGAGACACTGGGCACAGGGAAACCTTCCCAAAACTACCCGTACAAGTACACATGCACACATACACACACACAGACACAAGCACACGCACACACACACACACAGGGTGGAATTTCGGACGCAGCGCAGCGACTGATGTCATCGCAAGGTAGGCCAAGCGGATTGCGTGGCGTGGGCGCCTCCCCACCACCACCGTCTACCTTTCGATGGAGATGGGAGGGAGGGGGGTTCGTGCCTCACAAAAAAAGAGGAAGATAATTTGCGCTCGCGACTCCGCCGCAACCCTTTCACCATCAACGTCCGTGGGGATGGAGGCTGCCCGTTGACGGGGAGAGCGGCCGCGATGGCTTGCCAGGATTGGATTTCCCCCTTTCCACCCCGGGAAGGCCAAAGATCCAGCCAGCCTGCTTCTACTTACGTTTTTGGTTTGGGGGTACGGTTTCGGCACACACACACACACAGACGCGCGCACACGTACAGAATCTGCGGCTTTCCCCGGGGGACAACACAACAGGTTCCTCTTGGGGTGGTGGTGGTGGGTTTATTCCTTTATCTGCTTTTTTTTTTTTGGTGGGGGGTTCGGGAAAGAATAAATCTATCTATCGTTTCGCCTAGCCCGTCCGAGTGGCCATTTTACACGGCTTTGACGTTCGTCCGTTTTCCTTTTTGCTTCTCCGTTCCTTTCTTTACGCAATTGTGCCCTTTTTGTCCACCGCGTTTGACAGCCGTGGCATCTGACAGGTGGGTTGGCACGGGGCATGCGAACGGGCACGCGGGCGTGAGGGAAGAGATGGGGGCGGGGATTGATTTTTTGACAATAGTTTGGCGTGTCACTGCATCGACCAAGGTGTGTGTTTGCGTCAGGGTGGGCTGCAAGCTGCCAACGCGCGTTGCAAGAAGCAAAGTGGGTTTATTATACAGGTGGGCTTATCCCGAACAAATTGACAGCCGTACTGTAGAAAAATGAAAACGAAATGACAGGAGGGGATTCGATCATTTGTTGATGTATGCGTGTGAATTCCAATGGCTATTTTGGATGATGTGTCGTAGTGTGGGTGAAAAACTACGTATCACAATCGAATCCCCTCCTGTCATTCGTTCGTCCAATATGGCCTTCCCGCCAAACCTATAAGCCCACCTAGTCCTTATACCCACTTTGGCAAGAAGGGCGAAAACTTTCGCCCCGTTGGCAACTGTGCAAAATGTGTAAAAAAAAGCTTTATACGATAAATCAGTTTAACACCCTAAACGCTATTAAAAAACAGCAGCAAGAGGTTAGTAATCATTTTAAAAGAAGAGAGGCAAACGTTTTTTTTACCAACTCATCAAGGGCAACAATCAATCGGCAGAATGTAAACAATTCGCCAAAATGACAGTCTGTCAACGGAACCTTTCTCTACGCACCTTGAGCGGTCGCGGATGACAGACTGTGCGAAATAAAAAAAAACACTTTTTACCATTAAATTATGCGAAAACTCGTGTTCTGAGGGAATCAAAAATCATTTCCTTTGCTTTCCATCTCTCAGAGGGCTCTAAAATGGACGAGTTGCGTGATGAAATATTATATAAAAAAAACTTCACTTTTGATATTCATCACATTCTCACTCTCACGTGTAGAGGGCGCTGGCCGAGCAAGGCCGTGCAGGTGCAAAACGTTGTTACAGGGGTTTTCGTCGTCTATTTTCGATGTAGACAGTAACTTAACTTCCAAAGCAATTGCGAGCAAGACGGACAGCGGCAACTAAAAACGAGTAAATCTGAGATTAAGCTGTACCATTGTCGCACATCGACAATTCTGCCGGGCAGTAATTTTTTAAAAGCAAAATAAATAAATTACTGGCCAGAGTTAATGCAGTTCAAGAATAGGCTCAACGATGGATTGAAAATGAAATTGGATGAAAAAGAGAATTTAAATACAGGTAGTCCCCAAGACACGCGGTATTTCTCTTACGAGGATATGAGATACGCTGTTTTTGAAATTAAACATAACGATACTTTGAGCAAATTGTACCGCTTTGACACATCAAATACAGAGTAAATTCCCCTTTTGTTAAAATTTGAAATTAATACTTTAGTCAGTTTCATATTAAATAACTACTTTGATGTCTAAAACCAGCTCTAAACCAGCGATCGGCAAACTTTTTCTGTGATGGGTACACCGATTTTGTAAATGTACGAGAGTCGCGGGACAGTTAATTTTGCCTGAATTTTGTTATACTTTAATTTTAAATTATTAAAGTATAAACATTAGAAAATAAGCTTTTGGTTTATGATATTAAGTAGTTGGAGGTATATTTGAAGAAGCAAAATTATTGTTTTAAAAAGCATGTGCTTTTCTTCATATGCAAGAAATTAACGGGTTCATGATATGATAATAGTGCTGGAAGCACGGAATTGGGCCTACACGATTCCAGAGTCGATTCCGGAGCCGATTCCGGAAATGACTTCGGATCCGATTCCAGAGTTGGCTTCGGAATCGGCTCCAGAATCAGAATCGGCTTCGGAATCGGAATTGTCGGATTTGATCAGGAATGAGAATCATTTCTTGAATTGAAATAAGAAATTTCAGAAGCGAAATCAGTCCGGGAATCTCCATAAGAATGGATCGTTTACTAGTAAATTTTGATTCTTTGCGGCTATCAATAAAGACCATCACGGACCATCATCATTGGACCCAAATGCCTCATCATTGGACCCAAATGCCTATGCTTATGTAGATGCCAAAACCGAGCCATTTCCGATTCCGGAGCCGATTTCGATTCCGGAACCGAATCCGATTCCGCAGCCGATTCCAGAACCAATTCCGGCGCCAATTCCGCAGCCAATTCTGATTCCAGAATCAATTCCGGAAATTTATTCCGGACTTAAAATCCGGATCCGATTCCAGAAAACCTCGGAGCTAGCCGGAATCGATTCTGACAGAGACTTCATTTTTCCCATCACTAATATACATTGGGCCGGTCTGGTGGTACAGTCGTCAACTCGTACGACTTAACAAAATGCCCGTCATGGGTTCAAGCCTCGAATAGACCGTGTCCCCATACGTAGGACTGACTATCCTGCTATGGTAACAATAAGTCACTGAAAGCCAAGCTCACTTCACTAGTGGGTACAGGCAGGCCTTGACCGACAGCGGTTGTTGTGCCAAAGAAGAAGAAGAAGAAATATACAAGCAGTCGAAAGATATAAAAAATCATCTCCACAGTTGGTTTAGGGAGCTATATTTACAAACTTTCCATTGTTTTTTTTTTATTATCAAAAGCTATTGAAGCCATGCGCTAAAATGGCTTTTTCAAAAAGGCAATTTTTGCTTTCAGCCCATTACGATTCAACTCAAACCCATTAGGATTCAATCGTTCAAGAATGTCATAAGAAGAAACTGCCTTAATTTTAAAAGAATGGCCTGCAAAGAGCCAAGAAAGTGTTCCAAAATTAGGAGAACTCTCGAAAACTCGTGTAATCATTGGTCCGTCAATCCATATTGATGCGACCGGATACCCGGGAATGATTTTCATTTTCAAACTGATTCAACCTCTTATTGAAAAATGGTAGCTACTTAATTTTTATACGTATGTTAAGGAAATTTAATTTTTATAAAGGGCACATGATGAACTAATTTTTAAATTTAAAAATTAATAAATAAAATAATAATTCAATAAATTTCGAAATATTTTTAAAAAATATTTACTTTGATACCCCTTATCTCTACGACCTGGCATACCCGGGTATCCCATACGTTGAAGTTTTTTAATGCGAAATACAATAACTTCCTATACAAAAGATAGAGAAACCAAGACCATGGTTAAGAAAGAGTAAATAAAGTGTCCCACCACTATTGGAACTCTTGGAAAACCCTGTAAAAGCGTATTTCGGGGACATCCTGTGTGTCTGAAAAGTTGAAGCAAACCGGCAGAAAAGCTACTTACTTCAGTTACAGCTGATGAATAAAATGCTTCAGCATACCCTGTAAAGAAAAATAATTTGCGTAATGATGGGAGACTGGCAGAGCACAAACATCGATGCACTCAAAACCGCGTCACGTGAGATGGGATGGGGACTTATTACGTACGTACATGCGGGTACTCTGGCAAGATAACGCAACAATCCATTTCACCCACTGTACCTTGTTTTCCCCCTTTGCAAAGCAAATTATCTATCTATTTTCGGTTCCCCTTTTTCTCTAGAAGTGTTAACAATAATTTTCTTCTGGATACAAAACAAAAAAAATGCATAACACGGCGCGAGAGCCCTTTTTTGTACGGGGATAACTACAACGTATGTTTGTTTGTTTTATTACTTCTTACTTCTACCAGCACGATTATTACCAGCTGACTCCGCCGACTCCAATTATTAAAGTGTTTTTTTTTTAACGTGGGGAAGGTGGCGCTTGCGTGCGGAATGCAGCATTCATGTCCTTGACTGTGTCCAGGTGTATATGTGTGTCTGTCCTGTGATTTTTCACATTAATTCACCACCCCCTTCTTCTTCAGCAATACACATCTGTTACACTGTTTGTTTGAATTTACTCTGTACACTGAATATTTTCCTACACATAGAACACACAGCGAAAATGGGGCTTAAGGGTGGAAGGTTAGGAGTGGGGCAGGTAGCTCACGATTTAGCTAAAACACAACAAAACATTCTTACACAAATTAAATATTGCCACAAATATAACAGGAAAACAAAGCACACACATACAAAACACACGGCCGGTTTTTTTTTTGTTGTTTCGTCACCCGCTGCCAGGTGTGTGCAGTGTGTGGACCAAACACCCACACGGAAAAAGAAGGGCGGGAAAAAAAAAACAAACTTTAGCAAAAACAATTCTGTACACTTGCGGTGGGCGGGAGAGTTAGGCACCGATAGAAGGGGGGGGGGGGGGGGAAAGGGGCGAAAAACGGATACAAAATAAAACGCTTCGTAAATAGATCGACGCCACGTTGTGCTTGCCGCATGCTTTGGGGAGCGAGCACGTGCAGACACCAACGGACGTAGTAACGCAAAACCTTCCAGTGTACACGCAGGTTGATCGAGGAAGGAGAGCTTGGCTGCTCATCCTCGTCCCTCCCCCTTCCCGGTGATGCAAGGGGGATAGGATGGAAAGGGGGCAAGGTTTGTGCTTTCTCGTGCCGGATTGCTGCTGCTGCTGCTGCGGATCTTCCTTTCTTAAGTGTTTGCGTGTTTGCGTGTATGTGTGTGTGTGGGTGGTGGTGTTGGTAGTTGGTGCATCCAGCTTAGAAGATGGGAATGTAGTTATCGATCTTGGCCCGGTGCTTCTGGGCGACGCACTCCGCAATCCAGACGATGTTGCGGCACTCCTGCTCCTTCAGCTTCAGGTAGGAGTAGAACACGCCGAAGTGGAACTGCTGCATGAAGCCGTACATGTTCAGCTTCACCTCGTGCTCGTAGAACTTGTCCTCGAGCGTCTTGTCGCCCGGGTTGTTGCCGGACCCGTCGAACAGGGCCGCGTACTCCGCGTAGTACTCGGCGACCGCCTTCACCTGCTCGTAGTCGTCGGCGCGCGCGAGCGCCGCCAGCCCGTCCGGGTTCATCCGGCCGCAGCGCGGGTACAGCTTGGCCCGGTCGTCCTTCGACAGCTCCGTGCCGAACGAGTTGATCGTGATGATGATGGCGCGCCGGTCCGCCTCGAACTGTCCGAATGGGGTTTAGAAGCACACAAGAATTTTACATTATTTTTTTTGTTTACAAATACAATTCAATGCATGAAAGAAGGTTCCAGGCAGTGCTGCAAAATGTAACTGATGATGCTCACAAATGTCATGTAATGTCATGACCAAGTGATTGATCAAGAGTTGGGTGATAAACAAAATGTCACCAAGCATGTGATTGGTCCTCCAACTGTTTGAGTCTCATCGCTGATCATCTCAGTTGTGTACGTGAACTGATTTGAGCTTCGTTCCAGTCATTAGTGTGGATGACTGAAACGGTGGCATTTAGCAACTCTGTTCACAGCCTGAAAAAATCATGATTATGCTTGCGCCGGCATTAAGCTCAGCTTGTCAGTCAGAGTATCGCAGTTGACTCAAGCACTCGCAATTCGTGTTCGGCACGTCATGACGCACTTTCAGTGAGTATCAGCAATGAGCATCAAGCTACCACGGATAGGTTCATTGTTTGCGGTGGTGACTATCACGTGATTCACATGACATTTTGCAGCACTGGTTCCAAGTTGCATAAGAAGTTTGAGAGTTTTCCAAAACTACTTCAAAGGTTGGTTGAAACATTTACCATCGTCATGTAACCGCATGTTGTTTTTGGTATTTCAACTTAGATGCTTATTGTAATCTAAGTCAGCCATGAGAAACAGTAACAGAAGCGTAAATAGGGTTTCTTCAATTCCAGACTTTGAAAAAATGGAACAAGAAAAACCTTTGTTCTGCTCGTTTTATACTTGCCAAACAAAACAACTTTGACAGAAAGAAGTTTAATTTTAAATGCAAGGATTTTGGGCCTCAAATTGGTTAAATTATCACATGCTACAGCGAGTTCCATTTTGTTTGCTCTACTGGAGTGTGGCTCATGGTCACGAAGGATTTGATGTTAAGCCGTGCATTTAACCGCTTTCATCACGGGACCCGTACAAATCTAACCTTGATCAAATGCTAACGGGTACGTGCAGCTTCTCATTAGCTGCAGTTTTCCCGCAAAAAAAAACTTACCGCCAGAATCTCGCACATCACGTCCGCCGTGGTGCCGCCAATGTTCTTGCAGAAGTCGTAGAACGCCTCCAGGTACGCCTTGTACAGCGTGTTACGGATGATCTCGATGTTCATCTCGTCCAGATCCTGCTCGGAGATGCAGTCGACGAAGAACGGGGCGAGCGGCGTATCGACCAGCACCGCATTGTACAGCTCGGCCGGTGTGGCCGCGACGTGGATCGCCTCCATCTGCTCGAAGCTGCCGAGCGGGTGGCACTTCGGGATGAGCTCCGAGATCGGGCGCTGGTGCAGCGTGCCCGTGATCAGCAGGATGATGTTGTCGATCATGTAGCTGTACGTGATGTAGTCCAGGAAGGTGGACAGCGGCTCGACCGCATGGTTGCGCATGTGCTGGAACTCGATCACCAGCTTCTCGCGCAGCTTGTCGTCGATCACGGACACGGCCAGCGGGGACGGTTCGTTCGCGAGGAACTGCCCATAGTCCGTACCCTGCAGGTGCAGCTTCAGATCTGGTGATTGGTATGGTCAAAAAAAAAAAAAAAAGAGACACGAGATGAGTGCGATGTGCGATACGTGGAAAATGTTTGTAAAATCTAATCAAATCATGTAATGGCTGCTTACATTACATTACACTATTTCGCCAATTCTTCCCATTTGCCCCTTATAATCATCGCATCATGCGGGGTGGTTCCAGTGTGCTGCTGAAGGCTGGTCATATGACCGCCTTTACACCCCCCCTCCGACATACACGCACAAACACACACTCGCAGAGACGCATACACGCGTACACAGACACAAACAACGCAAGTGGCATATCACGAGATTCGCCTTCGAGCGTATGTTTTCTTTGCAGTCACGGGATCGCTGCCCGTCATCGTTGGGTCCGCTCATCCCTCCCCCCCTTCTGCAAAACCCACCAACCTGCCGTTCCTGTCCTCGGCAATTTCGTGCGAGACAGGCTGAAAGGATGTTTTTTTTCTTTTCTTTTCTTTTCTTTTCGTCCCTTGCTCAAGGATGGGAAAAGGTTGCAATGACTCACCCTCGAGCGTTTCGCACTGGACCAGGTTGAGGTAGTCGGCCTGCTTGAGGATGCCGCACTTGAACCCGCGGCACAGACCCTCCAGGTAGCCACCGTCGATGTTGAACATGTATCCGGGCATGATGGTGGTTTAAACTTTACGCCTATGTGAACGAATTGATCGAAGTTCTGGCTCCTCTGCTTTTGATTGCGGGAAGGTTGCGCGCTGCCCTTTTTCTTTCCCTCACTGACACACACACACACGCGCGCGCTCACACAACTTTGCTGGGAGTTTTTTGTCTCTACTCCCCGATAGCAAAACGGACCAGGACCACGACGACGACGGACGACGGACGAACGACTTCACCCACTACTTGGCAGCAGGAAATGGAGTGGAAAAGCACTTGCGCTCGTTGTTGCTGCTGGCCGCTCTGTGTGACGTTTCTGCTCTTTGCTGTGCTGCCTGCAAATCCGTGACCGTGTGGCGGGGCAAAAACGCATCATATGACTACCTAGTTTTTTCCTTCTTCTTCTTCTTTTTCTTTCTTTTTCTACACGCAGCCGTACACGAAGGGGTGGCAAATACGGGGCGATTGTGTGTTTGTGTTGTTGCTGCGCGCGCGTGCATGTGTGCGTGTGTGCACGGGCATGTTTACAGCGACACTTTGGCGAGTTTTGCCCACCCTGTGCTGGGCTGGCTGTACGGGGCGAAGCATTCGGCGGGCAGGGTGTAAACGGATTGTGCTTTTGACAGTTCTGGCAGCACAGGAATGACGCGAATTGGTGCGGATTTAAATTCAGTTCGACCGTTGGCAAGTTGCGCCGGGTGCATCTTGATCCAGTAGTCGCATTAGTTGTGAGAGGATATTAGGTCGTTGTACTCATAAATACAGAAACAATGATTTTTTTTGGGGTGAATGCACAATATAGAGAGTATGGCGGTTTAGGTAACACTCACTGGTAGATCATAGTTACGGGAACAAAAATCCGTTAAAATAGAGGATTGAATCCGTCCACTCCTTGCATCTTACAGAGCAGTTACAGTTGATCCAACAGTATATGCAAACCGTCATGGCCGCGCAGGTCGTTATCTCAAAACAGCTTGCAGAAGGTGATTTGAAGACAAAAGGCCGAATATCACTTAATTGAATCAAAATTATTTTTGAAATGTTATGCAACTTAATTAATTTCAAATTGATATAAATAAATTGAATAATAGATTCAAAAATATTGGTCATTCATTTTAAGCAGTACGGTGTTTTCTGTGACCATTACTTCTGAATAAAAAAATATACAACCCAAAACGTTGTTCAACAACCGAGTCGCAGATTAAGCTCAAACGACTGGAGAATTAAAAGTCCTCCAATAAAAAAAATATCTTCTTCTTCTTTTTGGCACAACAACTACTGGCGGTCAAGGCCTGTCTGTACCCTCTAGTGAAGTGAGCTTGGCTTTCACTGACTTATTGTTACCATAGCAGGATAGTCAGTCCTACGTATGGGGCTATTCGGGACTTAAACCCATGACGCCGCCATACGTAGGACTGACTATCCTGCTATGGGGGGGGGGGGAACCATTAGTCACTGAAAGCCAACCCCCTAAGTGGTACAGACAGGCCTTTACCGACAACGGTTGTTGAGCCAACAGAAGAAGAAGAAGATGAGAATACCAAAAATCAAAGACAAAGTTGCATTCTCAATATGCCCCTCATATGCCGTTCAAGCCTCGAATGGATGAAATGCTATATGAAGAACTGCCTATCCTGCTATGGAGTAATCAACTAGTCACTGCTACGACTTCCTAGCTTCTCCGGCAGGCCACGCGAAGGATTGGCCCCTGGCGCAGGAATAATAGCGTTGAAGCAGAGAAGAAACAAGCAACAGCGTACTTGTGCGTACAGAATCTTTGGCCTAATTCTAATGACCCTAATAACCAATAAGACTAGCTCCCGCTAGTTACTTCTGATCCCAGATTGCTATGAAATCGACTTCATAAATCCAGGGACTCTGTAAAATCTTTCCATGAAATCTGCAAAAATCTTTCCATACGCTCTGTGACTCGTACGAACCTCCAAAAAAATTGTGGTTCTTGTACCCCAACTTTGCGAAAAGAACGAGAGTGTAGGCAGTATTTATTGGAAATTTCTTACTTCTGAGGTGATCATGTGTTGACGAAGAACTCTTGCAAACTTAAACGTACATTAAATTACTGATGATGCTGTATATATCTTGGTATCTCTTTGGATGGCGGTTATGCAGTTTTCACAGCAGAAGACCCTTTAGTAGACCCGTGTCATCATGATGTAGTGAAAGGACACTAACGCCCATGTTTTTTTTTTATTATCGGCGTACCTCACGCTCTTATACTCGGGACAAGACGATGCATTTTTATTGACCTCCCTTTATCTTTATCTCTCGCTATCTTTCCTTCTCTTCTCTGTATGGATGGGCCGGGCAGGCCATTTCGATCCACTATCCCGCTTAGCACTCCACCACCATACGGTTCGTTCCAGAAATGAAAAATGAGAAAAAAAGAATCATAAAAAGAAAAGGAAAACACAAATAGATCTTCCGGTCGAATAAATGTTAGTTTAAGCCATTTGTTCTCTGATTCTTCCTCCGGCCGACTACGGCCCTCTAGACGGCATTCGTCCTGTTGATCCGTTTCAGCACCCTTTACCCGGTACAGTGTGTAATATATGTGAGTTTTATGAGCGAGCTTGATACTAAGAGGAGCTGTTTGCTTTTGCTATTTTTTTTTGAGTATGAGTTGTGCTAGAAAAATATGTTTTTTTTTAGTAAATCTGTCCCTACTGATCTGTCCCCTCTGTTCGCTCTATACAGCGTTTGATCTGTTCGGTTGATGAATTGTTGCTCTGCCAGCTAAGTCAATTAGTATACGTTTGCTACATATCTCTATTGCCCGATGCTAAACTATTTTCCCTACGTATCTGACACCGTGTTGCACTGTGGTTAGTTTAATTGATGTAATAATTGTAAGGACAATGAACTGAAAGAAAGAATTAATCCAGGATTCAAATGTGGAACCGTGAAGCCAGACACCCGTCTTATTTGCTGTTTTCTCTCTCTCTCTCTCTCTCTCTCTCTCTCTCTCTCTCTCTCTCTTTCTCTTTCTCTCTCTCTCTCTCTTTGGTTTCTGTGCACTTTAGCTTATGCCAACATTTATTTCTGTATTTTTGTTTGTTAGTTCTTTTTTTAGGCAAAAGCTTGCGGTTTACTACACCCAGTCATGCTATTTCTTTTTTTTTTTCTTCTCTCTCTCTCTCTCTCTCTCTCTCTCTCTCTCTCTCTCTCTCTCTCTCTCTCTCTCTTGCTTTTTGTCTGTGCACATGTGCGCATTCTTCTGCAACTTAATTGTGAGATTTTTAATCTATGTCGAATTTTGCGTTGTCTTATCCATCCTCATCATCATCATTATCATCACACTTAACAACACCGTGTTCTTCTCGTGTTCTAATTGATTTATACACGCGCACATCTTACAAGGATAATACTCTCCCACCAGCCGTACACACGACCCACATGTAAAATAAGGATTTCCCCGTTTTCTTTTTGTGATTAAGATTTCCTTTGTTTTTTTTTAGCTAATTGATTGGCGAATGGTGTGTGTGTGTGAAGTTATGCGATTTTTAGTGCGCTTTAAGAGTGGTGTAGCATTGATAGCATTCGCTTGTTGGTTTGGTTAACTTTCATATCAAAATATGTGCTCCACTTGCTTGCGGAGTTCCTCCTCTGCTCTATTTCTTCTCTCTCTCTCTCTTTCCTATCTTCCTTTCACATTGTTTTCTTCTTTAGTATTTGTGTATCAGTAAAGGGTTGTGGAAAATGAATATTCTTTTTTTTATATTTTGTTTGGTCCGTTGCTTAGGACACGTGGAGTAGTAGTAGCATACCGAAAACGGCAGTGTATTTTTTCCTATATATTTTTTTTAAATGCTATAAATGAATTATGGTTATGTGAGTGTGTGTGTGTGTTCATTTGAAATATGCTCTCTAATGATTGTTATGTCAAGGGGCTCTCATATGTATTGGCTGCTTCGCATTTCCGCATTTCTTTTTTATATGCAATATGTAAAAGAGAATAAGGTTCTGTGTGTGTGGACAGTATCATCCCATCATCATCAGAACATCCCTCTCGAGCGGGCAAAAGCACATGTGTTTTAACCTATTTTTTTTTGTTGACTCTTCGCAATTCTTTTGACTCATTAGATTCCGACGGCAAGTGGTGGAGAAAGTAAAGGTGTGTAACATTAATTTTTAGAGAAGAACCATTTAGCATACATATCTTAGAGAGAGAGAGAGAGAGTATGAGAGCATCGCACCTCCATCGGGAGTGCATCTTCAAGTGTATGGTTTACATCTTTTTAATTTGTTTTAGCGACACAGCAAGTAGTACCGCGTCCACGTGCACCACAGCGAAAGAAACACACCAGACGCCAACAAGCACACACATCGAGAGAGTGGAGAGAAGTAGTTGCCTCCCTGCTGCCAGAGATGCTGGGCAAGCGCTTACAAATACGGTGTTGGTTGCTGTTTTGTGCATGCGGGGTGGGTGGGTGGCTGGAGCTTATCCTCCGGGACATTGGGGGAAATAGAGGGGGGGGGGGGGGAGGTCTGGGGAGGAAGGAAGGGAGGAAAAGGGAAGGAAAATTAGAATACGTTAGACTACAATTTCATCGACACTATATATTCATAGATGTATATGTATATCTTTATAGAACCTAGTATAAGCTGTGTGCGTGCGCGTGCGTGTGTGTGTGCGCGATTTTTTTATCTCTTCGCGAGCCTACCCCTTACCCTACCCCACACCTTCTCTCTAATCTCCCGCACGCACACACGCACGCACTCACATGCTCCCTCCACTCATCACCATGTTTTTTTTTGTTTTCATTTCGTTTCTTTTTCTTCTTTTCGTCTGATTTGCATTTACAATAATATATAAAAAGCACTTGCGCGGTATAATACTAAACATATTGGTTTTTTTTTGTTGTTGCTGGTTTGTTTCATAACCCCCTACCCCAAACCCATCGTTAAGAATGCTACACTACTAATCATGTTTTTTTTTTTTTTGTTTACACCACCCCATTCTCCCACACCCAACCTACTATTAACCCTGTTCTGCGTTGTGTTAAAAGTTGTGTTTTTGTCGTGTTGTTTTTCATTTACAGGGGTTTCCAATTCAGTTTTCAATTCAGTTTCCAATGTAAACATTGTTATTCACCACGTGCAAAATGTGATTCCACATCGATCTGACAGTTCATTTCCATCATATTTTTTTAATTCTTCAGCATGATTTTCAACACTTCAACTGTCAACGGGTGATGCGATCCGGCTTCAAACTCCTGTGAAAATACAGGGTTTTCCAAGTCACTTTCGAATGTAAACACTGTTATTCACCACGTGCAAGATGTTAATCCACATCAATCTAACATTTCATTTCCATCCAAATAATTTTTAATTTCATCAGCTTGATTTTCAACACGCCTCCAGCTGGATTGAGTTTGACTGTTCTTTGTGATGTGTTGAAAATCATGTGTAAAAACTGAAATTTCATTTTGAAGCAAGTACACCATTTGACAGCTGTTGAAAAACTGCTTGGATGTGGTGAATAATTATGTGCACATTTGAAAGTGACTTGGAAAACCCCGTATTATCGCAGCGGCCGGTTGAAATGTTGAGAATCATGCTGAAGTAATTAAAAAAAATATTATGATGGAAATGAAATGGCAGATCGACAACCAAACTCTGGCTTGGAAAACCCTGTAAGATGCAACGGAAGGACGCAAACTCAAAATCCGATGCGACCAATTGGCGGCAGTGCTGCTAGGGGGAGGATGGGGAGCAGGGTGGTGGTGCGGTAGCGCTGCTGTTGCACAATCAAAGCATTGGCAAAAGCGCAAACCCAAACCGTAACCTTCGAAAGTGGCCCCCAAAACTGTGTGAAAGCTTTTCATCATTTGCCTCAAATAAGATCACACTCAAATCTCTACCGCTTTCTCTCTCTCTCTCTCTCTCCCTTTGCTCAGTCATGTTTGGCTTTCTTTTTTTCCTTTTTTTTGTTTGCTTCAACAACCGCGAGCCTCGTGTGAAAAGCCTTACTATCCCCCGTGTGTAAATGCTAAAAGTTTTCCCTATTCTTCTTGTGTTTTCTTTCTTTTCCTTTTTCCGGGTTTGACGCAGTTTTATTTCACTTTCGGCATGTTATTCTCTCTTTTCTCCACTTGGTAGTTCTTCTTCCCTATCCTTCATTTCAAGAGCGAGTGTTTCCATTCGATTTTTCATTTCCATTTCTAGCTTTTAATTTAATCGAAACAGAAAGGAAAACAAAAACACCAACACCTACAGCGATAAGCAACTACACTAAGAGCGCCCCTCTCCCCCATAGGGAAGGCGCCATTTACAAATTACAGCGAAAAGCGTAAGTGCCTATATAAAAATAGCATAATCAATTGCACCAAAAATCAAGCTCACAGAGGACAGAGAAGGTACAATAAAATGTTGTGCATTGCAACACAATTCCACCTGGTTTCTTTTTTGTTTTGTTTGCTTACTTTTAAATTCTTATCATTTCTTACCAGCTGATCTTCTCGCCCTTACTTCTACTAATATATATATATATATATATATAAATATCCGTGTGAACACCATTTGCTACTAAAGTAATTTAAAATGTGTATGTGCTTAGCTTCGTACTCAACAACATAAGCAAATGTTCCTTTAGTTCGTGTTGTTTTTTTTTTTCGCCTCTCGCTGTTGTTTCCAATCAATATTTCCCCATGCCCTTCCTGTATCTAGAACATAGAACAAAACAAACAAAAAACTCCCCGAAAAACAAGTTATCGAATAAAAAGCACTAGCCGCGCGTCCATAAATAGCAATAACCTCTTAAATAGTAATTACAATATCCCTTCTTCCCTAACCTTATCTCGCGGCCACACTGTTTCTATTCGCATGATGGAAAATATGGGGCAGCACGGCATAGGATGGAGGAGCATGCTCTATCTTTTCAAGGTGCATGCGCTTGTGTGTATGTGTGTGTGTGTGTGTGTGTGTGTGTGATTGTATGTAAATGAATATTGGGGAAATAATAGATTGACTAACAGAAAGCAAAGACGGAAACAGGGGTTTAGCTCTACTACAGATAATATTATTTTCCCACCATATACATACAGACACAGATACAGACACACACACACACACACACATCATTTGTGCGCATTTTGTGCGTTCGTTTACCAGCAGCCCCCATATCTCCCATCCTTGTCTGCGTTCATTGCCTAGAAACCCTTTCGTGGCGCGTTTCGTCGTTCTGCGAGTAGCATTTTTAAAGACAAATCAAAGCTCGAGCGATTCATTATAGCCGACAGGTATGCGTGAATGTGTGTGTGTGTGCGTTAAAGCAAGGATTATCCTTCACACCTGTTTCCTCCCGGTGGGGCTGTTGTGTGGTACACGAGTTTTTAAGCCCCATCTCGTTTATTTTACGGCAGCATTCCCGTGCTCCTGTTTTTTTCGAATGTGTTCACTGCTCTATTTCAATATTTGCACTAAGGACCCTGTGTGAGTGTGTGTGTATGTGTGTTTTGCTGTTGTTGCAATGCATAGCTCAAACGCGTATCTGTAGGGGACACCGCATGGAACATGTTTCAACTACGTTTTATATTTTTTCGTGTTTAGTTTCTGTTCCCCCACCCCCCCCCCCAGTCAGTAGAAGCGCGCAAAAACGATCGCACCGACACATCGAGAGGCGAGACAAAATTGGTTAGCTAAAATGAAAATGAAAAAGGGCAAAATTGAAAGAAATGTACTCAAAAAATAAATAAAATAAAACCGTTACCTTTTCTAAAACACAACCGCAAAAAAGAGTACCTAAAAGATGAACAAAATAAATAGAAAAATGGGAAAAAGAAACGCAACAGCAATGAAATAAAAAAAAAAACAAACAAATACAGTTCCTAGTAATGTTTTATTTATAAATTATGTTAAAGATAAAGATTTTCTGCTTCGCGCTTTCGCACAACGGGTGTGTGGTGCTGTTGCGTGGGAGAGTGTTTGTAATGGGAAGTGAAAGAACAAATATTGTTTTTCTCGATTACTTTTCGCGCAAGTTCTTAGATAAAAACCGACACACGTTTTGCTAGCACGGCGCCAAGTGGTTCGTTCGTTCGTTACTTTGTTATATATTGTACGGGAGCTTTTTTGTTGCCGTTTTTGTTCCTTCTGTGGGCTGTTAGAAGAGATTCATTTCACTTGTATTGGACGCTTCCGCCCTCCCCAGAGCACAACAGCCCTGTGTTTGGAGGCCTCAAAGACCACAGGCACGGGCTGTTTTCCGTGGCAGCGGCACCATCATCCACAAAGCGACACACTTCGCTCGGACCGGGGGTTTACACCACGAAAAGTTTACAAAACAAGCGAAAAACGGGGGGGTTGAGAGAAAGTACACGTAAAGATATAACAACAACCTGACACTTAGTAGTTATAGCAGCACAAATCTAGAGTTTCGTTGTTGCCTCCGTTGGGTTTCACTATTTTTCAACTGAAGCTGCACTAACACTTAGGGCGACGATAACAATATTCATAGCAAAATAAGAGAGAGAGAGTTCGTGTTTTGCTTTTCCTACAAAAAAGGCGTCTCAGAGTTTGGTTTTCGCAACCTATACCAACAACACGTAGCGTTAAATCGTAAAATCGTGGAGAGCGTGACTGTAAGATTTACACGTAAGATTACAATTTGGACGTAACAAAGTTTCAAGATTGTGTTGAACTGAACCCCCTCGCGCAAAAACTCCTAACACAGCAACGTCACACACACACACACCTTGCCCTGCATCTTCTTTCGCGTTTTAACGTGTTTTGGAAAGCAAATGTTTTGCAAACGAACGAGATTTTCATTGTGCGCGGAGTTCGTGTTTCGAAATTTAAAAAAAAAAAAACATATTAATGAGATTCAGTTTCTAGTCTTTGATGAAACAAAGTGAGGCGCGGTTTTCTGTATCGCGATTTTCTGTATATGTGTATGCGATCGCTAATGCACAGAGTCATTAGGCTAACGGGGCGGCTCCCACACACACGGGGCAGAGGCCTCAAATACGAGCGATTGCTCAATCTGTGTGTCACGTTGAGATTCTTAAACCAGATGGTATTCATGATAAAAAGGAAAAAAAAAAGCAAAATGATTAGAAAATCAAAAGCCACAACACACCCCTCCTCTTGCTCTACTGTTCCTTTCCGCCACGCTCTCTATATGGTTCGATGATCATTCACTGACAATGGGATTTGGCGCGACAAGCTTTTCCCGTATCCTTCTCCCGCCGCTACGTTGTTTAATACTTTTGCTAGCAATCGTCAACAGCTTTCTGTTTTAAAAGCGCTTTTCTCTAACCACTTCCACGGACACACACACACACACGAACGGCTGTGTGTTGTTTCTTTTGTGTCTTGTGATTTCACTATTCACTCATCTGTTGCCGAGAAACGAAAACCAAAAACGGAATTACTTTAAAAGAGAGCGAGAGAGAGCGAGAGAGATGGAGGGAAGTTTTACTCTATCTCAAAGCCGATTAAATTCTTAACGTATTCATCAGAGGCGCGGGCAGTGTCTTGCAAATTAATCCCTCCTTCTAGCATTCGCTCGCCCTCTCTCTCGCTGTATCTATTAAGTATTTCCTAATATTTTTAAATAGTTTCTCCTCGCGAGTGAGCGGCTTCGAAGTGTGCTGCAAGCGCGTGTGTTGTGCTGCTGTTGCTGCTGCTGTCGTTTTCAAACACATTAGTCGAGGCTGCTCTCTGCCCAGGTGAAAGATGATCTTGCGACGCGCGCGTGGGTGTATGTGTGTGTGTGTGGTTGCACACGAGCACACACACTTTTTAGACGTACGTTGCCATGCCTGCGTTGGCGCCCTGGAGCGATGGATTCTGCGGCGTCGACTGGGCGCTAACGGGCGGCTTGCCCGGCACGTACTGGCCAATGAAGGAGCCATCCTCGGTGAACTGGCCACCTGTGGGTCGCCAGGCGGGGAAGGGGAGAAGAAAATCGGGAAAGCAATTAGTAAGGTCAAATCGGGCAAGGTGGCAGAGAACACAAACACTAGAAGTGTATGTGTCTGTGTGTGTCTGTGTGTGTGTGTGTGTGTGTGTGTGTGTGTGTTTGTGTGTGTGTGTATGTGTGTGTATGTGTGTGTATGTGTGTGTGTATGTGTGTGTATGTGTGTGTATGTGTGTGTGTATGTGTGTGTGTATGTGTGTGTGTATGTGTGTGTGTATGTGTGTGTGTATGTGTGTGTGTATGTGTGTGTGTATGTGTGTATGTGTGTGTATGTGTGTATGTGTGTGTATGTGTGTGTATGTGTATGTGTATGTGTATGTGTATGTGTATGTGTATGTGTATGTGTATGTGTATGTATGTGTGTGTGTGTGTGTGTGTGTGTGTGTGTGTGTGTGTGTATGTGTGTGTGTGTGTGTGTGTGTGTGTGTGTGTGTCAACTATTCGCATCAAAAAGAACCCCTTATACAGGAGGTGTTGTGTGTGAGAGCGTATTGAAAAATAAAAATAAAGCATAAAACATTCGTACTACAAACTAAAAGTGGAAACCATAAATACCTACACAAAATTGCGTGCGCTCAGTGCAACGCGGAAGCGTTTTGGAGAGGGGAGAGAGCTTGAGGGTGGTCGCTCCGGATAACCGAAAAGAAAACATAATCCGTGAAACAAAAACCAGCAAAAACGGAACACTGATAACTTGGGCACCTTCTACGGCTTCTTCTTTTTACGGTTCTGATTGCCCGGCGGTGTTGTGTTTTCGATGGTTGAGAAGGTGGCGTCGTGCGTGCTGGTCGTGATGGAGTCGTTGCGTTTGTAATGATTTCTGCAATTTATTTTCGTTCACGGAACCCGCTCAACACCCCGGGAGAAGGTGTAGATGTATGTTTGGGGTGGCGGTGGCGGATCAAGGACAGCAAATTCGCAGTAGTTCGCTCCCATACCCCCCTCCTCTTTTCTTGGACGTTCTATCTTGTACGCTTGTGAACAACATTCTACAGATAAAAGAATTTTAGCGACGCAAAACGTACGCTCTCTCTAGAGAGTTGGTTGTGTGCTTGCTGTGATGCTCCGTGAATTATTTCGATTCGTTGCACTATGCTAACTTTACTAACATCCTACCGGCCCGCCCGGCTGGTCCTATTTCAATTAAATGTAAAAATTTGTTCACTTTCTACCAGCATTTTTTGTGTGTGTGTGTGATCTCTATAGTAATCTATGTTCAAAACTCTATTCGGGGTGGGTTTTTACAACAATATTGCGCTCACTATTACGAGAAGAAAAAAACAAACAAACAAACAAACACATAATTATGTTGTGTGATGATTTCACTTTTGATTTTGCTCACTAGTTTTCACAATGTTTTTTTCTTCACCCCGCCGAGCGCGACTGACATTTAAAACTACTTCCTAACACAAACGCATCATCTCACGTGCGCGATTGATGTGTGTGTGTGTACACCTAAACTTAAAATAAAAAACAACGGGTTTTCCTTCCCATCCGCCGGCCGAGAGGTGGCCGGAGAGATAAAAAAGGGGTATCATCGTGCGGTTCCCGGACTAACACACCAATATTCTACCCCAGCCCGTTTTTATTGAGGCCATTTTTCATCGCTTCGATTGCTTACTAGCTAGTGTAGTGGCTTTCTTATTTCTTTTTTATTGCGCAAAAAAACTAGTTCGACGCAGTTGGAGGGAGAGTTGATGTGTGGGGAGAGGTGGGAAAGGAGAGCAGCGGTTGTGGATTTTATAAGTTTGTTTTAGTGAGCTTTGAAACTCAATCCATAATTACAGAGAATCGATGTTGGACAACATCATCATTTCGGTACAAAATTTTCAAATTAGCCTTTTTGAACGGGGCTTTTGACCTGTAACTGTCCCTTAATCATACTCCCCCTTTTCCCAACTCTCGCCGTTCCTGTTACCTTTTTTTTAATCCTAATACATTCTTCTTTCGTAACGCTAACATGAATTCGGCTTTCGTTTCCAATCCACATTTACTCTACAATCTGTACGCTACTGTTGCGCGGGTAAAAAAAGGGAGAAAGGTAAGCGCGTACGTATACACGCTAGATAGGCGGTTTGGACAAAAAAAGAAGTGATGTAGCTCTACAACGATTTTTTTTCCTAAAAAAAACCACACACACGCATCCCTCACTAAACTAGTGTTGCGAACGCCTGCGAATTGCTATCCGCGTTTTTGCCACCCTTCCGGCCGTACTGTCCAATGAAGGAACCGTCCTCATTCATACCTTCTGCAGCACACACACACACACACACACAGGCGGCACGACGCGTAGCCGAGTAGAAGGGGTGAGGAAAACATAATTGTGGGAAAAGAAATGGAAATGAAAGAAAACGGAAAATCAAAATTAAATAAATATATATAAAGCAATTAAAATATGATACACAAACGAGAAACGATAACTTTTGATACGGTTTCTAGCTTCGGGGAAGACACAAAACCGGTGGTGAAAACGTGTGATAAAATAAATCTGTACACTATTGTATGTATATATATATATATATATATAGTTGCTGTGTGGGTATATATGTTAAAATTATGTGCAACTTGTTTGTCTAACTTTTTTTTTAACTAAAATAACACAGACCGAGAAAAACAAGCAAGCTTAAAAATGTTTTAATGAAATTGCACATAACATTGAGAAAAAAACAACATTTCATTACTGAGGTGCAAACAGGGAAAGGATAAAACGGAGAAGAAGAAAAAAAAATTGAAAAAGTTCGAAGCAAACACAGGTTGGTGGGATTGAACGGGCGATTAATGAAGCAAGAGTAGCGGTTGTGTGCAAAACATAATCAACACACAGAAAAAGAAAGCAAGACAAAACCAAAACTCGAAGGACACAAAAACAAAAACTCTTCAAAATCAAATAAAACAAAGCAACAGCACAAAAACCCGATTAAAATGCGCATAAGGCACAGGAGGCAAGGGGAAAACGCACAGCGGGAGGAGTGGGAGGGGGCGCAATATTTAAAAGACACCTTTGGGTCAGCTCAGTGCGAGGATGAGCCGTTTGTGGCGCGGGAAAAAGCAAACAAGCGCGACGCGGAGAGTTGTAAAAGCTCGCTGCTTTCTTCAATTTTTTGTTGCGCGCGCAAAGGAAACATAGTTGACATATTTCATTGATTTATAATTATCGAGACAAGGGAAGGGGGGGATTTTTAGAACTAATTTCTATAGAGACTTTCATCAAGGAAGGGGCAACTGGGGTGTGTTACAATAAGTTAAACTAAATATTCTAAATCTAAAGCTAGCAAAACTGGGATGTAAACCCATTCCTGTAACCTCAACCGTAGGATTGTTAAAGTAATGCAACTAAATAGAATATAAATGAGATAAATCGCAAAAGCACCTAGAATAGGAGACTAAATAGAAAAGTATAAGAGAGAAAGAGATAAAAAATAAGAGAACATGTAATATAAAAATAGAGAGAACAAACAAAAGAGATGATCAAATCAACAACAAACAGTAAGTGTGAGGACTAAAAAGGACTAAAAACGTTTGTATGGTGAATGAATAGAACGAAAACCAAAAAAATATTGGGATGCACAAAGAAATGTGTGGGAATAAAATGAACCACTCCTCCCACCACACACAGCTAATAAATCTATCATATATATAATGGGTGGGGTGTGGTGGTGTGTGTAATAATAATCGAGGTAAATGATGAATGTAGAATGTTTTGTTACTAACCCAAGGTACTAATAACTGATGCATGACGCAATTAGATGTACAGAGAGAGTGAGAGTGAGAGAGATAAAGAGAACGGATGGCACGAATAAATGATAGAGAGAGAGACGAAGAAAGAGAAAGAGAAAAAAACATGGGATGAGTTATAGGTGTGACTGTGAGCGGCGACAACAAGAGTGTGCGCGGATGGGCGGGCGGTGATGTGTGAACCCCATCCGACAGGTCGGTTGGACGGGTGGGTGGGTGGATGGGTGTATGGAATGTTGGTTGATGTGATTGGCACAGTAGGATGAAGAAATAGAATATGAAAGTAAAAGGACACACAGAGCGAGTGATGGCCTGTGGTGCTGATTATGGCAGGAGGAAATTCAATATAGAACACACACATCGTAGCAAAGAGTGATCGGTAGAAGAATATATGTATTATGAGCAGAGAGGGAGAAGAGAGGAGAAAAAAGAAAAAGGAAGAAAAGAGGATGGGGTTTGTTTGGTGGCTGGGGCAGGGCAGTGGTAGTAGCATAACACAACACAAACATTACCTGTATCACCTTCACCGTATTCCGCCATGGAATCTGTATCACTTTCCGGTCCTACTTTTTGCGAGTTCAGCGATTGTCGGCCCTGGCTTTTATTGTCCAAACTGTAATCACGTAAAACACTACACTCCATTTGGTATCAAAGCAGTGGACGGCTACCGTCCGTGGCTATTGTTTTTAGTATGTAATGTTGTGGGTATCGGGGGGGCTAAAGGGATTTTGGGTGGTTTTATTATGTGGAGGGATCGGAGGGGGATAAGAGGGGTCGAGGGAGGACTGATGGTTGGGCAAAAAGGCTGATAATTAGCTCCCAACAACTTCGAAGATACCCAGCAACGAACAAACACGACATGTTTTCGCTTAAAGCGAACTTTGACTATGTTTTCCGTTGTTGGGAGAGGAGGGGGGGGGGGGGAGGGAAATGATGTCTATCCTTTTGAACTCATCATACTGGTTTTTTTTTTAATTTTAATGGACAAACAAGGAAGACAAGAATGAAAACAAGTTTTCAAAGTGAATCGGAAAAAATGGGCATTAGGTGGTGGGCGGTGCTACCAAGAGATTGTCAGTTGTGGGTGAATGGGAAGTTTGCGGTTGGTAGGTTTCGACTTTTCTGCACAGCCGACGACACTCTCCCAATAGAGCCGAATGTGAGAATTTATTAACACAATGTGGGATGAGGATGTGTTAGGAAGTTATGGATACAAAACGGGATACGATTTTAACCGGAAACAGAGTGCGTCCGGTTTTTTTCTAAAGCTGATATTTACACACCCCGGAGGAGCCCAAGTACTCATCGCAGGGAAACGAAAAAAAAAAACAAGTTGAATATTTACACATTCGAGAACTTTCAAACGTATTTCTTCGATCGTTTTTTATCATCTTTTTGCCTTATTAAAAGTAAAATGCTAGTATTAACTATAGTTATCAACAGGAACTGTGTGATTCCAGTTTCTATTTTGTAGTATTTTGTTTTGTTGTTGGTGTGCATCGTTTTCGAATCGGAAGCCGTGAAACATGTTGTTCGATTAACGGAAGGTTTTTAGTAAATACTACCCCGGTTTCTATACTAAGGCCTTAACACCTAGTTGAGCATTCAACAATACTTCTGAAATATCTACATACTTATGCAGGTTACGGCAGGCACCGAGTGTGTTGGAAACAGTAACCGAGTAGGTATTTAAATTTATGATGAAGAAATACGTTAAACGCCCAAGAAGTTAGGGATATGTTAGGATGCGATGACGTTACGGCCAAATATTGGAAGATACACCAAGAAGATACAACTTGTGCAATTATATCTGTGTGTGCATCCGTATGGATGAGCTTTAAGCATGAAGGGGGAGATGCACGAATGTGAGAGAAATGTTGTTGGGTAGTAAGAGGGCTATAAGAAATAGTTCTAAATATATAATACTGATTTCATTAGCAGTGTATGAGAGGTTACGCTTAAATGGAAGGAATATAAAGGTATGACAGGGGCAGGCAGAGGGTGCGGGATGGATGGTTTTTATATGAGCTAGGGTGAGGTAGACCAAGTAGAAGTAGAATTAGAATAGGAAAGATCTCCAACGGTTATACAGTTAAAAACAATAGCATAGGGCGGTTTTGGAAAGTAAGTACATGTACAAATGTGTTATTTATCTAACAGATGCTTAAACACTAGGAGGATGTTAAAGAGTATTTATATAGCGTATATAAATGCCTACACAGGAAAGATAGAGAGAACGATTAGTTAGAAAGAGGGTGGGGTGTAAAGATGGAACCAGTGCAGATGCAGATGAGATGCAGTTAGGGATGAAAGGGAATTGGCCTGAAGATAAAAGATGCTGCCGAGGCGGCTTTTGGTGTGAAAACACGCACGGAACGGAGGCGCTGAAATCGTGTGCTGGAATGGGGTTAGTGTACTTATACAATTGTGCACGCAAATGCATTTGGAAGATGTAATGCACGTGTGTGGGGTGGTGTGGTGAGTAACAGCAATTTTTTGTTTCAATATGAACGAAACCAAATTTTATGCTCTTACGATTGTTTTTAATAATTCCTCATAAAGTTTATCCAATTTGCAGCACTGTGCGGTGTGCTTGTACCAAAAGGGAACCAATGTTTCTGATTGTGTGAAGCGACAAATGCTCACAACTGTTACATCTTCCAGCAAAATGTGCCATAATCAGTGCTGCAAAATGTCATGATCACCACGAGAACATGTGCACCAACGAAAACGATGAAGATATCCGTGGTAGCTTGATGCTCATTGCTGATGCTCACTGAACATTTTGATGACATTTTGTTTAGCACCCAACTCTTGGTTGCTTACTTGATTCATGACATTTTCTCCCAATGGTAATCACAACATTCTTGGAATATACTAGGCAGGTGGTTCCAAGCAATAAAATGAGCATTGTTTCTCGCTTTGTCTGGTTTGATTGTCTGTCTGGTTAAACAGAGCGGGAAAACATGCTCATTTTGTTTCTTGGAACCACTCGCACCTACCGCATATCTCCCATGACTATTGTGATGATCACCGACAGAAAATGACGAAGTGACTGACCAAGAGTTTGTGGCACGAAATGTCACCAAGCATGTGATGGTCGCACCAACTGTTTGAGTCTCACTTCTGATCATCACAGTAGAGCTCGTGACGCTGACATGATTTGGTTTTAGCCGAAATTTGTCATGATTATGTCAGTGCCGTTTTCCAAAACTTATCACAGTAAAAAAAAAGTCATGACATAGTGACTGACTAAGCGATGGTCGCAGAAATGTCACGATTGGTCACACCAATCGTTTTGAGTATCACCTCTGATTATCACAATTGAGTAGGTGACGCTGAGATGGAGATGGTTTAAGTCAGATTTTGTTTATGACATTGACAGTCACATTTTGCAGCACTGGTCCCAATGGATCGTGTGTGTGTTTGTGTGGAGGAGGGGGGGGGGGGGGGGCGAGGTTTGTGTGAGTGAGTTAACAAGCGTTTGCTCTGTACAAATGTTGCCAACAATCGCGCCTACCGCCGACGGTACGCAATCTTCCGAAAACGCTGAAAATCCAAACACCTAGAGGTTAATGCAAAATTTACCTTCAAGTACCAGGAACCACAACAAACCGTCACCTTCATGCCGCTCCCCTCCCGTGCTTCCCCTTGCATAGGAGATAAAGGGTGAAGGGAGGGAAGCGCTTTAGAGAGAACTTAACCATACATTAACAGACACAGCTTCCAGACACTGTTAAAAGCTCCACACACACAGAGTGAGAGAGAGAGGGAGAGATGCGTAGGGCATCTCAGCAGTAGTGTTTAGACGGAAAAATGGAGAATGATGATTGTTGTTGTTGGTTAAGTTTCACTCGATTAAGAAGTGAGGAAGGAAAAACAGATTGGCGAAGGAGATGATCATGAAGGGAATGATGGTCAAGGAGTGTTACAGCAGGAGAGAGAGAGAGAGAGAGAGTACGTACTGATAGATAGTGAAGATCATATATACACACGCACGAAAAATGAATGAACAAAGAGTTCGGAAGAGAGAGCGAGGATCCTAGAAAAGGATCTTTAAATACAAATGTGACTTCAAACAGAGCGAAAACTTGAAAGGGCGCAGCGCAGTTTCAGAAGCCAGAAGGGAGCGGTAGCAAAGGAAGGTTTGGCTACTAATCACAGAGTGTAAATTCAGAAAAAAACACACACACGAAGCGTGCGCGTGAAAATTGGAGCAGCAGATCGAAACGGGCAATGGAGAGATATTTTGTCGTGTACGTCATAGAGCGAGCGGGAAAGTACACGCGACAAAAATTGAACATGGAAGATGTAAAAAAAAGACACACACACACACAAAAGGTAATTGTATGTGGGAGATGAGATCTTGCGATTGAAGAAACAGGAAAAAAAGCAGCACAGCGCGTTAGGCACAAACGGTGTCAGATACAATAACAATAATAAAAACTCCCAATTTGTTACGTTAACAAAAACCAAACGCAACGCTGCAGAGAAAACAACAAATCCGGCAACACACACCAGGCAAAATGAAAACAGAGATTAGGAAAAGTGTACAGTTTACAAAAACAAATCAAGGGTAACAGTAGCAACAACAGTTGCCATGTCGTGAGGCGCACAAGAGACGAGGGTCTAGAAGACCCAATTTTAGGGTTTTGGACCCCCGTTACTGTCGCACACGCAAATCAAGGGCAGTGGAGTTTTTCGCGAGAAAAGAGGCTTCCTCTTGTGTACGTACGGATTTTGTTTGTTTGTATAAATAGGATTAGAAGGAAACAGAACAGGAAAATTAGCTTGAAGAGCGCAAAAGGGTTTTTTGTTGTTGGGGGATAGGGAACGACTTAAATATCATGGTTAGAGGTATCCCCTCTTTGCGGGCTGCGTTTATGTGTGCGCAAGGCACACACCGCACAGCAATGCAAAGGGAGAAAACGAACTGCTGTGGCCACCTGCGCGCGCGCACACAACTTACGGTTGCGAGTACTCCGGGAAGCCGCCCTCCTCGGTGTAGTCGTTGCGGCCGTTGGCCAGCTCTCGATCGTGCACGTCGTATTTGCCGCCCCGGTTGCGCTTCACGATGCAGATGATGATCAGCACCAGTATGAGGAACGCGATCGCCAGCATCATGCCGATGAACCAGCCGGCCGTCGCAATGTTATCGCCCGGCACCTTCACGGAGCTCTCTGGAAGGTGAAAGGTGTGGAATTTGAAATTATGAAAAAAAAAAAAGAGTAAGGCTCCTTAGAAAGCCCCATCAGTGTACATACGGATGCCGTAGGTGTCGACTTCCTGCGTGGCCGATTCCGTCTGATATTCGCCGTCGACCGACACGACCCGGAACTCGTACAGATGGTCCGGGTTGATGCCGTGCACGATCAGATAGTTTTCATACAGCTCCGGATCGGTCGTCTGCCAGCTCGACTCGTCCTTGACGCGGTACTTGACGTAGAAGTGCGAGCCAGCCTTGCCGCCGAGGGCCGGCTGCCACACGACCTTGATGTTGGCGAGCCCGTTCTCCGACCGGATGTTTTCCCAGTAGAAGTTGGGTACGTCCGGTGGCAGACCCAGACCGGACGAGGTGGCCCGCTCGATGTAGAAGCTGCAGTGATGCGATAGAAGAATGAAGAAGAAGAAGAAAAAAATACATTAAAATACGCGCGTTTCGAGCAACACGTGCAATCCCCACTTACTCTTGACCTTCGCCAGCCTTGGTGGTGGCGACGACGTGAATACGATACTTGGCAGCCGGCTTCAGGCGGCCCAGCTTCGCCTCCAGCACGGCCGGATCGGAGATGTGCGGTTCGCGCTCCATCCGCGGGCCCACCGTCGTGCCCTTCACCTCCTCGTAGTAGATCCGGTAGCCGGTGAGCTTGCCGTTCGGTTGCAGCGGTTTCTTCCAGCGCAGCAGGAACGCGGACGACCCGAGCGGGTACGCCTCGAGCGCCTGGATCGTGTTCGGCACGCCCTCGGGCGTGTCGAACGACAGCGTCGTGCTGGCCGGCCCGTTGTACCGGCCGTTGTACGCGAGGATGCGGGCGTAGTTGGTCGCGTCCGGCACGAAGTCCGTCACGAGCGCCTGCTTCGAGTCGGCGGTGATCAGTATCTCGCGCAGGTTCTCCTCGCCGTCCGCCTCGGTCCAGGTTTGGATCTTGTAGCCCTTGAAGTGGCCGCGCAGCGATTCGGGCGTCACCGGGTTCCAGCTGAGGATGGCCGCCGTCGGTCCCGTCACCTGGATCAGCGTAAAGTTGGCCGGCGCATCGAGCGGCGTATCCTCCCCGCTGTACGCCATGATTTCCCACGGGCCCGAGTTCGCCTCGCCGCGATCGTTCAGCGCCACCACCTTCACGCTGTAGCGCGTAAACGTAGGCAAACCCTCGACCGTGTAGGACGACTGGCGCCAGTCACGCACGTCCGCCGAGTTCCACTCCGCGCCGGGTATGTCCCGCCGCCAGTAGACGCGATAGTGCAGGCCGGGCGCGTTGTGGTCGACTTGCGCGAGCGGACGCCACTTAATTACGAGATTGGTCGGCGTCGTGCCTTCGCCCTCGAGATTGTCCGGATTTTTGTACGGCACGCTCGACTCGGTCGTGCAGACGTCGCTGTGGCCGGACGGCAGCGACCGGCCGACCTTGTTCACCGCAATCACGCGGAAGGTGTAGTTGTTCCAGGGCGTGGTGTTCACCGTCCAGGCGAAGTCCGTGCCGGGCACGTCGTCCGACAGCACGTCGTACGTGTCGGGCGTGAACGAGGTGTTGTACTCGATGATGTAGTTCAGGATCGGGGACCGGTTGTCGCCGTTCGAGATCCACTCGATCTGGGCCACCTTGCCCTTGCAGTTGACGCGCGTCAGCGTCGGCGGGTTCGGCCGGTCCATCACGGTGAGCGTCGCGTTCGCCATCACCTCGTCCAGGTCGGTGCGGGCCAGACAGGTGTAGGTGCCCGTGTCCAGCTCGATCGTTTTCGAAATCATCAGCGAGTTGTCCGAGGTGCGGATGAAGCGCGGCTGGTTCTCGAAGTCGATGATCTCGCCCTTGGTCAGCCACTCGATCGTCAGCTCGAGCGACGAGTCGGCGATCGCGTTACAGCGGAACGTGACGGTCGTGCCCGCCTCCGCCTCGTAGTCCTGCGGCGGATCGTTAATGACCGTGCGCTCCTTCACGATCAGCTCGCCGGACGCCGACTTGCTGCCGAGATTGTTCACCGCGTGGCATGTGTACTCGCCCGCGTCGTCGAACTTCACGTCGCGGATGAACAGGTCGCCGCTCGGCATCGTCTGGTACCGGCCGCCGGTCAGCTCGCGGTCGTTCCGCAGCCACTTGACCTGCGGCTTCGGCGCACCGAACACCCGGCACGTCATCGTCACGTTGCGCTGGTCGACGGTAAACTCGCGCTTGGGCGGATCGGTAATTTCTGGCGCGAGCGCCAACACGTTCAGGTACACGTCCTTGTACACGTAGCCGAGCGAGTTGGTCGCGTTACAGCCGTAGTTGCCCGTGTCGCTCTTCTGCAGCTTGCTGATGTAGATGCTGGACGAGCCGACGATGCGGCGCGCATTGCCCTGGCTCACGTCGATCTGCTTGCCGTTGTGGATCCACATGATGTTCGGCTTCGGGTTACCGGCCGCCTCGCACTTAAACTCGGCCGTCTCGCCCTCCGCCGCGTTCACGATCTCCGGCTCGACCGTAAAGTACGGCACCGCGTTCACCGCCAGGTTGATCGAGTACGAGTCCGCCTGCCCGACGCCGTTCGACACCTCGCACGTGTACGTGCCCGCATCCTCCGACGAGACGCGCCGTATCTTGAGCGACTTGCCGTAGTTGTCCTGCTGGATCTTGTCGTTCCACACGATCGCCCGCCCGTTCTTCGTCCACACCGTCTCGGGCAGCGGCGTGCCGCCGTAGATGCAGAACAGCTCGATCTGCTTGCCCTTCAGCGCGACCTCGTTCTTGCGCGACACGTACTGGCGCTGGGGCGGGTGCCGGTTCTGGGCCGCCGAGATGCCCGTCTGCTTCACCTGCAGCAGCACCCGGTTGCCGATCTTGTACTCGCTGCGAAACACGGACGAGGCGGCACAGGCGTAGAAGAAGTCGTTCGATTCGTCGTCGCGCGTCACGTTCGAGAACCACAGGTTGCCCTCCGGGTCGAGCGTCATGCGCGAGTTGTTGATGCTCCGGATGCCCCCGTCCATGTTCTGGATCATCCAGTAGACGTTCGGCTTCGGCCAGCCGTCCGGCGGCTGGCAGACCAGCTTGAACGGTTTGCCCTCGTCCGCCTGCAGCGTCTGGGGCGAACCGTCCTTGAACGAGTTCAGCTCCGCCTTGCGCACAAACACCGAGTTGGAGGTGGCGGTACCGTGCTCGTTCTCCGCGAAGCACTGGTACTGGCCGAGATCTTCGTCGCGCGGTGACGTAATTACCAGCGTACCACGCCCCGGCTGCTGGGACATCCGGTCGTCGTACGTTTGCCATTCGAACTTTTTGCCGTTCTTGATCCAACGGTATCTGTGCGGGAGGAGAGGGGAAGAAGAGAAAGATGAAGGTTAGAAAAGGGTTTGGTGGGAGGATTTGATTTTTTTTCTGCTCTCTAAACAATTTTCGGTAGGAAAAAAAACACAAACAGCAGAGCTCAGCGATTTTTCGTGCCAAGCGAAAGGGGCGGGAGAAATAAAAACTTCCAAACATGTTTGTGTCTTTCACATTTTGTTGGAATTTGCCAACGAGCGGTTAGGGTGGTAGCTAACGCCTATCAAAACGATCATGTTCGGACGGCCAAAGGAAGGAAGACGGCCACCAAAACGTCATGGTGTGCCTTGCGCGCTTTTCTCCCCCGCTGGGCCGGATACGCGCGCCGCCATTATTAAATTAGGTCTGCCTGGCCGTATGCCTAAACAACTAACAACTGTCCAAAAGATGCTGGGGAAGCGAGCAGCAACAGCAACACAAATACACACACACACACACACGCAACAAACACTTTCAACCCGAAAGTTCATGCTGCGCGAAGCTATCTTTGGAATCCATCGGTCCGGCATAAATTGAACTCAATTGTCGTACCAACGCAAGAGCATGCGGCCATAGGCGGAGAAGATCCCAACACAAAGTTGCCCTCCTCTACTTCGAAGACACTGGAAGCGTGTCTCGAGTGGCGAAACCTCGTGGATTACACATTATTTGCATTATTTACCGAGCCGGATGACTTCCCGGTGTCTTTAAAGGGCCTTTGGGCACTGCGGGAGGAATACATTTTGCAGTGACACGATGCTCAACAATCTCCACAATTGTTAGCAGAGTCTAAGGAGAGTACGCGCATTCCAGGCGATGCCTCATTACGGCGGATGACAGCTAACAGTGTACCGGGAGGAGTTAGATATAGCGTCTAAAACGGAAGACATCCTGTAGATGCTAAACCATAACATCTGAGCAGTTCCTCATGGTCGCACAAGGTCGCTAACAACTGTTTCCTGGATGAAGAAGTTGAGGAAGAAAAAAAAACAGTTGCTCCTATGTACTCTGAGCGCACGAGAGCAGGTGTGACGGGGAGTAATACTGACATACATAGTATGACAGGCAGTAATGAGAACAGAATTCCATTCCAACCAACTAGACGACCGGTTTAATGAGCCGTGACCAGACTGTAGCATCACCATGTGTACCATTCACCGGCGCGCACCATCCCCTGCTGCAGGATATCTCCACTAGAAGAGGGCGGCGTATGGTGGCCGGTGTGTGGTGGAAGATAGCGAGTTTGAACGCGACCTTGCAACAGACATGCGGCACCACCACCACCATCAGGAGCGGCTTCGCATAGCGTCATCAGCGATAGATATATATAAATATATATTTACATATCAGAGCATTGGAGCATTGCATACACGCCACACAAACACACACACGCGCGTGCACACATCCCATCTCCTCCTGCTTCTACTCTTGCTACTCTCTTTCTCTCCACACGTATCGGTGTGTATTTATATCTGCACGAATTGACCGTGCAGATGACATGAGCATGGGGATGATGGGCGATTGTGTCTTGCAGTTTACCTACCCCGCTATCATCGGAATCACCGAAAGAGTGACATCATCGCTCAAATAGTCAAGCGACAGGAGAAAAAAAAGTTGCTCGCTTGTGTGTGTGTGTGTGCGTTCGTGTCAGTATCTATTTGTTGCAGTTGTAGAGGTGTAGAAAGGTGGAGGAAGGCTAGGAATGTGAGGAAGATGATGAAACCTAAGAGTCGTTTGACAGGTGGTCGTCGCTCGAGTGCAACAACAACGGGAATGTAAAGCCTCTCTAGCAGTAGTGCTCCATAATAATGGTGACTTATTGAAGTAAGTGGACTGGTGTGTAAGGAGATGGGGACGACAACGCGAGAAATCTTTAACTGTGCTGTCATAGTTAGTTAGCCCGTTCCTCAGCGTACCAAAGAGCAAAGAGCAGCAATGGGATGGGAATCATCAGATTGTTTTTGCTTTCCGTTCTCTGCTTTTCGCATCTCCAATGTTTGTGTCTTGCCACCCTGAAGACGCTTGGGAGGGTCTTTTGATGGACCATAATGTTGGGTTTTATCGATTTCGAGAAGGAGCAAACGGTTACGAGTCCGTCGTTGGGTCTGGAGGCAATGGAGGGTTGGGAGACCGGAGAGAGATCAAAACGCCAATGCCCCCGAGAGGTTAAACAAATAACATTGAGGAGAAACTTAGCAGGATAGTTAAAAGAGAGCTCCGACGTTTGGAAGTGACCGATTTTTCGGTTCTTTGATGCCCCCCCCCCCCCCACGTACTCCCTTCCTATCTTTCGAAATGTGATGATTGAATGACTAAAGAGAAGGGGAGTGAAGTAATGATGTCATGCCAGAATATTCCAAGAACTTTACATCGATGGCGTATGCACAGCCGAAGCGATCGAAGCGCGTACTTGGGACCGGCCACTCAGACTCCTCCTTTGTCACGCTGTCATGTTCTCCATCTAAAAGCCGCTTCATAAGATATTCAAATTATATACAATTACGTAATCTGTCGCCATACGCCCCTAACCAGCCCGTACGGGTTGTGGAGCGAGCGCGATGCCGTACGCGATTTGTGCCATTTCCTTCCATAGAAGGGAAACACGACGTTTTCTTGATATTGCTCCCGAGGTAGGGGGGGGGGGGGGGGGGGGGGGGGAGGGTATAGTGATATCCAACTATCTGCAAGAATGTTTGCATATCGGAATTGAACCCACACACACATACACGCGCACGCCAATAAAATAGCCTGTGTGGCATAATATGGCGAAACATCCGGAGGAACATTGAGAACATTGGAACGAACAAAATAGCTTGGAATATTGGCTAGAGTGCCTCGGATTGTCTCCATTTCCCTTGTATTGACAAAAACACGAGCGAGGGTTATTAGAGAATCTCACAATCTTTGCTGGTGCCTAACTACTGGGGTCCCGAATTTCAGGACGTGGGTGTCCCAATGTTTTCACTGTTGGAGATAGCGCTCCCTCTTACACATCTCCCATGAGATGATTGCCATTTTGAATTTGTACACACCAACTTCGGCTGTCATTGTCTGGCAGTCCACCGTGTACACTTTTTAGGATTCTTGAAAGTTCTTCAACGGATACATATTTTTAAGTTACCGCTAGGTTTTCCCTTTTCAAGAATATAAATTAAGCCTTACATAAGACGACTTCATGCAGGCGATTAACGGCGCGCCCGGGAGCTTGTCGTCGAAATCAATACTTCGTTTCGCAGCTACCTCTTATACTCGCTGCTGCCCCTTTTCCACCACCGCTTGGTGCGGGGCCCTAAAGCGAAGCCTAACTAATGAACGCTTTTCCCTCTTCTCTTCGCGCACCTTTCTTTCAACCAGCTCCGGGGGCATTTCTTACGCCCTGCTGATCACCACCAACGCCATTCCTCCCTCTCCTCCTAATCGGGGGCATCTGGGGGTACCATACATTTATGCGAACGCCGCCGGACCATTCATTTTTATGAGACCCTCCCAGCAATACAACACAGAAACGGGGAATGAAGTGCGAGAAAGCGAAAACCTCCAACTAAGCGGGAAGAGAGCGAAAGAGAGAGAGAAAAAGGGAGAGATAAAGAGGAGACAGGGTAAGGTGGCCGGTTCCGGTTGTGAACGTTAATAAAATGACCCTTTCTTCCTCGCGGTCGAGGTCTTTCGTTAACCGGGGCCCGGGGCTTAAGTGAGTGAATTAATTTTGAAAAGGGAGTCCACAAACACACCACTCTACTGCCTAAGCCCGTGGTTGAAGAAGAAAAGTGAGGTTTATAGTTTTCCGCTCCGAAGGAGGGTCGATTCGCACACGATAAAGCTAAAATGGCAACACTCGCTGCCCGTTGCTCCACGCGCTCTTCCCCGAAACAGTGCCCCCCGGGCGACGATTGACGACACTACAGGCCGGGGCGGGCGGGGTTGTGGGAAGAAGGTTGCCATTTGGGCAAGTCCCAGAGATACCTCATGTGTTGTGTGTGAGTTCGGGAGAGACGAAAACATCGATTAAAATCCCATCAAACAATCATCGAAACGTGAGGAACCGTCTGGGCGCATCGATTTGTCAGGATAAACACGCTCTTGCCGGGCAGGCAGACCCGGGGAAAGCGACAATGGATATGTGTTCTCGTTTTGCACCGAGGAGTGTGTTACTCCTCCGCCATATGGTTGTCTCCCTGTCCGGAGAGACAAGGATATGCTTCCAACACCGGATGTGTCGGGCTGTCGAGCGACCGGTGCCGTTCTGGTGCACAAGCAGCACCGCGCAGCGCTTTGTGAGGTGCATTTAAATAAATATAAATTCTCACAACCATATGTGCTTTTCCCTTCCCCAGGACCGATTTGGACGCCGCCAGGATATGTGCGCGCTTCACTGGAGCGGAACCGTGTGCAGTTTTAACGGGAAGGGAGTATGCTGGAGTCTAACAGAGCACACACACACACACACACACACACACACACACACACACACACACACACACACACACACACACACACACACACACACACACACACACACACACACACACAGACACACACACACACACACACACACACACACACACACACACACACAGACACACACACACACACACACACCAAACATTAGGTTATCCTGTCAAAAACAAAAGCCTGGCCTTCCGCCCGGGAGGGGGGATGATGCGCGCTATGTACCCCAACACCTTGAAATTCTTTGCACAACAGACAGCACACGCTGAAGTCGTTGTCGTAGAATTTCTCGAAAGGATTTTGTCTACAGGATTATTGGCACCAGACCAGTTCGGTAGGATCATTTCTCCGTTAGATACCAAATCCTGGCTATTGGAGCGCTGTAAAGATGATTTCGGAAACGGGAATAATAATTTCTGTAGAGCTCTAGACAACTTCTCCAATAGATGTTGTGCCTCATACGCTGCAGACGTCAAGAACGAACAGGCAATCTAGTCATCGGCAGTCTATTTATCCTCTCCAGATATTCACCTTCATGCTAATCATTGTTCAAAATGTCGTCCAAAACCTCCAGGAAAACATCTCGAGCTCCAAAACATCCAGAGTTTGACATTCTTCAAATTTACCAAAATTTGTAGGTGAAAACCACAAACCAGAATTTGACGGTTCCATTAGTTGTGCACACATATCCGATTTGAGATGCACAACGCACATTTACCGGCCCTACCCACGCTCCGTTTAAAAGCCTGTGTCTTGATAGGAAAAATGAAACCTCCGCACACAGCTCGCCTCTGTCTCTCTTAACCTTTTTTTTGCCAACACTGCTACCATCATTTCGCTCCGCTTGCTGGTGGCCGACCGTGGTTTTGGGTTACAAATTCCCCTTTCCCGCGTTCCGTTTGCATGCAAGTTGCTGCACATACACACCGCTGTGTTTGGCTGCTGTTCTCCTTTGGCCGAACTTTTGTGCGTTGCATTATTCGCGCGTGCAGGCAAGGGGAGAAAACGGGAAAAGGACCGCCACCGCACTGCCCTGTAACGGATACAGCGCATGTCGTAACCCCGGTGGGACACACGGCAGCGAGCTAAAGCGTTTGTCCGTAGCGGCGCCATGGCAAGAGGTCAAAACCGTGCCGTCACGCGGGCCAAATCACACCGGACCCACCCGGCCTGGCGGTGTACATTACACCCGGTAAGTGGTCTCTAAAATATATCCTCCCGACCGACGACCCGGGTGGTGTGTGTGTGTTTGGAGTGAGTCGGAGATTTCGGAGGCGACAATTATTAACGACTGCCCAATTATCCTTCCCGGGTCTGCTTTGCCGGTCCCGTTTGCTGACCCTTTTCCATTAAGGGATATGTGTGTGCGCGTGTGTGTTGGGAATGTTTTTATGGGTTTCTGGGTTGTCAGGGTGCGGGTAGAATTAGAGTACAGTCAGGCGCACACACAACTGCAAGAGCCTGATGGACGTAGAGCAGATGGTTTTCCAACTGACGCGACTCTCGGCAGAAGAAAATCCTCAGCAGGGAGCTGTCGTCACGCGGCCGAACATCAGGGTCCTTGATCCTTACGGTACACAGGACACACACACACACCCGGCTCAAGGTACCTCCGCCGTACGTGTGTATAAGGGAAGCAACCCGCTCACATACACACACACATACAGACAGCTGTTTGTTTCCATCCTAATCCAATCGGGAATTGTTTCCGTTCCGGTCAATTTAGGGATGCAACAATCTCATTTCATTTGCAGGCGCGCAACACTGTCGGTGTGCAGCACGGCAAAGTTTGCAGGGAATTAATTGCTTCCCAAATGGCGTACGAGTTTTGCGCGACCACGCGCAAACCCATTAGGAGAAAGCGAGCAAGCCATTGAAGTGCTCCCGCCACTGAAGGACGCGAGGGAAAGAAGGATGGAGTTGTGTTTGGGTTTGGAATTAGAATTAACCGCACCGTGCAAAAGGGGCTCATTTGCGCTCCCCTGCAACTGTCCCGCATATCATCATCACGGTGGTGTTGGTTTGCGGGCGCGTGCCGCAAGTATTATTGTCCGTCATATTTTCCCATCAATATCCGTGTCTCCCGGCCCTCATTATTGGACGTTTTTCCTCGCCTATCCGGTGTGTATTAATGGGTAAATATAGACACACACACACACACACATAGCACACCCGGGAGCTGTTAACATTAACGGATTGTTTATTGGAAAACTTTGCCCAGCGTACGCTTTGGACATGTGCCTGGCCCTATTGGCTTGGGACCAAGAAAGCGGCCGTGATTACAATAGCGCTCTTTATAAACAGCATTCCACAGCACACCAGCCGTGTCCTAATATTAGACGATCTCAATCAATGCTCTTCTGGATTGTACGACGGCCGGTGATGCAATTTGGCCACTGTCGAACCTCAATTGGTACTGGAAATTCCATGGGGCAACGCAAGAGGCAAGCGAGTTCAAAGGTGCCCCCCATTGTTTTGATTCCAGCTTTCAATCAGCGGTCAGGTCGGTAAAAATAAAAGACAAAAAAAATAGACTCAATCAAGTCCGCTGCTGGTTTGATGAGTTCAGAAGTCCAGCCAGAAGCGGCGCAAAGCTCAATTAACAAGCTGTAAACAAGGTATGCGGTTACGTGCTGTCGGTAGAACACACGAGGCTGGCGCAATAAATCAGGTAGTATTGCAAAAAAAAAAAAAAAAAACGAACAGAGTCATGAATCCGTGCAGTTGATAAAAAAAGCAAATACATAAATATTGACAAGTGTTGTAAAACTTTACAGCAGGAAGATTGCGAGATGAATGAGAGAAAACCATAAAACAAGGATAATATGCAAGATGCAACCATTTCAAGCACATAAAAGCAAGTAAAAAAGAGACACAAGACAAAACGAGAATTTAAGAGCAGGAGCAAAAACGACCCAGGCTATAAAGGCAGATAATACAGGGTTGCTCAAGCCAGCTCAACATCGTAACACTATTTTTCGAGCAAGTTAAACGATTGTCAACATCGCATATACAATTCGAATAAGTAAACTCTTTTCGATTTGGTAAGACTAAGTTTAGAACGCGTAAAATCCCAATACGAATCTGGAAAATACGAAAATTCGAGTTGGAATTTTACTGCTCCAAAACCTAGTGTAATCAAATTGAAAAGAGTTTACGGATTCAAATTGTATGTACAATGTTGACAATCGTTTAACGTGTTCGAAAAATAGTGTTACGATGTTGAGCTGGCTTGAGCAACCCTGTAAGAGCGCGTGTGTGCGCTGCTCTTGCAACGTCCAATAAAAGCCAAAAACAAAACACATGGAACTCGTCCCGATCGTGCCTAAAAGAACGTGATCACCACCCTCTCTGCTTCTGTTCTTCTTCTTTCCCCTTCTCCTCGCCTTTTTCCCCTTGCCTGCCTCGTCTTGCTCATTTCTCCCACCCGTTTAACCTAGTTTTGCCATCGATTTTCACCCTACCCGCGTGTCGTGCGTGAGTGGAGCAAAGACCCTGTAGTGTGTGTGTGTGTGTGTGGAGATGTACGCATCGGGTGTTATGTTTTTTTTTTCTTCACCCTCTTAATTCCTCTAAAACCACTTTCCCCTGCGGTCGTCGTGTGGCGCGCGCTCTTTAAATAGGGTTCGCGCCCCGCTCCCCCTCGTACCGCGGTTGCCACAAAGTAGCTCAAACCGACACCCCGCGCGGCTGAAGAGAAAAACGGTTCCGTGTAACCTGATACTGCGTGCGCCGCTTAAGGACGAGCAGGCCGGGGCGGGGCGGGGCTGTGTCGAGAAAGACGAGTCGGACACAAACATAACCTCCTTTTTTCTTTGCTTCCCCGGCCGTTCGGGTTTCACAAGTTTGGGTGTGTGTGTGTGTGTGTGTGTGTGTGTGTGTGTGTGTGTGTGTGTGTGTGTGTGTGTGTGTGTGTGTGTGTGTGTGTGTGTGTGTGTGTGTGTGTGTGTGTGTGTGTGTGTGTGTGTGTGTGTGTGTGTGTGTGTGTGTGTGTGTGTGTGTGTGTGTGTGTGTGTGTGTGTGTGTGTGTGTGTGTGTGTGTGTGTGTGTGCAAGAACGCGCCTTCAGTTTGTTTTTCTGCTCTTGCCCATTTTCTTCACTCTCGCTCACTTAGGAGCTGTGTCAGGCGGTGCGGAGCTGCAGCAGCGAAGACAAACGCAAAGCCGCGCATGCAAAGCGGGAGACATTATTGCGTCGGCCGCCCGGGGGGTTGGTCGGTCACAGGACGGGGAAGGGGAGGGAGTAGAGGTGCCATAAAGCAGGGATCGACACGGACACACGGTTGGTAGGGGCAATGGTTTTGTAATTGATACATTAACCTTCTCCTCCGTTTGACGCGCCCATTAGCCGGGCGAGACCGGCTAGCAGCAGCCGTCGCCGTTGTAAAAAGCCCATCTTGTCACCGGCGACGTTGGCAATTGCATTGTAAAACAGAGGAAAAGAGGCGCTAAGGAGCGCTGCAGCGACTCTGTGTTGTTTGCAGAGTGTCACCAGGCGCATTTTACAGACGATTATCAAACATTACTCAAACATTCTAGTTGTCGCTGCAGTTTCATGTTGCTAAAACATGGTAGAAGTACCACGAAAGCGTCGACGAGTTCTTTCGATGTCAGATGAATGATTCAAGCCCGTAATTCCTCGATATGGAAAAACCCCTAGCGAAAAATGAATCGAAATCAATGTTTTGGTAGTTATGAAGTAAAATATGTTTTAAAAGTTTATGCCTTGGAAAAGAAGTACTTATTTAAATCAAACTATATCTATGAATTAAACACCATTCAAACCTTGTTATAGGTACCAACAGGACAAAAAAGAGATACTTCAATGCAATTAGATTAGAATAGAACATTACAGGGTTTTCCAAGCTATTTTCGAATGTGTGCATCGTTATTTACCGCCTTATACGATGATTTGCAACAGCTGCCATACAATGTATTCGCAATTACAATGAAGTTTCAGCTCTCACACATGATTTTCAACACATCGAAAAGAACTGTCAACTGTGCGTCTCGATTAATTTCCCGCAAAGAATTCCAAAGCAACAAGCACATTTCAATGAGCAATCGAGTCAAATTTCTCGACGACTAAAATACAGGGGTTTTTCAAATCAGTTTCGAATGTAAACATTGTTGTTCACCGCATCCGAGATGTTTTTCATCAGCAGTCAAAAATGAAGTATTTGATTCAAAATAAAATTTCAGTTTCGACACATTATTTTCAACACATACACGGTTTTTCAAGTCAATTTCGAATGC
Organism: Anopheles gambiae; assembly: GCF_943734735.2. Classification (NCBI taxonomy): domain Eukaryota; kingdom Metazoa; phylum Arthropoda; class Insecta; order Diptera; family Culicidae; genus Anopheles; species Anopheles gambiae. Next base: position 13,195,799 of record NC_064600.1, on the reverse strand, counting down.
AAACGTTGTTATTCACCGCGTGCGAGATGTTGTTCCACATCAAGCTGATATTTCATTTCCATCATAATGTTGTTGTTTTTTTTTATTTCTCCAGCATGATTTTCAACACATTTCAAGGTGGATTGAGTTTGACAGTTTTTTGTCATATGTTGAAAATGATCAGCCGTACCGGCGAACTCGTTCGACGAGAAACATTCGTCGCTCATGAGTGGACAGGGTTGTACCACTAGGTTGGGCAGTACAAAATCTATATGATTTTCTAATTTTTGATCTAGCGGGCTATGAAATGAGTGAAAATGAGCGTCGCGGCGAACGTTCCCAGGAACGAGCGAGTTCGCCGGTACGGCTGGATGTGTTAAAACTGAAATTTCATTTTGACCATATTTTGACCATTTTTGAGACCATATGACAGCTGTTGAAAAACAACTAGGATGCGGTGAAGAACAATGTTTATATTCGAAACTGACTTGGAAAACCCTGCAGCAAAGAACTGGTAAACTCAATCCAGCTTGAGTCGTGTTGAAAATCTTGCTGAAGATATTAAACATCATGATGATGGAAATGAAATATCCGAGTGATGTGAAATAACTTCTTGCACGCGGCGAAAAACAATGCGTACATCCGAAAGTAACTTTGAAACCGCTGTAAGATTTAGCTGCAACAAGATGACTGTTTTTATCAGTTCGACAATAAGTCTTAATTAATATTCCAAGAAGGATACAAAAAAATGGGATACGATTTATCTAAAGAAAGGAAGGCAAATTTCACCCCAAACCGTTTCCCATTTTGTCCCGCATGGAAAATTAGCAACATGCGAATCATCGACTTTTATTTTATATTTATAGGATACTTAGAACTCCTTACATTATATAGAATTTTACTCAATAAAGCGAAAAATTCATAAGCATAACAAGAGGGCTTCCACTTTATGCTGAATATGTTGTAATATTACCAACCAAAAAAATGCCACAAACATTCCCTTACGTTCGCATCTATTCGATTCCATAAATTCAAACCCATAAGCAAAACAACACATGTGAAAACAAAACACCATACTGCTGACAAAGAACTAGAATGCGAACCACCAGAGGTTTCGTTCACAAAAATAAAAGAACGAACCACACACAAAAGCACAAACCACCGCGTCGTCGTCCGTCAGGCTAGCGCTCTATGCGGTTTTCCCGGTTGCCTGGTCGTGATAAAAAAACGGAGTTCCATGTCTCGGGCATGTCCTCGACAAGAGTGAGCAAAATATCGTTTCAAATTCATCTATCAACATAGACATACACACACATATATATATATATAGAAGCACGTCGAAAAACCAGTCTGCCAGTATGTGCGGGTTTATGGTCTGCGAGACCGAGAGCCTCCTTTGCTGGCAAAAATCGATCGATAATATTCACCATACCTCACACACACACACGCCGATACCCCCCTTTCTGGTACCACGCGGCGTCACAGCTCACTATATCTATCTCGCTTGTTGGTTGTGTGTTTTGTGTATTGCCGCATTTTCCTGCCATCAGAACATAGAAACAAACACACACACACACATTTAGATGGGTTAGATGGCGCGGTGTTGTAATGCCGCATATTTTCCACCCATCGCACCTTCCCCCCCCCCCTAAAAAATGCGCCCGAGAGATGTATGTACACGCCATCAGCGCACAAAAGAGAAGCTGTGAGTGTGTGTGTGTGTGTGTGTGCAAGTGAAAGAAAGAGTGCGAAATAGCAGCAACGTGGCAGGACCTGCGCACACCAATATACACGCAGCAACACATGCCATCCCTTTAAGAAGGGGGGATGGGGGGGGGGATGAAATCTTGCCGCCCCTTTCGGTACCAACCCCCGTAGTGTCTATGATGGGATTTCCACTTCGAGAAGCCCCAGACATACGCCACTTCGGAATATCCTTTTTGAAATTGCTTTAGTTACCGTTCTCTCTCTCTCTCTCTCGCTCTCTATCTCTCCTTGCCTTCAAAGCGCATAGCCGGGCGAGCACAAGATGGACAAAGCGACAAAGAGATCCTGAATTTCCTGCCCATGTCCTTGGGGCTCGCTGCGAAAAGCGAATGAGAAGGAGGAGGCCAAGTTTACGGCCGCTCCACAACAATGTTGCTCGAATTGGGTGTCCACGACGACGAAGACGACGACGACCGACAGAGGACCAAGCACATTTCAAGGCAAACGGGGAACATTTTCTTTGGCTTTCTCCCCAAAAAATGCTCTGGTATTCTTGGTCGTCGCCAAAATAGTCTAGCCCACTCACCCCCCCCCCCCCCCCCCCCCCTCCAACTTGATTGCCTGGTTTTCTTGATGGTGATGGTGGCAGAGTGCCACAGCAAAAGGAAGAGGAAAGGCAGAAACCCTGCAAAGGATAATATTTACCGAAACAGCAGGTAATATGATTGGGCCAAGGAAATGGGTAAAGTTGTCAAGCGCTCGGCCCCAGCTTGACCAGCGCGCGCTGTGACACAATCGAGAGAAAGAAGACAAGACATACGTGTCTTATTTACAGTATATTTTCTGCAGGTTTTCGCTCAACCAAACATCGTTTTTATGTTTTGGTTCGCTACAATATAACGCAGTAAATATTACGCTCAGCAAAAAAAGGGAACGAGCATAGCCTTACCAAAAGGTACCCCCCCGCCCGATTGGAGAGAAGCAGGTTTGATCTATAATCGAACCGGGCAAACACAAACATCTACAAGACACCCGCAAGTACCCACACACGGTAGCAAACCGAACGGTGGCAAATCCTTTATCGCAGAAGGTTACAATGTCTCATAAAGTTCTTTCCCATCCCAACCTTCGCCTTTTGTTTCCAGATCTCGCCCACGATATCCCTAAAGCGATGGCCCGGCTGTAAAAAGCTCCCGTCCTTCTACCCTTTTTGAAGGTTACTTACTGTTGCGGAGGGGGAGCAACGCACCAGAAAGGACATTCCGTACAAGCAGCTAGGAAGGAAAGCACACAACGCAACCCCACAGGAAAGGAAGAGGACGAAGAATTAATGTTGCTTTTATAGCCTGGTTTCTTGTATCGTTTTTTTTTTTGCATCAAGAAACACACGAAACAAAATGGATCGATATTCGCATGTTGCGTGTCGTCGACGTCGTCCGTACCTGTGAAAGAGAGAGTTTCGTTCTGGGGGACGCATGGCATGATGCTCCATTTTGCCGAACGGAGTTCTGAGATTCGATTATTTCTCTAGTGCAAACATAATCGCTGGCGAAAAAAAAAGAGAGTTGAAAGCCGGAAGTAATGTCTTGATAAATTTACCCCGGGAAAGAAAACCCAGATTAAAAATGTATACGCGCCAGGATACTTCAGTAAGGGAGGCAAACGGTATGGTGGTCACAGAGATGGAGTCATACCCGCAGTAAGTGTCCATTTTTTATTGGCAAAACGTGATTATTTGATGATTTTGTTTTATGGCTGTGTGGGTGCACGTTGCGTTGGGAGAAAAACGGGTTCAAAATAAACGCACCACTAGGAAGGTTCTCGCCTAGTAACATCCGTAAGCGCACTGATGGGAGATCCACTTAGAGATCGTGTCGTGGGTTCGATTCTCTTGGAATTCAGCGGTGTACTTTTCCCAAGGCGCACAAAAACGTTATCTGATGATATTGTATAAGCTTTTTCAACTGGTTCGTTCTATTTGTGTTGCTGATGTTGTGCTCCCTTAACTGCACGTGCCCTTTACTATAGAGCTGCAGGCGCTCTTTTCCTTATAAAAACGTCTCCCCCAGTAAAGCAGAGCACGTATTATCAGGAAAGCAAAGGCGGCAATCATTCCAAGAAACGAGACTGTGGCTGTGACTGACTTCTCCGAAAAGTCGTTTGTTGAAATCAATATATAATGATTGTTCTTCGCAAAAGGAAGGCAGGCAAAAGGTTAGGTAGATAACGATTAACACATTTGCAAAAATCTGTGTCATAAACAACAAACTATCGCGCATCATCCATCTCCTTTCATTATCGAACGTACCCAACATTAACAACCGTTCGTCCGTAAATAAATCTCAGATTCTGATTACTCCAAATAGATAGAGAAGTAAAAAAAGGACAAAAAAAAAACTCCTTTACTAGGAAAGATCAGTTCAAATTGCTCCAACAAGCACTGTACTGTGTGTTGCAGCTACTGTGACTCCAACCGGGGGGGTGGTTAATCTTATCTCTGAGTCATCGCGCGTATACGAGACAACATGTCCCACTGTGCTTAGAGAATGCAGTTTTATTTGTCTGGCAAAGGAGTTGGGGGAGGGTCTGTAGGCGAAGCTGCAAAACTCATCGCACACGGCGTTGTTGCACTCCAGTGCAATGAGCGATTTATTTTAAATTATTATCGCACCAGTTATGTGACATCATTGGGGGTTGGATTAAAACAAAAATAACACACTCGATTGCCTCCTCCACTGGGCCCGGCTTTTGTGTGGATGACATTCGTTTTTTGAGTGACGTTTTTTTTTCTACTCAACACACATACACATTATGCCCATAACAAAAAAAAGCAATATATAAAAAAAGAAACAGACTAATCAATAAATTTTATCGTCCCATTTAACGATGGAAAGAGAAAGAGGGACTTACGACGCGATCGAACCCGGTGGAAAAGCCATTTCATCATCAATTTCCACCACCGACATACTATTTAACAACCATTATAACAGACGGTTTCCTGCTTTGCAACCAGCAGGAAAGCAGCGAATCGATCGGGATCGAATCGAATGCAATTTTGGTGTTTTTTTTTTGTTTGTTTGCTAACACATGTAGTGGGAAAAAATAAGGATCCAAATTGAACACAGTCGGCAGCCAAATGGGGAAGTGGGGGGGGGGGGCGCCGGTGTGGTTTGCTTTTCTACTGTGGCTGCTTTTACAGGAAATGACGAATCAAAACCTTGCACCTTTGGGGAAGAGAGAGAGAGAGAGCGCAGGGAAGCGCGACAGGCAGACAGACAGACAATCAAATAACGCAGACAGGCGAATTTGATCGATCGAATTTTCCCTTGCCATCCCTGGAGGCAACGACAGAAGAAAGGGCAACCATCCCCACGCAGGGAATAACACACACACACACACAGACACACGTCGGGCATAAGTTCAGTGCCAAAAATAAAAACACAGGAACTGATTTCCTTGCCAAAAAAAAAACTGTACACAAACACACGCACACAACGCATCAAGTTATTTTTAAAATAATCGTATTTTTATGGTTATAACAACAGTCGAAGAAGAGTTTTCTCCTGGGCAGGGAAAAACACATCAAAACTTCTCTGGCTGGACAAACAAACAACTGTACACGCAAGAAACTTCGCTCAGTATATGTGTGTAACTCTGACGTGTGCTAACTTCAGCTCCAAAAACACTTCTAACCTCCAAATTACTCTTGAAAACAAAAATGAGCTGATGAACGAAAGGAACATTCATTCCCTTAACGCCTTAACCTCCTCCACCCCATCTTCATAAAATCAGATTTGCTCGTGGTTCAATCAGAATAAAATTGAATTAAATCTCCGAAAGGATTGCGGACACGTGTCCTACATACACCCTGTCTCTCTCCTGACCTCCCCTGTGCCGCTGGGATGGTGTAGAATTAACGGGCTTCCTCTTCTGCTACCGCCTGGGGATTATCATTGCACCGAACAACAATCAGCGGAGGAGCACGACGGCGACGCCCCTACTACATTATTGCCGTATGGTGGATTGTTGTATGCTGGGGGGTTTGTGTTCCAGTGAACTAAAAGTGAACTGTTCAAGCGCCCCCTGGTGAGGGACGACACCCGCCATCATAACGAGGGAAGGGGATTCGCGCGCGCCCCCACCTCCCAAACCCGGTGCGTGATTAAAAACACGAATCGATTGCTTGGCTGTTCCGGTTGTTGAGTTGTTTCAGGTCGCACTACTTACTTCGGTGTCGGTTCACCTTCCGCCTCGCACTCGATCAGGAAGGGTTTGTCGCTTTCGCCCTGCTGCGCCACCTGGAACAGCATCTCGTCCGGGGGCGGCTGCTTGATGATGCGCGGTGGCGAGTGTACTGCAATTGGGGTGGGGGGGGGGAAAAAGGGTGAGCCATTAGTGTACCGGCTGAGCAGTGTTTGGTGGACGTTGCCACCTTCATGGTGGACTTACTTAAACTGTGCACTGTCAGGACGTTGAGCATCAGCACGACGGCGGCCGCCAGAAGCAGCTGGGTCGCCGGGGCGGACCCACTACTACTGTGTGTCGTCCGCATGTTGGGGTGCTCTCGAGGGGAGAGCGGAGAGGATGAGGAGCTGCTGTCCTCACCGGGAGGACGATCGGATCACCAGAATCACCACACACTCTCTGCGTGTCGTCTGTTGTGTCGGGAAGAACCCTAGCGGGAAGATCACTTCGGATCTTCAGCGGACTCTTCTTTCGCTTCCTCTCTAGCGCAATCGAATCCGTATCGATTGGCTCTGTGAAGTAAATAAAAAAAGAAGTAAAAGGAGAACAAGCGATTAAAAGATTTCGTCATCGATCTCTGTCAGAATCAAATGCAGAGGAGATAGAGAGATGTAAGTCGCGTCTTGAAGTTGTCGGTCGTGTTTCGGCTTTTCTATTTTGTCAGTTCTTTCTCCGGTGCTTGACATACATATTTGAAGTCTGTCCTCCTTGGTTTCATGCCTTCAACAACAACGCTTGTGTGCGCGCGCGTCTCGTGAGAGGCCAACGCCCATTCCAGCCGCAGACTGCTCTGCACACACACACACACTCTAATGTGCAGTGTTGTGTGTGCAGTAGCCATGTCATCGAGCGAGAGATCACTCGAGCGTGAAGCTGCCCCCCCAGCTCCGTGAGTGTCTCACGAAACTCCCCTCCTATATATCTCGATGTTGTTCACCGGGTACGATGTCGGGGACTGGTTGAAGTTGCCCGGAAAGGAAGTTCGAGACATCTCGCTAAAAGATCACGTCATCTATGACGCGCAGCACACACCCAAGAGCGAGCGAGCGCGCGCGCGCTCTCTCAACGGGTGGTGTGTGGTGTTGTAAAACGAAGGTGAATTTAACACCTTTTAACACCGATCGACACTTTACGACCCTCACCACATACACACACACACACATGCAGTGGGGCTCTGGATGGCATTGGAGGGAGAGTTGTGTTTTCGGATAAAAGCATTAACCCCAAAGGTTGATGTATCTGACGGAGTTTGGCAAGAACGAAACATTAACATTTTAGTGTCCCTCAGGTATCTTCGTTTTCGGCATTGTCCGCCGAACGTTCCAGAAATTAGGCTCTGCGATCAGCAAAGTTTTGAGACCGGCATTAAATAGGAACATTTTAATGGCCTTTTCGCTGAAGACTTGCAGTTTTTTTATTGCGCCTGGGGGAGTTCTACAACATAATGATCGAAAATTATAAAACTGTTGTACGATATATCTCGAACATGTCATTCTGGTAAACACACTATGAATGAATTACACCACCACTGACCAATTGGACCTGTGGCAGCGTGTGCATTATACACCCACCTAATTCAAGCGGTCCATTAGTACAGCTGGACACAGATGACGCGCTAGTTTAGGGGTAATTAAGATCGGGACCACACTCTGACCCCCACCACCAGGTTATCGTCGGAATCCCTTAAACGCAATAACACAGCCAAACCCAACTGTCATCATCAATCTTTCAACGCCCACCGCTGGAGAAAGAGAGCGGGGCCAGGCGATACCTCCAACTAAACTAATACCCTTGCAGCCCGTGGCTATATTGTCGAGAGCAAAAGGGGACACAACAATAAAAGCACTAATCAAGCATTCGTCAGTAAATCAAATTGTAAAGCTAAATCCCTTACTCTACTTCTTTCTCGTTGAGACGCAGCCGAGAAGTTGATGGGGTAGGTTTTGCTGGGCTCCAATTCCAACAGTGCTGGATTGTATATCCACAGCCAATGTGAATAATTCGATAACGGGAACAAAACACACGCTAGAGTCTTTTATTTTCGTTCGAACTGGACTGGCTGTGGTTTGGAGTTCTTGCAGCCTGCACACGCTCACTGTTCGTGTTTGAGCCTATGTCTGTGACCTTCGGGATGGATGGGCGTCACGGATGACATCATTTTGGTATCTCTCCAACCCGAGGGTTACACACACACACACACACTTTGCGTTTATTTATTTCGAAAAAATAAACAATCACACTCCTTTAGTTGCTGGACAGAGGAAGTACACAGCAGCAACGAGAGCTGATCGGGAAGGTTGGAGAGTGTGTCTCTCCAGATGGTGTGCAGATATATTTACGACCGGATACGCATCCAAGAACCAGACATTGGCTATCTTTTTCAGAAGTTTTGAACATTTACAGAAAGTGAAGACATATCGCTGTAATCCTAGCGCATGAACAGGAAACGATGTCTGGATTGTGCGTACATGTCTGCCGATGACGTGATGACGTGCAATCATAGTCTGAGGAACTGTCCCAAGGTTCTGATTTTGCACTTCAATCGACTTACCATGTGAAACAGAGCGCCCATTATGCTGCACTTCCACAGTTACGGAACCGCAGAGAGTGATAGAAACCGGCAGTGGGGCAGACAATTCAGTCTTTCAAAAGCCAAAGTTAATCTGCGTCTGCGGTTTCGGAGCCAACACACCAACCCTGCTCACATTCCCGCACTCCACTGGAGCTCCACACCAATCGGGGGTGCGGTTTCCAAGTTTCCGGACAGTTTTGCGGTTGCCCACCAAGAGAGATATCTCGAGAATAGCGCGCGTCTTCTCCAGGGGACAGCATGTGATAGAGTTCTTTTCTTGTTGGAGTTGACCCGTCGTCACAGCGCTTCCTGTTCGTAAAAAGTGATCGTATCCGGTGTCTGACTTCGAAGACTAAAGATTGAATGTGACTGCGGGAGGTCTCCGACATGAAAACAACAGTTGTCAATTCTGGGAATTTCCTCTGGTGCTCTCCAACCTAGACACTTCAATTTGTCGGTTCGTTGCCAGTTCGCTCCATTACCAACTGACACAGAACGGTGACAGATTGGGAGGTTACATCTGTTGAGTGTAGTCGCATATTGCAGTGCACTCCTCCAATGTTACCTATATCTTCAGAGCTTTGTGACGTAGCTTCAGCGCAGCTAAGAACGAAACAAAATCTACCGGGAACCCAACACACGCAATCATTCCCTTGCAAATCTGTGATTCATTATGCATCACAAGGCAAAGATGAGGGATCGGATGACTTCATGAGGACGACTTCTCCCCCCTCAGGGGAGTAGAGAGAGAGAGAGAGAGATAGTATGTGCCATTTTGCTGGGGAAAAGGATGCACATCAGGAGATGTTCTCGTTCTTCTCGTCCACTCTTGATTGCAAAGAGCAGCACATAATGACGTCATCGGTGCGAGTACAACAAAATCCCTGACGTCGATTCCTGTTCCTCCGGGCTCTATTTCGGCCCGGAGCGAGTAGGTAGGAGGGAATTGAATATTCGATTTTGCACTGTTATAATGATAGGGCAATGGGATAAAACTGCTCTTCGGGGAGTTCCACGGGCAAAGCTTCGGCGTAATAGCAGTTTAGTTCGGTTCTCAAAGGTTGATTTCTTCGTCTGTGCCCCACATTTCCACCTTGCTGGTGTTTATTGATTTACGGAAAACGCTGACGTGTCCACACGGGATTAGCTATGCGAATCCGAATCCCGTTGCTGTACAACACACCGGTATAGAAATGACGCCCAAGGTGTAATGACTCAATTTCCGGCCAGTTAAGCGCCCAGAAGACACACTCTGCCCAAATGCTACCCCCGGTCGGCAACCCGTCGTAATGCAGCGGAACGGAAAACTCAACGAAACTTCTATACTGCTGCAGGGGCAAAAGGGGGAGGGCTATGAATAATAATTAGCATAATTCTATTTCAGTCCGATCGGAACAGACACCGGGGCGCGACCGCATGACGTATAACACGAAATAAAATAAAGACACAAAGAGAAAGAGAGAGAGAGAGAGAGAGAGAAAGAGAGAGAAAGAAAAAAAAACACAGCACAGCAGGAAAAATTGGAACGATTTCGTCATGCCCACCCAGACGTTCTGCTGCCTAATGGACGACTGTACTCGCTTCCGCTTTTATTTCAAATGTACTTCCTTCCTTTTCGAAATTTGCTGACTCATATCAGCTGAAGAAATCCTTGAACGAGATGTACTTTTTTTGTTGTTGTTGCTGCTTGACATCGCATATGGTCCGGAAAAAAAGGGACACGTGTGCGTTCCGTGTCATCTTATGGCACACCATCGGGGTAAGTCTTGGAACATGCCACGCCCAACAGATGTAAAGATTTTGACACCTTTTTAAAAAAACTTCTCATTTCTGAAGGGAAGTTCTGCCCGATAGATCCCTCGCCGAAACCCCGACAATCTGAAGTGAACTTCAAGCGGATGATCCTTCGCAAGACCACTCAAAGTCAGCCAAACATGTCAAACTTCAGGAACGGTTGCATAAAAGATAGTCTCGCTGGTCAAACGGTACGCAGAGGCTGAACAGCCTGGGATGTGTGGTATGCGCGTGAAAAAAAAACGCAACCAACGCTAATAAGATATGTCAGGTCGTTCAACTTAACCCTGCCAGTGCGTCAAAAAAAAAGTGTCCACAGCAAATAATATGGAGCGACATGGACCTGGTCGTAACAGGATTTAATAAGAAGCTCGCCCACCCTACTGCGACCCTTTTGCCACGGTGGGTCGTCCTATTTGCTTTTCTTTCTTTGGCTTTCCGAGCAGTGCACACCACCAGGGCAAGTGGGAGGACACTGCTGGGGGTCGTCTTCGAACACAGCCAGGCAGAGTACACGAACCCACGCCACTAACGGATAACACACCGGAAGTAATTAAAACCAGCGTCGGAAGCGACCGGATGTCAGAGAGAGCGAGAGAGAGAGAGTTGGCAGGCAAAAGTGGGAAACAAAGGAGCGTAACCCGGATTGCTACTAAGGAGACCACCAACTCTCGCACTGTCTAGACGGTGGCGAGCGATGACTTCTGCTACCTACACCGGCGCCCCACAATTGGTTGGGGAAGTGTGGGAGCGCATTTTAGCACAATCCGATTTTAATTAGGATGAAAATTTCATTTGGAATTCCAGAAATGCCTTCCCTGGCTTGCTGAGTGACTTGCTGTAGCGTGTCTGTCTGCTACTATCGGCACCTCATTAGATGTGTTCATTTTGTTGGGATCAACGGCAACTACCTCTCGCTGGGGTTTCTTTTCCTCCAAAGTCCAGGACCCAAGCATATCCAAAATTCCTGAACCTTCGACATCTTCAGCCTATAAAGAGCTCCATTTGTCTTGTAGACAATATCTCTAGTAATACAACTTTGGCTAGAGCACACACATCACTCATTTGCAGCGAGTCCCAAGAACATGTCCTCCAAGGTTGCATGCGTCAGTGCTCTGCAGCGTAAAAACAGATTATGAGGAGCAAATTTTAATACTGCCAGGTTCGTCATCGCCGAGATTATCTCACCCGCAGTCCGGGTGTGAATGGATGACCAGTAGATGAGAATATCCAAACACACAGACAGTCATTTCGGTGTATCGTCCGATGATATCACACACCCGCAGCAGCAGCCGTACACAGATGGAAGAAGCACATCCAATGCACAGGGGTTACTACCACTTCCTTTGCAGGTTTGTAGCTTGAAATAGACACTGATCGGTATATGTGTGTGTGTGTGTGTGTGTGTGTGTGTGTGTGTGTGTGTGTGTGTGTGTGTGTGTGTGTGTGTGTGTGTGTGTGTGTGTGTGTGTGTGTGTGTGTGTGTTTGCATATGTATTTGAAGAGTTGGAGGAGGAGAAATTATCTCACCAATGTGAGTAAACCCTTTTTTTTGCCCGAGCAAGAGATAAATGTCCTCGAGGGGAAAACACACGGCCCGACCACCACCGACGACGACGACGAGGTTTTTCTTGGCAGCTGATGTCGTCACCTCCCCCCCTCCCCCTCCCAGGCTTCCTGAGAGGTCAAGTTTTCTTTGCTCGTCAACACCAACAACAAGGCATAGGGGGGGAAACCTATTTGTTGGATGCCAATGCTGCTCTTGTGGACGGGGGAGCCATCCGACATCGATCATGAGAGAAGGTGGTGAATTTGTATCTAGTGCATTTTTTACTTTGCCATCTTGGCGGATGGTGCAAGCAGGAATTAATGGATCCAATGTGCTTTTTGATTAAATGCTTCATCACGAACGGATATGGAGGAGTTGCGATGTGTAGAAACTGGAACCACTTATAGATTTCGAAAACCTGGAACGGACCTAAACTGCACCCCAGGCAATGGATGCAGATGCTCTCTATCGAATTCAAGATTTATCTCCTTTTAGAAAGGTTTTCTTTCCAAACTTTCATTAAATGTTCTCTCTCTCTCTTTCTCTCTCTCTGCCTTCCCTAGCAAACATTTTACGCTAATAAAACCACATAGAGAAAAATAATGCGGCGTGATGAAAAATCGAAGTGTTCAAGCGTGTGAGGTATGCCTCCGAGGACTGCCTATAAATAGATGCTGCCTGTTTGCCGTCCCCCATCCTCGTGTCTCTTTCCATTCTTTTCATCCAAACAAACGAGAAAAAAAACGGTTCCCAATGATCAAGATCATCTCTTCTAAACCTCCACCGTCCAAAATCCTCCTCCCCACCGGCATCCGTAGGCAAACAGTGTAGTAGAGTCGAATTCGTGTGGCTGTCGCAACAACATAGGACGACGCGCGCTCGCGATCAACAAACGAAAACAAACAACAGGCAGAGGAATTTATTTTCATCGATTCGTAAAAAGCAGGGGAGGGAGAGAGGGCTATTACAGGAACACCGGCAAGGCCAAATTAGTTCAACATCTTTTTTTTTTGCGTAATGTGTAGAACACATCTCTACGCGCCCAACCATCAGATACAACACATCTCGTTTTCGATTTGACCTCAATTTCGATCGCGATGGAAAAGTGATGTCATCTGCACCACCTTTACACACTCGCTCCTGCACAAAGCAATGCGGATAGTGGTTGGCGAACGTAACTTCTAGCGAAAGTGAATTGCAAGTGAATTTCTGCAGCAAGCAACACACATTTGCTGCACCAGAGAGAGTAGGTTACTGGAGAGGAGCTTGGATGTTCCATTACTTGGTGGGAAAGGGGTTTTAAAAATAGCTCCACTACACACTGATTTACTCCCAGCAAAGTGGATTGGTGCGTGGGTGTGAGTCAACCAGCAGCCACTGCTGGCGGCTACTGCACCCGGCGCTGCAGGCAAGCAGCAGCAGCAAACTGGGCACGAACTTGAACTAGAAACCGATCGCGCTTCCCACTAAATAGGATGCACACAGGCGGCGGATGAACCAACACACAACACACACAGGATCTTTGTCACCCGGTTGCGTCTATTTATGTTTGTCCCGGTTGTCCGAGTGTGCAAACGGCAGCTCGCCCTACCCCCCAGAGGTGGAAGAGAAAGGTCGTACAAAATAAAACCATGAATGAAGAACCATCCCTGCACACTCGCTGAGGCGCGATGCGATGTGGGGCCAACAATGCTGATGCTATTTATGACCGAAAAACACTTTCTCGCATCACCAAGGTCTTCTTCCCCGTGTCGATAAGTGTGGCGCGTTTGGGGTGCACGCAAGAGAACCTTTCTTGAAAGGGATTATCTTTTGCAATAACAAGCAATCAAATCTTCGGATGCTGGTTAAAAGAGGATCGCGGGATAGCATAGCAGACAAAGTGCCACACTTCAGAGAAAAACTCATTATTCCGTCATTGCCACTTGAGCTGACCTAAATCGAGCAAACAGACAAGTACACAGTACAAACTGTTGCTCTTTCTCTCCTTTTTCTGGATGCAAGAGCAAAAAAAAAACAACTGATAATTCTTATCTTCACGTAACCCCCCACACTCGACTTCCGGAGAGAGATAGTATAATAATAAATAAGGTGCTAGGCGAATAGTGCGCAGACAATTACTTACGAGCGACAGTGACGAACCACGGTTCATGGGTGCAGTGACCTTTCGACTTGCATTGTGGCTGGCAGTAGTAGAGCCTGAGCCTTTGTTAGTGAGAAAGTGCAACACCGAAAGAAGATTCTTTTATTGCAGCATTCAAGGACTAAACGACGGAAAGAACCTATCGCGAATTCGTCACTCCATGTCGTAGAAATACAGTACTGCTCTCTACTTCTTTGTACCGTGTAGTGATGGGCATAGTTGGCCAAAATCCGCAGTCGCACTCCTATCCGACTTTGACAATTTCGGAAAGCGGTAGGTCTGCCCAGCATTATCTGAAGCCTTTTGGAATCGTGAGAAGATGTTCGGATTCGCCCAGAGTCGCCCGAGGTCATTTGGAGTCGTCCGAAGTCAACCGGAGACGCCCATAATCGTCCAGAGTCGTCCAAAGTCGTCCTAAGTCGTCCTAAGTCGTCAAGAGTCGTCCTTAGCCGTCAAGAGTCGTTCAGAGTTGTCCGGAGTCATCCGGAGTCGTCCGAAGTCTTTCGTGATCATACGGAGTCGTCCAGAGTCGTCCAGCGTCGTCCGAAGACTCCAGAGTCGTCCGGAGTCGTCCGGAGTCGTCCGGAGTCGTCCGGAGACGTCCAGAGTTGTTCGGAGTCCTCCAGAGTCGTTCGGAGTCCTCCAGAGTCGTTCGGAGTCCTCCAGAGTCTTCCAGAGTCGGAATCGGCCAGAGTCGTCCGAGGTCATTTGGAGTCGTCCGAAGTCATCCGGAGACGCCCATAATCGTCCAGAGTCGTCCAAAGTCGTCCAGAGTCGTCCTAAGTCGTCCTAAGTCGTCAAGAGTCCTCCTAAGCCGTCAAGAGTCGTTCAGAGTCGTCAAAGTTATCCGGAGTCGTCCAAAGTCTTTCGTGATCATACGGAGTCGTCCAGCGTCGTCCAGAGTCGTTCGGAGTCCTCCAGAGTCTTCCAGAGTCATCCAGAATCGGAGTCATCCGGAGTCGTCCGGAGTCGTCCGGAGTCGTCTGGAGTCGTCTGGAATCATCCAGAGTTATGCAGCGTCGTCCAGAGACTCCAGAGTCGTCCAGAGACTCCAGAGTCGTCCGGAGACTCCAGAGCCGTCCGGAGTCGTCCAGAGTCGTCCGAAGTCGTACAGAGTCGTCCGGAGTCATCCGGAGTCTTCCAGAGTCGTCCAGCGTCGTCCAGATCAGTCCGGAGTCATCCGGAGACGCTTATAATCGTCCAGAGTCGTCCAGATTCGGAGTAGTCCGAAATCGTCCGAAGTCGTCCAGAGACGTCCAGAGACGTCCAGCGTCGTCCGGAGACTCCAGAGTCGTCCAGAGTTCTTTAGAGTCGTCCAAAGTTCTCCAGAGTCGTGTAGAGTCGTCCGAAATCATCCAGAATTGGAGTCATTCAAAATTGGAGTCGTCCAGAGTCGTCCAGCATCGTCCGGAGACGTCCAGAGTCTACCTTCGAAACAGAAGTCTGTATACGAAGTGCACGTACAAAGTAAAATACAAAAAAAAAACGAAATGAACTCCCTGATCACGAGCACATTATACCGGACGGAGCTTCTGGTTCCCATGTTCCCGGAGTCAGAATCGGACTAACAGTAGTCGGAGCCAGATCGGAGCCGTGCGTGCGCTCCAGAGTGCACACATCACTAGTACCGTCCTCTACTTAAACTCAGACGAAGAAGATGATCCCTATCGCAGCAGTCCATCAGGCCCGCGTTTTTTGTTCAACGCGTATCAAAAAACCGTACTGGAAGTGGACCGCATTAAACAAAAAAAAACACACACACACAACAAAACATCCCCTGTAGGAGGGGTCAACTGGGTACAATCTCGTTAATCGTACGGAGGAAATTAAATTGCAAATGCAAGATTAATTGATCTACAATTATTGCAAGAAAAAATGTCGCCCCCAGACAAACACACAAACAACTCACATGAACATTGTAAAATTGTGACAACGCAAGACGATCATGACGTAATTTCGAATGGGAACGCACTGACAGAGCGAGCGAGCGCGCGGCTTAAATATTAATGCAACAATGTTTAACCGTGGGCGTGAGAGTGTGTGTGTGATTGTGTGTGTCTGGTAGGACACGCATCGCGGGATGACTAATTGCATTGCTGACCGTGCGTCGCGCGCTTCACCCTATATAAACGCACACACAACCATTGCTTGGGGGTGCAGCTAAGAACAAACGGCTTAGTTAAAAGGTTGTAAGCTGATGGGCGCCTTTGCTTTCGAACAAGAATGTACAAATGGAACAGAAACCACACACACACACGCGTAAGAAGCTCGCCCAGCCTCGGGGGGAGTCTACATCGACGACTGACGACTGGGGCATCATGACGAGTCACACAAGAAGCACCAGCAAAAGCTCTCCCCCTACAGGCATACAGGTTATAGGATGGCAAAGGGGTGGTGGAAGCGTGTTCGTCCCGCTTTTATGGGTTTATTGTGGGTTTACCTTTTCTTGCGGCGTTCCTTTCCACATTCCCTTTTCGTTCTCCCTTTTCGTTAACAGCATTTAAAAAAAAAAGAAAAGAAAAATGTGACAACTTTCTTGCTGCGGACAACTTCTTTGCCCCCAGCCACCGCACTGCACCGTATATGCAGTTTTATGGTAGCTATGTGTGTGTGTGTGTGCGCGTACGTGCTTGCGCTCGATTGGAGTCCGTTATGCATTATGTGTTTATTTTTCCTTCGAGGGTTTCTCACCGTTTCTCACCGGAAGCAGGTGCAGTTAGGAGGAATAAAGAGAAAAAAAAAACAAAAAAAAAACATTCCACTTAATTGACAACAGAAAAGGTATCGGAAGTGGGAGTGTTTGTGTGCGTTTGCGTGTGTATGTATATTTAAAACTATTTCTAAATTTTGACAAACACCCGGGTTTCTCCTTTCATGTCAATAACTGAAGCTGAGAGGAGTTTTATCCCACATAAGGTTTTTAAACTTTTCAAACAAATGAAATTATGTTACGTGTCCCACACCCGCTTGGGATTAGGAACGGTACGAAACATTGCGCGACAAAAAAAAAACATAAAACATCAAAGCAAGGGCATGTTACTTTCCGAAGCCCTTCGCGCGGTGTTCCAGTCCGTTTTAAATACAAAAGGGCAACTCGTGGGGTCAAATGCGCAGAAACAGAGACAGAGTTAGAGACAGAGAGGGAGGTAGTAAATGATGGAACGAATTGTTAAAACCACACATCATCAACACACACACACACACACACAGCACAGCGCAGACCGTGTGTCAATCATTCATCGATAAACTTGTGCCCTAAGCAAAGAAGGCGCAAGAAACCGCCCCACAAAGCACACTATTCGAAGGCATTGCAATGGTCACACATTATGCTATCGTGTGCGATGATGTTTATGTTTCGGAAAATTCGTTCTCCTTCCATTGGAAGACATAATACAATTGTTTAAATTGCTTTGCAAGAGGCTCAAGTCGCTTGGTTGTCGCAAGCATGTCGTTATTTTTCCGTCAGTTTGTTTAATAGTTACATAGTTACAGTGGAACACCGTTTATCCGGGCTTCTCGGGGCTTGACCTTGCCCGGGATATGCGAATAACAGGGATAATCAGTCAAATGATATATTTTATCAGTAATTCCTGATTATTTTTGGAAAATTCTCCTATTTTTTGATAAAAATAACCCATTTCTTATCAACGTCATGTTTTTGTAATAAGAATATTTCAAATCTGCTTTGAATTATCGTGTCTTTTGTTATGACAATGTGCTCTTTTAACCGCTTTTTTCAAATAGCCTCCTCATAACGCAATGTCACCTTTGTATTGTAAGTGTCATTTCTCAACAGCACGGATAAACGGACAGCCGGATAAAAGGTACCCGGATAGACGGCGCACCACTGTCTGCCAATTTTAGATAAGAGTTACATTATTCTACATAATACAGAAGTAATATATAAAAACAACTTACCAGCATTAGATGTCCCACCGCGGATTTAACCCTTTCGCGTCACTCAGCACTCTCTTTGCTGTGATGTTTAATCGTTTTGATAGAAGTCAGTTGGCGTTGCGTTTTTTAGCACAGTTGATTGGTGAGTTTGATGATGGGTGTTGTTTTTCTTTTTTTTTTTTTTTTGCTATAATTTTAACTTCAATTAAAACACAATACACACGCAAGCGCGCACGGGCGCTCACAATGCTTCCTTTTGCTAACGGTTAGCGAGTTTCCAGGCACCACAAAAATCCACCCGGACGACTACACACTCCTTTCCAACCAGACACTTCTTCCACTGCTACTACTGCCTGTTGGGCTGCTGCGGCTGGTTGGTTTTTGGTTGTTACCTCCAGTGCTACACGGGGCAAAGTCGCTCACTTCACCCACACCACACACCGCTACACATTTATGATTCACCAATTTCCGAGCAATTCGTCACACGCCGGGAGAAAAGGAAGGAAAAACAGAACAACAATAGAACATTAGCGTGGAAACCGTGGGGATGCATGGTGGGGAGATTGTTTTAGAAATGCAGAACCATACACACATGAGCGGCGCGAGAAGGCTTCGCACACTTTTCCCTGCTGCTTCTTCTTGTGGCGTGCAACGTTGGCTTTATATAGTTTGGGTTAGAAGTAAATCTACTTCATATGCGACAGTTTACGTTCGAAGTAATTTAAAATAAAAGCAACCTTTTTTTCACACAATTTGTTTGTCCCCTCGGGGACTTGAGGAACCCTTGGCAGAAAAAAAAACATGACGTCACCACTGGAGGGTTCCTCGCTTACGCCACAAATTCAAGTAAGGAAGATGGCAAAACGGTTTCTCACCAAAAAATAAAGGTGATGAGGAGTTGTACAAAGAACAAAACTGCACCAACACAGCCACATGCAAACGCTCCGGAGAAGGGTGTAGGACGCGTAGAAAAACACACCTGAGCATACGCGCGCACACACACACACACACAGCCAGCCATAAACGCACCGCCCCATTCACGTGAGCAAGAAGACGGGAAAGAAACGCACGCGTCGTCGTCGGTGATCTCGCGATCGCGGGGACGACGCCTTAAAATGATACAGACAGCTCACTGCTCGTAGCTCACTGCTCACCCGGAGAAGGCACCGGTGGCGGCGGGCTCACTCACTCGGCTCAAGGGCTCGATCGTTTCCATGGCGCCAGTGTTCGTCAACCATCGTCAAGGGGCAAAAAAGTCAAATGATCGTTTTGAAAATAGGAGAAAAAAAACTAACTAAGCAATGAAACCAACGGATGAACTGTCTGCTTTTTCCATCCATAGCATGTGGAAGCTATAAAGACGAATTGAATTCACAAATTGTCAATCGCTTCCAGAAAAAGCAATTTTCAGTAATCTAATTAAACCAAATGCTTTGAGAAAAGAGCGGTGGTTTGATATTGCAAATATGCTCTCTATATGTTGTAATCCAATTTTTCACTTGACGTGTTGTGAATCGATTGTGATAAAAATTATAATTTGAAGCGGCAACGACCACATCTATTACCGTTCCGTGAATAAGTAAATAACGACAAAAAAAAAAAACGTTTGAAATTGCGAAATTTCAACAATTCTCTTTTATAAATGATATGTGTCGTGCAATATGGCATCGTGCAATCTTTCTCCATCACCAATTTCGATAGTGTTAGGAAAACAAAATAATCAGTAGGCGATTGCGCGCAATGAGATTTCCGAGACAATGAACTAGGTTTTTATCACAATAAACCAGAATATTTGATTTTTTTTTTGCATCCCTAAAAATAACCTAAGATTGTGTGACTGATCGAAACTCACGCTTGTAATTACCGAACGGTCAAAATCATGATGAATTGTGTTAGAGGCGTTGTCGCCGAATTTTGACGCTAATTTTTGTCTCTAAGGTTATCAACATTTTTCACACCGTGTCACAATATTCGCCTTTACAGCATACATTTGTGTCTCTAAGGTATCAATTTTTAACTGCTATGTAATTGATCAAATAATTAATTCTACTTAAAGTATTACAATTAATATGCCAATTTTGCTAATTTTAATGAAGTGAACAAAGTGAAATGAACATGCATTTTCTGGCATCGATAGTCGAATAAAACAGAATGCTTCGAATCGAACCTCAAAATTTTATATTATTATATGTTTACAGAATGGAATCAATGAAAGTGTTATCGATGTTAAGCAGTTTTTTCACATGCATTGAAATGTAAAATAATAATAATAATAATAATAATAATAATAATAATAATAATAATAATAATAATAATAATAATAATAATAAACTTCAATTTTCCATGTTCCACTTTTGATCTTCCGTTCGAGTACCGCGATCAGGCAGAATGTCTTGAGAATTTATTGAATCTCATTACTTTTTACACAAAAAAAACCGATACGGTTGTTGTTGTGTTTTTATAATGAAAAATTACAGTTGTCATAAATCTGCTAAAATAACATAAGTTTATCACGATCTAAACGAGAGTAAAAAATGGTTGACTCGTAGACAACAATAGGAGCGTTAGAGTCCAAAATTAATGCACACTGTCTAAAATGAGTGCCTTGTGAGCCAACATTTAGCATTTTACGACCGTATTAGTCACGAGAGTGCCGCAGCAGGTTGGCGACCGCTGGATATGGAGTAAAGGTTGATCGAAAGCGTGAGATCACGTACGCATGCATACACACACACAAACCACAAGATCGTGTCTACCTTTTCTACACACGTGTGTGTGAGTGTGTGTGAAGAGAACCATTGTTTGCTCGAACGCCACATCAAAATTCGAATTTCGAAAATTAGAATGAAAAATAAAACGGTGCCGCTTGGAGCAGAACAGGTTGAAAATGTTTATCACAAGCTTTTCCTGTTTCCACCAACCCAAAGGACAGGAAAGGTGTGTGCGTGTGTGTGTGTGAGTGGGTGCGGAGGGCGGAGGTGCAAACGGTTGATGATGATGGAATTATTGTTTAAGGGTGCGGCGCGCCCAAACATGCGAACGCATCATCACCACACTACCACCAGCGAACGGGCGCGTCGGGCGCAGTCTTGTGTACAGACACACTCACACACACATAGACACACGGGTAACACACAAATGAGGTAGCAGCAGCAGCAGCAGGGTTGGACGGAACTGCCGGTTTGTGTTAGCTCACGCACACCCCGACAAAGACGTTGGAGTTGGAGCCTACACAGTATACACCCCCGTGTCCACCGCACCGTTTGGAAATACATCCACGCTGGGGCGAGGAGTTGTTAGGCGGGGACGGACGGTAATGAGAAGCGAAGCAGGTGAGTGTTGGAGCAGTGAGCTGTGCGGGAGAGAGGTTAGCCCATTTTCCCCCCAGTTAATTATTTTAGCAACGTCACACGCGATGCCACCACTGCGATATTCTCCCCTTTCCCTTTTTACCCCATGGCCATGGACCCCCTTTTCAGGCTTGCTTTCTTTTCGGTTGGAAAATTTGAAACCAAACAACACACGAAAAAAATGCATCCCACTACAATTCGTCTCTTGCGCGCTCACCCCTGCTTCACGCGCTTCTCACGCAAACTCACCCCTCTCTCGCTATCGTTCGACCAAGCAAAAAAAAAAACCCAGCGTGTGGCTAAAGAATGACGACGCTCACGCACGGGAAAAGACTTCGAAAAAAAGGCAAAACATTTTCTAATCGGAATCCATTTGGAAAGGTGAAGGATAGCTAAACAAAGCCAATTTAGCAACAACAACAAAACACACAATTTAAAACCCAAAATGAAAAAAAAACAACAATAAGGAAGTAAAGCTAGAACGCACTCACACTCACTCTGGAAATGGTGCAAGAAAAACGTGTCCCTTTTCCTTCTCGCAGCACACACACACACACACACCATGGTGCGAGGGAGATGCGTGTTTAACGCGCGCGCACGCACTATTGTGTTAAGTTTTCTTTTTTCTTTTTTTTTTTTTTTGATGATGTTGGAAGACACACGACGCACCAGAATTGGGTCGTTTTTCCGCGGATTGGCTTTTCCCTGCTAGCCTGCCCAATTTCATTTCGGGAGAAGGATGAAGAGAAATGTAATTTATTGTGGCAGAAAAACACCATTTCCTACCAGTTCGTGAGCAGGGCAGCCTCTTACGGGCAAGAATTTCTTTCTCACCACCACCACCCCGACGAGGGGAAGGATGGAATTAAATGAGAAGTGCAACCGAACCGAAAAAGGTACCGTTAAATCTTATAACTGAACGCGGGGAGTTCAACCCCCCCCCCCCCCCCCCCCCCCCAACTACAAAGGGTGCTAACACACACACACACACATACAAGAGCCACAGCACACCGAGACAGCTCCCCAGAACGAACAGAAAGCGGTTAAAAAAAGAGTTCAAACTCTCTTTCGCTTCGCGGCGAACGGAACCACCTCGCTGCCCATGCTTCCCCATGGACGGGTGGGTTCCCAACTCCAACAGCCCGGCCCTATTTTTCCTGATCATTTTTATAAAAGCTCTGACCACTCCCCCCCCACCCCCTCCCCCCTCTTCATCACCCACCCAATTCGGCTACTCTTCAGCAACTCTTTGTGTGGTGGGGTAAAGTTAGTAGCCTCCGCCCCCTCACATGATGTGGATGCAACAGAACAGGCAAGGTACAACACCTCGCGTTTAGTTGGAAAATTTACGACAAAAAATGGCATTGTTTTTCATTGAAAGCGATATATTTCCAGCAAAAACACATTGCCAAGAGCCCAAAATAAGAGGCAAGAGTTTTGGTAGCGAGAGCATTGGTGGAGTGTAAGAAATGTCGGTTGATGACGGTTTGAAAACTAACTTTCATCGATCACATTTCGTAGCCGCCCACCACAACACACCGGTATTTTCACCTTTCGCTGACCCTCTAAGGAGAAAATTATGTTCTCGTTCGTTTACAAATTATAGTACTATACAAGGGTTTTTCTTTCTAGTTTGGGCCGCTGCAAATTGGAAAGAGACCCCCCCCCCTTTGCTACACCACCATCCAGCCAGGGGAACACCGAGCGCTCCGTTTAACGACTGTGTGTGCGGGTTCGTGGTTGCTTGATGATCTTCTTCGTTGCTGCAGCTTGCTGCTGGTGGAAAACAGGCGACTTTTGTTTGCCAGACTTTTCTCGGACTCGGCTGTGGCCGCCGTTCAGTGTTCAGTGAAAAGCGTCCTCTCCTTTTCTCTCTCTCTCTCTCCCTCTTTCGGAGTCCCAATCGGGCTCATCAGGTAGACGCCACCGGTCTGCCACAATCAGCCATGGGCACACGTACACACACTGCACATTCGGTGAGACAAGAACACACACACGGAACGGACGGAACACGCCGTGAAAACCCCCTTTTGTTTTTTTTTTGTTTGCAAACCATACACAGAGTGTCGCGGATAATCTACTCGGCGCTTCTCACGTTAGCATACGTACCACACCAAGCCACACACACACACACAGCTAGCGCAGGGCCAAGGGAACGGCGGTCCGCTTCACCGTGGTCCCGCTTTTTGCCAACCACACACACGCACACACACACACTCACACTGCGCTTTCTCCCTCTCTCTACCTGCTTACTGTTTCACCACTCACTGAGCCGCGAGCATGCGGGGAAACCGGGCGTACGCACACGTCCGTTCGCCACGAGAGGTTAGAGTCGAATGTATGGTGCCCGTTGCGTTGCGAACGGCCGAGCACACCACCAGCACAGCACTCTGCGCAGCGTATCGATTGACGCGGTCGGTGGTGCGAATGCGGGATGAGAGAAGTGGACGGGTGGTCTGAGAAACTGTCAGCACGCGGCTACACCTCGGCAGAACGGCTTGTGGTTGGTGAGGCTGGTGGCAACGCTTTTTCGTATGCGATTTTACAGGGTTTTTCAATTGAGTTTAGACTAGCAGCATACTTTTTTTGAATAGTCGCAATAGATTCTTGACTAGCATCCTCTATTTTGATTACGAGCAATGGATTATTCACTAGGAGCAATTGATTTCAGCAGATCCCTGCATGACAGCCTAAGAGCGACGCGTTTATAATATCCGGTGTGACAGATCGGCTTGAATAATAATCTGTGGATAATATTTAATTTCATCCGCTCATTTGTTTAAATCACTTGTTTTACTACTATATATCATCCACAAAGTAAGATATATTTTATCTGATAGGTTTTCGGTGCTATTGTTTTGATTTTATTAATGCACAATATAACACAAAAGCACTTAACGGCTGAATTGAAATATGCAGTAGTGGACCCACAGGCATAACCTAACCAAAAGCTAGATTGGGCAAGTTTTTCAGAGTGACCATATGTAGTTCTATCGATTTTCGATCGAATATCGGTTTACAATTGCGCGCACTATAACTCAATTTTTCTAACCAAAAATCAAATGTTTTTCTAAGTATTCACAGTTCAACGTAAAATTAGAATTTCATAAATTTTGAGTGAATAAAAAGTTGTTTTTACTGGAAATTACCGAATTTGCTTTAGATTTCCTACCAATAACCTCTAAAAACAATCTGGTCACTCCGCGCCAGCAATCGGCCTGCTGAAATCAATTGCTTCTAGTGAATACAGGTGGTCCCCGAGATACACGGTTATTGGGGACCGAAAACGGCCGCAAAATACCGCGTATCTCGAATTTCCGCGTAAGTCGAATCTCGTGATTTCCAGCCAAAATATCACTAATTTTCGTGCAATTTTGCAAGTAGGGGGTGGTTTTAGCCACCAAATTAATTATTTGATATGTTTCTAATGAATTGAACAGTTTTAAACCTTTTTAAATGGCATTTTACATTCGATCAGCACGGAAATTATTTGATATTTCACAATGGATGTGCCAAATCAGTACAATTTGCTCCAAGAACTGTCAAATTTTGAAAACCGCGTATCTCCGAATCCGCGTATAAGAGGTACCGTGTATCTCGGGGACCGCCTGTACAGGGTTTTACAAGTCAGAATAAAATGTCAGCAAAACAATTTCAGAAGCTCAATATTCACTTTAGCTGTCAAACGTTGTTGTTTCACCGCACCGATGCTATTTTCAATAGCGCAAATTGATTTTTAAATCGCTCAAGTTGTTTTTTTAGAGGCCTTTCGCATCGTTTTGCAAATTCAAACACGAATTTTGAGATGTAATCCATTGCTCGTAATCAAAAATAGAGGATGTTAGTCAAGAATCTATTGCGACTATTCAAAAAAAGTATGCTGCTAGTCTAAACTCAATTGGAAAACCCTGTATATCGGAAGGCCTGTTCAAATTTTATATGGAATTTGACAGATAAAGTCGGACGACGGTATCGTTGCGATTTGTCGTGCGACGTGATATCTCTTCTTCTTCTTGTTATATTACACTGCTTCTAGACGACCCAAAAAATCTTCCGTGACAAATTTTTGCAACACTTTCCGTCTGTCAAACTGTTTGTCAAACTGTTAGTGTTTGTCAAACTATGTTTTAGGGCGGTGGCAACGCTTTTTCGCATGCGATTTTATCGGACGGCCTGTCAAATTTTTGTATGGGATTTGACAGATAACGTCGGACGACGAAATCGCACGTCCGACGTTATCTGTCAAATCCCATATAAATCGCGTCCGATAAAATCGCATCCGATGAGCGTTGCCACCGCCCTAAACGTATAGAACTACAGGCGGTCCCCGAGATACACGGTTAATGGGGACCGAAAACGGCCGCAAAATACCGCGTATCTCGAATTTCCGCGTAAGTCGAATCTCGTAATTTTCAGCCAAAATATCATTAATCTTCGTGTAATTTTGCAAGTAGGGGATGGTTTTAGCCACCAAATTAATTATTTGATATGTTTCTAATGAATTGAACAGTTTGAAACCTTTTTAAATGGTATTTTACATTCGATCAATACGGAAATTATTTGGTATTTCACAATGGATGTGTCAAATCAGTACAATTTGCTCAAAGAACTGTCAAATTTAGTGTTATGGAGGCGTTTAGGGCGAAATGCGATAAGTGAGCCAACCTGCGCAAACAGTCCGGCTCCGACTGGCTGGTCACTCAGCGAGCCGAGAGGCCACTCAGCACGATCGAAAGGACGATCGTGCTCTCTTGGATTAAGGCGGCCGAGCGGGACGGTCACACACAAAAAGGGCTTAGGATTAATAAATTATATATTACTGTTTTGTTTTTAATAAGTACAACGTCGTTTTAGCAAAGCCCCACAAATATCACAAAAGTGGCGACGAGAAAAGTTAATGTGATCGTTTCGTGTTGTAAAGTGCTGACCAAATTTTAATTCGTTTTTTGTTCGTTTTCTTCCGTGTCCCGCTCACACACATACACCCACACAATTGCGCCACCACGTCCCAAGAAGCGCAAGATGAACCCCGCTGATGCAACGATGGATTTACCGACGGAGGAGGAGCAGCGACGTGCATCCTTAGGCCGGCCGGGATTTTTCAACCCGGCGGTGATGCAGCAACCCGGAGCATCGCAGCCGCACGTTCCCTCCGTGCACGAAGTAGCGTTCCATCATCAGGTGTCCCCAAATGGGCACCTCTATCCGCCATCGCAATTGGGACCCGCATCAGCGCCGCCGGTATCAGCGCCATCGCAATTTGTGCAACCGCCATCGCAAACGGGCTCAGCTGTAGTGGATAACGCCGTACTCCTACAAACGCTGAAAATGATGCAGCAACAAATGACCCAGCAACAGCAGCTTATTAGTAAAATAATGTCCCAGCAAACAAACCAGCCCGCATTTACGCCAAATTTCAATCCAGAGCAAGCAACGGAAGCATTAGCCAATTCGATTATGGAATTTCGGTTCGATCCTGAAGCTGGCATCACCTTTAGAACATGGTTTTCCCGGTACGAGGAGCTGTTCAACGAGGATGCTTGTCGGTTAAGTGATGCAGCAAAAGTGCGACTTCTTTTAAGGAAGCTAGGTGCAGCCGAGCATGATCGGTATTTGTCGTTTATCCTGCCCCTACGTTCAAGTGAATTTTCATTCAAGGAGACGATCGCGAAGCTCGCTGTGCTGTTCGACGTGCAGGAATCCTTGATAAGCAAAAGGTACAAGTGTTTGCAGCTTACAAGGAAACCTGAAGAGGATCTGCTTACCTACGCATGTCGGGTAAATAAATCATGCGTAGAGTTCGAGCTCAGCAAGCTCGACGAGGAACAGCTAAAGTGCCTCTTATTCGTTTGTGGATTAAGAGAAGAACGAGACGTCGAAGTGCGAACCAGATTGTTGGCGAAAATCGAGGATCGAGAGCAGATTACGTTGCAGCAACTGTCAGAGGAATGTAGTCGCATTGCCGCGCTAAAAAGAGACAGCGCAATGATTCAAGAAAATGAACGGCAAGTACTCGCATTGCATAACAATAACAAAAAATTTAACAATCATACTAAAGCTAAAAATTCGAGTTTTCAGCACCGGCAATTCCCCAGAAGAAATAATGTCCAAAGATATGATAAGCAGCGTCCTCCCGCACGGAACACCCATCCCAGTCGACCATGCTGGCTTTGTGGCGACAGACATTGGGTGCAATATTGTGGCTATAAATCGCACAAGTGCCAAGATTGCGGACGAATAGGACATCGGGAAGGCCACTGCAATACCGCGAACCAAAAAGGAAAATTTCGTCAGAGCCCATCGGTGGAGACACGTATCGTCACGGTGAATGCATGTGCCGTCGCGGTAAACCGTAAGTACGTTAACGTACTAATAAATGGGAAAAATGCCAGGTTACAACTCGATACGGGGTCCGATATTACGATCATAAATAGATCTCTGTGGCAAAGCTTAGGCGAACCTCCTCTAAATGCATGCGAGATACGAGCAAAAACAGTTTCAGGGGCTAGCCTTCACTTAGACGGGGAATTCGAAGGAATTGTTACGGTTGGAGAGAAAACAAAAGCAGCTACCATCCGCGTAGCTTGCGTAAATCTCTTATTATTGGGTGCAGATATCATCGACGCATTTGATCTCGGATCGTTACCGATGAATGCATATTGTGGAACGGTTTCGACAGCGACACCAATTGCAAAACAATTAGAAACCAAGTTTCCCAGTGTTTTTAGGGGATCAGGCTTATGCACCAAGGCACGTATAAAAGTGCAAGTAAAAGAGAACACCCAACCAACCTTTTGTCCAAAGCGCCCAGTCGCTTATGCTATGCAAGAAGCTGTGAATAAGGAACTAGACAGATTAGAGCAACTTGGAGTTATTACGCCGGTAGACTATTCGGAATGGGCGGCTCCAATAGTGGTTGTTAGAAAGGCAAATGGAACTATAAGAATATGTGGAGACTACTCCACCGGCCTAAATTCAGCATTACGGACGCATGAATACCCTTTACCATTACCCGAAGACATTTTTGCCAAACTTGCCGGTTGCAAATATTTTAGCACAATCGATCTATCGGATGCATTTCTTCAGGTGGAAGTAGAAGAAAAATACAGATCGTTTTTGGTAATAAATACACACCGTGGTTTGTACACATACAACCGATTACCACCAGGTATAAAGATTGCACCAGCCGCATTCCAGCAAATTATTGATACCATGCTAGCTGGATTGAATGGAGTGTGTGGTTATATGGATGATGTGATAGTAGGGGGTAAAACTGAGGTTGAACATGATGCTAATCTATACAAACTATTGCAACGGATCGAAAGCTACGGGTTTACAATACGCGCCGAGAAATGTTCTTTTAAAATGAACCAAATTCCATACCTAGGCCACATAATTGATCATCAAGGAATTAAACCAAATCCAGAAAAGATAGCGGCAATTCTCAACTTACCAGCACCAACCGATTTAAGTGGCGTAAGATCATTCTTAGGTGCCATTAATTACTATGGCAAGTTTGTGCCCAACATGCGCGAGTTAAGGTATCCTTTAGACATGCTCTTAAAAAAGGACGGAAGATTCGAGTGGACCCTTGATTGTGAAAAAGCTTTTAAAAAGTTTAAAGAAATTTTATCATCAAATTTGCTTCTCACACATTACGATCCCCGAGCCAAAATTGTTGTTTCTGCAGACGCCTCTTCTATAGGGGTCGGAGCAACCATTAGCCATGTTTTCTCTGATGGATCCGTTAAAGTAATACAGCACGCATCTAGAGCGCTAACCAAAGCAGAAACAGGTTACAGCCAAATCGATAGAGAGGGATTGGCCATAGTATACGCTGTAACCAAATTTCATAAAATGCTGTTTGGGAGACACTTTATTTTACAAACAGATCATAGACCGCTGCTTAGAATATTTGGTTCAAAAAAGGGGATTCCGATCTATACAGCAAATCGTCTTCAAAGATTCGCGCTGACGCTACAGCTTTATGATTTTGAAATGGAATACATACAATCAGACAAGTTTGGAAATGCGGATGTCCTGTCTCGTCTTATACAAAATCATGCAAAGCCAGAGCCAGAATATGTGATCGCGAGCGCTAGCCTAGAAGAAGACTTGGAGGCAGTAGTTATCAATGCGATTAGTTCGTTCCCCCTCACGTTCAGAGACGTTGAGATAAAAACCCAGAGCGATCCCGTACTACGACAGGTTTACACACATATAAAAAAGGGCTGGCCAACAAACGTATCGTATGGATCAGAGCTTGCACGTTACCATGATAGAAGAGAGTCCTTGTCAGCAGTAAACAACTGTATCCTATTTGGAGAGAGGGTAGTGATCCCCAAACTGCTACAGAAACAATGCCTGAGTCAGATCCATCATGGTCATCCGGGGATTCAAAGGATGAAGGCCTTAGCTAGAAGCTACATGTACTGGCCATCTATGGATCGTGATATTACTGAATGGGTTAATTCGTGTCATGCCTGCCAGGCAGCCGCCAAATCACCTCCAAGCACCGATAAAACCAGCTGGCCAAAATCTTCAGCTCCTTGGCAACGCCTTCATATCGATTATGCTGGTCCTTTAAAGGGAGAGTGGTATCTTATATTAGTGGATTCTTTTTCAAAATGGCCTGAAATAGTTCAAACTAGCAACACGTCATCAGCGGCTACAATTGCTATTCTTCGTAGTATTTTCGCACGTTTTGGTATGCCGATGACGCTAGTGTCTGATAATGGGACACAATTCTGCAGTATTGAATTTGAACGATTTTGTAAGAAAAGCGGTATTATACACGTTAGAACGGCGCCTTACCATCCACAATCAAACGGCCAGGCAGAGCGATTTGTGGACACTTTTAAGCGAGCTATGAGGAAAATCGAAGTTGATGGTTACACGGTTCGGGAGAGTTTGGACATATTCTTACAAACTTACAGGTCTACCCCAAACGCTTGTCTGGAAGGATCAAAGTCTCCCGCGGAGATCATGTTGAGTAGACGCCCAAGAATACCGCTGGATTTATTAACACCATTACAAAACCCACCACAGATAAGCCCTACTGTAGAAGAAAGAGAATTTTGCCCTAATCAAAACGTTTATGCTAAACATTATTCCCAGAATGGATGGAGATGGATAACCGGTACGGTTCTGAAGCGACAAGGTAGAGTCATGTACGTGGTCAGGACGGCTGATGGAAAGATCATTCGACGGCATATTCATCAGCTACGTCGGCGAACGCAAGAAGAATCTTCAACAGTAGTTCAGCCTCGCTTACCTCTAGATGTTTTGCTTGAAGCTTGGAATTTGGATCGCGTACAAAGTCCACCTGCACCTGCACCGTCACCACCAGCAGACTTACCGTTACCTTCAAGCATCAGCGACCACCAAACGGTACCGGTGCTTCCTCCTGCTACGTCCACACAAACATTTGGAAAAACAACAACTGCACGTCCCAGAAGGCTGTATCAGGTACAGGAACCACGACGCTCTTCTCGCAATAGAAGATTGCCCAGTCGGTTCGATGTGTACCGTCTATTTTAAGAGAGGGAGATGTTATGGAGGCGTTTAGGGCGAAATGCGATAAGTGAGCCAACCTGCGCAAACAGTCCGGCTCCGACTGGCTGGTCACTCAGCGAGCCGAGAGGCCACTCAGCACGATCGAAAGGACGATCGTGCTCTCTTGGATTAAGGCGGCCGAGCGGGACGGTCACACACAAAAAGGGCTTAGGATTAATAAATTATATATTACTGTTTTGTTTTTAATAAGTACAACGTCGTTTTAGCAAAGCCCCACAAATATCACAAAATTTAGAAAACCGCGTATCTCCGAATCCGCGTATAAGAGGTACCGTGTATCTCGGGGACCGCCTGTATATGGAGGTGCGCCGTCAGACATTATCGAACAAATAAGACAAACATCGTCTCGAACCTTCTTCTTCTTCTATTTTGAGAGATAGGGTGTATCCTTTTGCATTAATCCTCATACGCAAAGGCCAGCCATCTATTAATTTACCCATTCGAGTAGCTTTCACTGTTTGTCAAAACAATCTTTTAAGAGTAGCTTTCACTGTTTGTCAAAACAATCTTTTAAGAACAATTTAGCGGTACGGAGTTGTTTTTGTTTGTTTTTCTTCAAAAGTTGAAATACAACGATTTAATTAAATCTTAACTGAATGCATGAACGCCGTTGGCGGTTTGTTGAACAATCTTGTGAAGTGAAATTTAGCTGGGAAATAACGTTTATATGCGCTAAATATGAAACATCTTCTCCGGATAATGGCGTTTATATGCGCCAGGATGAAGTAAATGTTCCAGTCGAGTTTGCTGAAAAAAATTGGTATCGTGTGTATAAAATTTCAATTCTTCAACATCAAAAAGAACTATCAAAATCAGACTACGCGTCCTCTGATAAGCGGATTTGGAGATACGCGGCTTTTTTTTTAAATTTGACAGTTCCTTAAGCAAATTGAAAAATAATATCCCTTTGGACGAATCTGAAAAATCATTCAAAAAGGTGCAACAATGTCGTCATCAGCTAGAATCATTTTAAATGATAAAGTTAGTTGTTTAAGCCATGCATTATCTGCCAAATTACAAGAAAAATAGCTCTATGTTGGCTGAAAACTGCCTGATTCAACTTACCCGGCGCTCTAGCAGCAATCGAACACGACATCGAACATGAAAAATGTATGGGATTTGACATGTTCGATTTGTTGGTTATCAATCGATTTGTTGGTCGTGTTCGATTGCTGCTAGAGCGCTGCCTTACGCAGAAATTTAAGATACGCGGTTATTTCTCGGTCCTTATTAATAGCGTATCTAGGGGACACCCTGTATTGAATATGGAAATTCACTCAGAAAACCCAGTAAGACATACAACATATGAAAGAGCACCTATTGAACAGAGTCGGGTTTGTTTCTCTGGTGCGATGGCAGCCAGAGCGTCGCCTAAGCAAAACAGCTCTAGAGCAGTCTGACCCCTCAACATCCGGCTGTAAATCGCCCCAAGAGCACATTACAGTGACAGTCGACAACTGACAGCTGTCAGTGTCGGAAATCGGAAATGTGAAGGAAAGGTATCAAGAGTGATGGGTAAACTAAACAAAAATCCGGAATCGCTTCCGAATGACTCCGCCAAAAATCGGAGGCTGCTGGAAGCCGTCCGCGGCTGTCTGGAGCCGTTAGTCCGCAGCCGGAGCCTTTGGAGTCGTTCAGAGTTGCCCGGAGCCGTCGGTTTGATGTAGCCATAATCGGCGCCAGAGTAGCAATGTTTGGAAGCGGTTCGGAGCCATGGGTGCGATTCCGAAAACCCATCACTACACACGAACTGCCGGCGGTCGTGGAAGGGAACGGCAGAACCGGAGGGAACCCCATGCGGCGTTAATTTTACCGCTGGCACGTGAAGGAAGGTTCTTACTCGCTCGGTTGATTTCGAACGGCCAACACCGCGACGCAGCTGCCAGCAGTCTTAGCGCTCCTCGTGCCACAGTGAAAGCAGTTCAGTCCAACGGGCAGCAACGGAACGGAAGGCGCAGGCCAAACGACCAATCTACAATCAAACGCGTGTCCGATCAATCCAGCACCAAACACAAACGATTGGAGAAGATGGCCAAACCTGCGTACAAAGTTGGTAAGTGTTGGTGCCGAACCCACGTGCTCGGTATGTTGCCGTCTGGAGGGGGCGGTGTCGGGGAACAGCACGGTTTGATTGGGGGGCTAACAAAAGGTTCTTATCGTATGCCGCCTGGGTTTATCCACCGTGCTCACGCTGTTGTACAAGCAATCGATATCTCTGTCTACATGTGCTGTATAAAGCCGGTATGGTTGTTGAAGCCTAGAGCGAAGAGAATCGTACCGCCTAACAACTAAGGCAGTGCTAAGGATGGTATAAATCAAAGCTAAAGCCTTTTTTAGGTTTTAATTTAATTTGTTTTGCTTTTCTATTAAACAAATGCATGTTTTTCAGTTGAAACAGATTCATTGTCAAACTACAATTAATAACTAATTTTTTTCATTTTTATTTCCCCCCAAAAAAATACAACTACAACAGCCGACATTTCACTGGCCGAGTTCGGGCGGAAGGAGATCGTGCTGGCGGAGAATGAGATGCCGGGCCTGATGGCGTGCCGCCAAAAGTACGGCCCGCTCAAGATCCTGAAGGGTGCCCGGATAGCGGGCTGCCTGCACATGACCATCCAGACGGCCGTCCTCATCGAAACGCTGATCGAGCTGGGCGCTGAGGTAAGTTCGAGCGGCCTCAACTCCCCCCCCATCCCCCTGTTGGTTGGCCGGCCAGGCATATGACGTCTCTTGTGTTTGGGCCCCGATGATGCGGAAGTCACTGATAACCCCGCTGAACCTGCCCCATGCGGTTGCGCCTCAAATCGTGAGACAAACAAGTGATACCGGTGGCTGATTCTTTGGTTTGGTCAAAAATTGCCTATAAAAAAAAAAACACAATTTCTGCTCGCGATCGGACTCGCTTGCCGGCCCACTGTTGCCTGGCGGTGACGTTCGGCCGCAAGAAGCGATAATGCCGCGTGCGCGCTGGCTAGTAGCGATTAGATGCTTTTGCTTCTTCTCCTTCTTCTGCATCTGCGGGAAGTTTTTGTATTCTAAATTTAGTCACCCCATGGTGATTTGTTTTGTAGCGTTGCCGGAGGGAGGTGGCCGGGCGGCACTGTATTAAAGTGCGTTCTCGTTCGCGCACGCGCTCTCGGTTGCGCAACGTGTCGGTGGTCCAGAGGAATATGGGGTTGCCAGTTATTTGGATTTTGGATTAAAACTCTCCTGCTGGAATGGGTTGATCAACGGGAACACCTTGTTGCTCATACTTAGAGCTATTTCATGAATATTACTTTTTGCAAAACATTCACACATAATTGATTCATTTTGAATTTAAGCAATCGAATCGTTATTGTGTTAGTACAACATTTAAAAAGATCCATTACAGACCTTGTGAAATAGCCACGGACAAATGGTAAATCCTGTTCTTTTGATCAGCCTGTTGGTTCTGCGAATCGTTTACAGGTTCTTAGAAGACTCTTCCTTTAAAGAGAAAACAATTGTTCATATATCACGTTCGTTTTCTCCTTCACTGTCCTGAGATGCACATATTTTGAAGAAAAAAACCGAATGCAATATCTAATGCTCAAAGGCTTGTGAAACTAAAATCTAGGGGCGTAACCTTATCTAGCCTCTAGCGCTCTTGCTAACATTTTCTTTCCAGTTATGATTGATCCTAAATGGTTTACATTTAAAAAAGTTTTATTATTATATTTAAGTCTCAAATTCTTCCCTGCCCTCCCTCCCGTTTTAATATCAGAGGTAAAGCATATTATGATCAAGTTGAGGCATCATGATGAAAAAAAGCTAAATTACATTTTGAAAATGTTTTTTTTACTAATAATCATTTTATCCCTTTTTATTGAATAATTTATTCGTACATATTAAAAAATGTCAAAAATCGAGAATGTAAAACAAGAAATCACAATTCCTTTGGTGAATATATTGTAGCATACATTCTGAATATTGTGCTACCATATATTCTAACGGTTGCATTAAACAAAAATGGACAAAAGTTGTCGATTTTTCATTGATTTATCTTCACCCAAACAAACGAAATAACAATTTCGCTTTCAACAATAGTATCCAGTGCTGCAAAGTGTCATGAGTATCACGAGATTTTCACCAACGAAAACAATGAACATATCCGTGGTAGCTTGATGCTCATTGCGTGAACGCGATAGTCAATAAAAGTGCGTCATGACATGCTGAACACGTCATGTAAATTCTTGAGTCCAACGCGATACTCTGACTAATAAGCTTAGCTTAATGCCGGCGCAAGCATAATCATGATTTTTTCTGGTTGCGAACAGTGCTAACAAATGCCACTGTTTCAGTCACCAACACTCATGACTGAAACGAAGCTCAAATCGGCTCACGTACACAACTGAGATGATCAGTGACGTTGGAGAACAGTTGGAGAATCAATCACATGCTTGGTGACATTTTGATTAGCACAAATCTTGGTCTTTCTCTTGGTCATGACATTTTTGTCCGCGATAATCACGACATTTTTTGGAGGAGCCGATATAATGACGAGCTATACGAGATGTACGGCGACCTCACTGTCGTACAGCGTATTAAGCTCGCCAGGCTCCAGTGGGCTGGACATGTTGTACGCATGAAAACGGACGACCCAGCCCGTAAAGTCTTTTTAGGCCGTCCACAAGGACAGAGGAGGCGTGGTAGGCCCAAATTGAGGTGGCAAGATGGCGTGGAGGCGTCCGCCATTAAGGCCGGGATAACGGACTGGCAGACGAAGGCGCGAGACCGTGAGCGGTTTCGGACACTCCTGAGGCAGGCCAAGACCACAAAGCGCCGGATAAGTAAGTAAGTAAGTAATCACGACATTGTTGGAATATACTTGGCGTGTGAGCTCAAGCAACAAAATGAGCATGCTTTCTCCCTCTGTCTGTTTTGATAATCTGTCGGGTCAAACCGAGCGATAAAACATGCTCACTATGTTTCTTGAAACCACTCGCAAGCACCGTATATCTCTCATGACCATCGCGATGATCATCGACAGAAAATGTCACAACTAAGTTACTGACCAAGAGTTGGTTGCCCGAAATGTCACCAAATATGTGATGGTCGCATCAATTGACATTTTGCAGCACTGATAGTATCGCATGAGTCAGGAGACAATGCGCTATCAAAAAACGGCACCTCGTAGCGTCTAAAACGGACTCCGTGCGGCAGTTTGTGGATGTCGTATAAGCCTCTTACGGCATCTGCAACATCTTGGCACTACTAGACAACAAGCAGAGCATCGAAAGAAAGCCCAGTTCCGAATGGCCAACGTCCCTGAGCTGCAAGCAGCTCCAAAAGATGCTGAAAATGAAGACCTAGGGACAAGTGGCTACTTTGCTGTGTTCGCTTGGTCGGTAGATCGGTTCAACCGGTCAAAGAGTGAAATAGTTATAGTTATATAAATAGTTAATAACGCCAAAACACAATGCGATCATTTCACCGGTAAACTTCGGAGGATTTTCGATGTGACACCTTAGTCCGCGAACTAGTCCAACATCCCCTGGCTGTGTCCTAATGAAATTTTCTGGACCAACATGCTGCAAAAACTCCTCTACTCCTACATTGTTGTTGCGAAAATTGAGGAGGAATTGATAAAAATCTAAGGAAGATCTTAAAACGTGCCTACACGCATGTCTTTGTCCGACATGGTGAAAATTCCGGATAACGGGAGATAGACAAATCGCAAGGTCGTAGATTGATTTTTTTTTTGCAAATAAGCTTGTACACCTTTCAAAGGATGTTCATGGAAATAAATGATCTTGTTTAATTATTTTTTGTACAGCCAGCAGAAAAAAGAACCATTTTTTAAATGCAAATGTTAGTTATATTGTGTATTTTCAAACCATCCAATAGATGGTAAATTAAACAAACAAAAAATACTAAATGTACAACCTATGATGTTTGAACGGTATTGTTGTATTCCCGCTTTGATGATTGAAATCGAAACATTAAACGAGGATACTACAAGAAAGCAACCAAAAATGTATTAAAATTCGTTATTTTCATCTTGTTTTATTTTGTTTATATTCAATTACACTTCTCCGGGGACATAGCTGTTATATTTGATAGGCATAAAAAAATTTAACTAAAAATGCTTGGCACCCAGGTCTGGGTATGAAATAGAACGAATCCATCTCCGGATTGTTACTCATTTAACTTCAATGCTATTAACATAACTTATAAATTGCATTCAGATGAAAAGTAGACAAATGAAACTAATGAATGAAAAATTTAATGAAAAAAGAACATACAACAAATCTAACCGTTTCTCTTTCCTTTCACTTCCATTCGCAGGTCCAATGGAGCAGCTGTAACATCTTCAGCACGCAGGACCATGCGGCCGCCGCGATGGCCAAGGCGGGCGTGCCGGTGTTCGCGTGGAAGGGTGAAACGGACGAGGAGTACATGTGGTGCATCCGGCAGACGCTCATCTTCCCGGACGGCAAGCCGCTGAACATGATCCTGGACGATGGCGGCGACCTGACCAACCTGGTGCACGCCGAGCACCCGGAGCTGCTGAAGGAGATCCGCGGGCTGAGCGAGGAAACGACGACCGGCGTCCACAACCTGTACAAGATGTTCCGCGAGGGCCGCCTCGGCATGCCGGCGATCAACGTGAACGATTCGGTCACGAAGAGCAAGTTCGACAACCTGTACGGCTGCCGGGAGTCGCTGCTGGACGGCATCAAGCGGGCGACGGACGTGATGATCGCGGGCAAGGTGTGCGTGGTCGCCGGGTACGGCGATGTGGGCAAGGGTTGCGCCCAGGCACTGCGCGGTTCTGGCGGGCGCGTGCTAATCACCGAAATCGATCCCATCAACGCGCTGCAGGCGGCGATGGAAGGCTACGAGGTGACGACGATGGAGGAGGCAAGCAAGGAGGCGCAAATCTTCGTCACGACGACCGGCTGCACCGACATCATCATGGGCGAGCACTTCCTCAACATGAAGGACGACTCGATCGTGTGCAATATCGGGCACTTTGACTGTGAGATCAATGTGACCTGGCTGCAGGAGAATGCGGTCGAGAAGGTGAACATCAAGCCGCAGGTCGACCGGTACCGGCTGGCGAACGGCAACCACATCATCCTGCTGGCGGAGGGCCGGCTGGTGAATCTGGGCTGCGCGATGGGCCACTCCAGCTTCGTCATGTCGAACTCGTTCACCAACCAGGTGCTGGCACAGATCGAGCTGTGGACGAACCGGGAGCAGTACGCGATCGGCGTGCACGTGCTGCCGAAGAAGCTGGACGAGGAGGTGGCCGCCCTGCACCTGGACAAGCTGGGCGTGAAGCTGACGAAGCTGAGCGCGCGGCAGGCCGAGTACCTGAACCTGCCGGCCGAGGGCCCGTACAAACCGGAACACTACCGCTACTAAGCGCGTCGGACCGTGCCCGGCCCGGGTTTGGCAAAAGAGGGGAAAAGTGCGAGGGAAGGGAGAGAGGGAAAAATTATGGTGTGAAGCACATCACGTTTTAATAAAAACAAACATGTAAAGCGTATCAGATTGAGAGAGCAAGCGCCGCCGGTTTGAGAAACGGTTGAAGCTAGTGGTCCCCAATATCTAGGAACTGGAGTTCGCGGTGACAATGCTAAAGTTTCTTCCCCGTGAACTTCGATGGCATACCTTAAAATAGCAGAATACGTTTAAGATATCTTGCCTGTAGCTGTGTTTAAATCTTTTTAGGGGTTTAACTCGTTTGTAAATTCTATGGAGAATCAGAATTTCAACAACTCATCTGTCCGCAGTTGTGACGCGATTCTTCAATGTTCTATTGTACTCCTGCATTTGCTTTACAAAAGAACAAGGTAAAAGATAACATTGGAGCCATTGGCTAAGAAAAAGATCCTCTAGAGGAATCTAGTCAAAGCATAAGACCAAGAAGACTACCAAGTTATCAAGGGTCAACGCAAATACTTCTCTTCGTAATGTGATATCTTGTGCTACGCTTTCTTTCACGGCGATATTTGCATTCACAACTGCTTGCAACGCATAAATAACCTCGTCAAAGTCAAAGATACTATCTTTCCTCTGCTTTATTTTGTACGGTCTAGGAATTATTAGTATGGAACGACCATGCTCTAACGCTTGCGTTGGTAAGATTGAGTTGGCGAAACTCACCTTCCGGTCGCATCTTTGACCTTCTCCCTGCGCTGCTGGCGGGGTGTAAAGTAGTACATCTCCAGTGCCCAGGAGATGGCCATCGTGTAGGTGGCGAGATTGAGGAAGTGTAGCGTCGTGGCGTAGTTAGTCGTATCCCTCACATAGCCTGAGATGGAGAATGGGAGATTCAATCAGATTTTTGTTGATGCAATATTAGAATTTGGAACTTCAATTCTAGAGAAGAACTCAGGAACTCGAGTTCAGGAACTAATAAGATGTTAGCATAAAAAAGATAATGCCTAAATTCCATAAAATTCAAAAGATTTCAATAGCCAAACCTAGAAGAGTAGTTGCAGCTCACTGGCGATGCTATGTGGCACATGAGAACACATTTGGGTTGCGAGTTTGGTTCATGTCTGATAGCCGAGTGCGTACCATCGTACATCACTTGCTGCCACTCTAATCTTACTCCAGGATTGGTTCTAATCTGTACAAGGAGATTGGAAGGGATTCTAGGTATTCGTTTTGGAGTTTGAAATCTCTTCATAATGTACCCTAAATAACAGAAAAAAACGTAACAGCTCTTTGTGTTATCTCATTACATGTCTCGGCATGTCATAACAAGATGATTGAGCAATTGTTTTCAACGATTCGGTAGTATGGCTTGAACTTGATGGTTTATGGCAGGGATCTCCAAACATTTCAGTTCACGGGCTACATTGCTTCGCAAATAATATTGTTAAGGGCCGTTTTCTAGCTGAACCTTCTAGCTGATTTTTCCAGCGCCGAAGAATGACGGCACAGTGTATTTTCCTTCACAAGATAATGACAGGGATTATTGACGCCCCGTCTATTTTAAGGCACATTAACTTCTTAGCTCCAGGCAGCAGAGTTTTAAGACCTAGGCATCTTTAACGACCATATTTCTGGACCACTCTATATTGTTCCAGCGACCCAATACAAACGATGGACACATATATAACGCTCTAGAGCAGGGGTCTCCAAACTACGGCCCGCGGGCCGCATGCAGCCCTCGAGAGCCTATAATGCGGCCCGCGGCGATGTTGCAAAGAATAATGTAAATATTATAGTAGTTTGACAATTTTCATCAAATTTAGACTTCATCAAAGACAAGACCAAGACAAAAATCAAGTTACTATAAAAGAAAAATGCAGAATTTTAAAATATTCATTGAGCATTTTCAAATTAAAACGAGATTTAAACGTTCTCATTACCAAGAGTAATGTCAAAACGGCCCTCAACAACGTTATTTACGAAGCAATACGGCCCACGAATTGAAATGTTAGGAGATCCCTGCTCTAGAGCATGAAGTTGATTTTTAGATGACGATTACAGTCTTTCCCCGAGTCAGGGGAATTTGAGTTACGCGAATTTTTATTTTTGACAGTTCATATGTTAAATCAATACAATAATCTTCATCAATTGTCAAATGGAAAATAATTTGCAATTATTGCAAAAGCTTGATATCACTAAAAAGACAGAAATAACCTTATTTTCTACACGAATTGCATTAAATAAGTAATAAATTACATAAATAAACTTAATTCAATCAAAAATTATTATTAATTATTAATTAAGTATATTTTGGCTGTAAAACGTGATATTCGACTTACGCGAAAATCCGAGTTACGCGAATTTGTCCGGAACGCATTATTCGCGTAACTCGGGGAAAGACTGTAATCAACTAAGGAGTTGTTTAAGGTTTGGGTGATGCTTTGTTCTAGTTCACCTTAATTTTAATTCTAATAATGGTTTCTAACAGTTCTAACATTAAAAGCGATATACAAGCGACATTTTCTAGATGGCTAAACATTTCTCGTCTTCTCGAGAACGTTAAAATCTCGTTTTCAGGAAAATACTAAATTAATATATACAATTTCATCAGCTTGCTATAATTGAAGCCTGATAAAATCATGCCGGGTCGCATTATACCCCTATGCGGCCCGCTAGCCACAGTTTGGAGACCCCTGGTCCAACAGGTAGATGCGCACCGCCTTCCAAAAAGGTCGGACATGGATCGATTCCCATACGAATGGGTTTCGCTCGCATACGCAATTGTTCAACAATTTAAGAACAACATTTTTCCGTGACGAGTACTTTCCTATAAATTGCTGCTGTATTTCATTTCAGAAAAGAGAGTGAAATTATTCTGTAGTAATTGAAGTTTGATATAGTTACATTCGCACTACCTAAAAAAATCAAATTCAAATCAAATATCAAATTTTAAATTTTTCTCTCAAAATTATTACTCAAAATAATAATATTATATCATTCTAAAACTCTCTCTCTCTCTCTCTCTCTCTCTCTCTGTCGGTTTCGCTTTCTCCCTTTGTTCTCCTAATGCGATTGATTTGCCCTCAGGTAGAAGGGCGCACTTGATCTTACACATCGAGCGAACACGTGTGTGCGTGTCTTTCCAGGTGTGTGTGTGTGTGCGTGTTGTGCGCATCGTTTTGTAAAAGATTCCACCACACACAACACCGCACGAGGGGGACGCAACGCACTGCTGAGTTAGAACGAGTGCGAGCGAGTACGGTAGAGCAAGCGAGCAAAAAGGGTGCATGGTAAAGAAGTGCCTGGCGAGAACGAAAGATTCGCACGCAGCGGCCTAAGCGAAGGGCGCAAACCCCCTAGCAAGAAAACAAAAAAAAAAGAAACAACCGAAAACCAGTTTCACTTCAGCAGCTGTTGCCAGTTGGCCGTTTGCATTAGGAGCGCGCTGTGCGCGAGTTAGTGACTCCCAGTGTGTGTGTGTGTGTGTGTGTGTTGGTGTGTGTTCGGTTGAAGGAAGCACATCGCCGCTTGTAAGAAGACACACACAAAAGGAGAGCCACACGCGGTGCGGCTCGTCGTTCTGTTTTTGTTTACATACCGGCGGCCATACACTTTTCTCCCCGCAAGTGTGTCTGTGCGTGTGTGCATGTGTCAAACGTATGCAAATGTAGGCTTTCTGCAGAACCACACGCGCGCCATATTCCCGGTGCGGTGCCATTGTTTAGCGAGTAAGAGTTCCTCCGACCGGGCAGCGAGCGTCGTGTGCGTTACCGCGGCTAGTTGCGAAAGGGAAACTCTCCAACCACGTTTCCGGCATTTTCAACCCCTGTTATACTGCGGTAGTGAGTGTGTGTGTGTGTGTATCTGTTAATGTATTGTGTTGAAAATATTGTGTGTGTCTCATTTTCTGGATATCCGACATTACACCATCATCATACACAATCTGCAATCAAACCAACTTTCATTAAAAAAAAAATAATATATAAAACAACAACACACACAGACACTCGTCGTGGTCAACGTCCCAACAATTTTGGACACAAACTGGATGTGCGCTTGTGTAAGTATCTTACCATCATAAAGAAGGATGTGATTAGACTTAAAGTTGTAACCGAGAGATGCGTTTGTGTCCACAAAAAAAGTTCCAAAATTAAAAGGGCCCTCCGCTTCCCTTTCACCACCCTACCGTAGCTGAGTAGCGGAATCGAAATCAGCTGGTCTGCGAGGGCTTTGTGTTTCTTCTTTCACGAGTTCCTCGCGGTACCTTTTTTTTCGCAATTTCGATTTCTCCTCTCCGAGCTTTCCCTCCGGCACCGTCCATCGGCCAATCGGGGCTGCGTGTTCTCGTTCCGACTGCTACTGCCACGCAACGCACACCAGCAAACATAATAGGTGGAGGGTAGAGTTTCTCAAACCCCCTAGCCAACCACGGGAGGAAAATCAATTCCTGGACGACGCGCGCCGCGTACCTTCAGGAAACGTTCAAGGAATTTTCCCTGCGAGCCCCGCTTAACACTAGCAAAATTCGATGGAAGTGAAAGTGTGTGCGCGGCGGGGCGCTAGTGCGTGGTGATTGAACGCCGGCTACAGTGGGCGAAATTGTTGTAAGCGTGGACCATTTTTTTAGCACATTTATTTGCTGTATAATGCACAGGTAAATTAACTCAGATAACTCTAGTAAAATTGAATTGGGATTTCTATTTCAACACTTGTTCTATTTCAACACCATGCCGGATCTGACAGCTATTCAATCGAAGTCGACAATTATTTAAATCATGTGGATAGTGTACAAAATATGGGTTGAGGTATTTACAAGTGGTAGATTACTATGCATTTCAAATCAGGCATTATTTTAAGCATCTTGACAATTGTTTATTGGACTGTATAACCATGTTAATAACAATTCTTGTCAATTTGGATCGCACAAAGAAGATAGTTTAGTTCTGAACGATTCGTCGATACGACGGTTTCGGTTTTGACTTTAGAGGTGCCATTTTGCTTATGTGCATTAAGCACTACACTAACTAGACTGTTTGTGTCTTGTGCAACAATACCGATTAAAGCTATTCCGAGCTATTCTGTGAAATAGTAGAAGAGCTTTGTAATTCGAGTAAAACTAGAAAATTCATTGAACAACAATCAGGTAAAAATGGCACTATTTAGCAATTATAACACGAAGTATATTTAATAGTGTAACTCACCCACAGGTAGAGACACAGAAGATGAAGCAGTTATTGAATTAAGTTTTAACAGATGAATTAAGTTGTATTTACTCGGTTAAACAAGAATGAGTTGTTAATGTTAGAAAGGCAATAATGAAGAAATGTGGCGTTTGCAACTCTCGTCAAGAAGAGGGACAATTTGGTCCTGACTGTCCACTGATAGTTGAAAATCGAAACGATTTTTTGACGAAAAAAAAAAATACAAGAAATTGGTAAAGCAAATCTGAAAGAGGTGTGCTTGAAAAGCATGAGAAGCGACCTGGTGTTATCTGGATTTTGGATGTGATCTCACATGTCACGAGCAACAAGAATGTGTTGAAAACCAGAGATCCATCGAGCCAACCGGAAGTGGAACGATCATATTGATTGTTACCGACGATGGTGATCGAGTGAAGGTATTGCTTGAACACGTTATGATCGTACCATTCCTGACTGGAAATTTGCGGTTAGTATGATTTGTGATGTTGAATTTCAAGTCTTATACGATAGAGAAGGTTTCAAAAAACTATGCGAGGATAAGAAGCGATTCTGGTATGCGAATGATACGGAAAAGCTGCATAGGTCGAAGCCGCGCGAACGCAAAATGTATGATAGCAGTACGGAATTGATGAAGAATTCTGAAGAATTTTGTGAATGGCGATGATGAACTGAACTCGTATATTAGTTTAGCGAGAGAGAGAGAGAGTTTAGTAGAAAGCGAATATGGCTATTGACTACGCTTCA
Organism: Anopheles gambiae; assembly: GCF_943734735.2. Lineage (NCBI taxonomy): Eukaryota > Metazoa > Arthropoda > Insecta > Diptera > Culicidae > Anopheles > Anopheles gambiae. The sequence continues at coordinate 13,151,626 of NC_064600.1, read as the reverse complement.
ACAAGCATGGCGCTCGCCCGCGTCTTCAGTGTTCCCTAAACAACAACCATAGCAGGAAGACGATGAAACCATAAATAACGGTTGATGAAAGTGTGCGTCGCAGTCGTAAAGAATGTCCCAGCAGCGGTTAGTGAAATGACCAAGTTAGAAAATGGCTGCCAAGGCAATGTCTCTAGTAGTGAGCTTCATCTCAGACGAATACTTGGGATGTATTCGAGAAAAATCCTATACCAAGGAGATGTGGGTAGCTCTAAAAAATACATTTGCCAAGAAGTCTCGAAGGCACATTATGTAAAGAAGATCTGATTCTTTCCTCTTCGTCTCAATTTGAAGGAAAGGACATGTTGGAATATCTGCATAGGACGAGATCGCGCGAACGCAAAATGTACGATAGCAATACGGAAAAGTACGAATTGATGAAGAATTATGTATAGATTATGAAATGGGTAAGGGAATTGACACATTCTTGAAATAGTTTGCAATTTAAATACCAAACAACATTTCAAATTTCGCCTCTTTAACTAAAGTTATACACGATGTATTGACTGATATTCGACATAGGAATACAGGAGACACTCGAGCTATGATGAATTAGATTTTGACAGCTTACAATTTTCATTTAGCTAAAATTGATAGATTTTTGTTTAAATTTGTTACAGATAACTGTTATATACACATTTATGAAGATTCCCTAACAACCTGAACTTGCGTATCTACGTAGTGTTAATGGGTTTACAAGTCATTTTGCTATGTGTGCTGCATATTTTGTCACTCACGAATCTTTTGTTGACACCTAGTAGATATTTGGACGGATTCAACGTTAATTTTCACTCGCCCAAGCTTAATTTTTACAGCGCTGGGGATGTACAGGTTTGCACATGTTTTCTGCATTATTGTTCACATTTTTACACATTTAATGCACAAAAACGGAACGGGGAGGACTTAGGCTTTACAATTATGTGTCGTTTGACCCAAAACTTGTTTTATTCACTAAATAATCAGCATTTGTAAATGCACTCCAAAATTTGGGAATTAATTTTCAAATGCTGCTTATTAAGTGAATAAAACGAGGTATGGGTCAAACGACACATCATTGTAAAGCTTAAGCCCTCCCCTTTCCGTTTTTGTGCATTAAATGTGTAAAAATGTGAACAATAATGTAGAAAACAAAAGCTGCACCTAGTGCTGTTGAAATTAAGCTTGGGCGGGTGAAAATTAACATTGGATCCGTCCAAATACGTACTAAGTGTCAACATAAGATTCGTGAGCGACAAAATATTCAGCACACATTGCAAAAAGACTTGTAAACCCCTGAAACATCAGCCTCCAGTTTGATTTTCCTCTATTTAGCGATCAAAGGAGCTGCTTTGGGTACTCCATAGCAATACTTTAATGTCACTAAGATGTATATCTCTCTGAGATAATGATCAATTGAAAATTTATTTTGGCTAGGCTTCTTGTCCTATTTAAAAAAAAATGGTATAGCTGATTAAAACATAACATTTTAAAGAAAAACGCACTTAAGGAATTACCACCCACTGTACGCATGGCCGAGCTTTGCTGCTACACGGCCCCGCCAACAACCACGCACGCAACGGGGCAGCAGCACGATTACGATGATAATGAGATGAGCAGCGAGCAGCACAGATGAGCACATTAAAATGCGAACCAGCTGTTCCGGTACAGTGCCAGTCGTATGATTCACGACGAGCAGGGCAGTGCAAAAAATAAAATCGCCACAAAAGAAGAAATAGAAACAAGGGGAGAATTCATTGCGTGTTGGTGATGCAATGCGCCCGGACGCAGCAAATAAGTTTTCCCCGCACAAAGCACAATGCCCCAATGCTGGGTGGGGAGCTGCACTGTAGGGCATTTCCTTCTATTCCGCTCTTACGCTCACGCTTGTTTCACTCGGTTCACTCAACTTTGACATTCACTGTCGATCGATCGCTTCCAATCGGATACGAACCGGCTTCACAGTTTCGGCGTCGCTTCCTTTGTTTCGGGCTCGTTCACTGAACTCACTCCGCATCATAGCATCCCAAGCCCAGCTGCATCGCTTCACACAGGCAAACACATAGTACTTTTGCCCGGTTGACGCACCGCCCTCGTGCGTTTTTGCGTGGCAACAGTAGACAACAAAGCACCGGTAGAGTGCTAGTATACGCGCTCTCAGCAGTGACAGGATTGTTACAGGTGTGTGTAAATGTGTGCTAGTGTGTGTGTGTTTTTTTCCTTGGAATAGCTCACTAGTGAATAGACGTAGAATAAAATGGTGGTAAAATTGTTTAACCTATCTTTGTCCTCGTCTTCATTCCCTTTATTGTGGAAGCGGGCATGGCTAGTTCCCATTCACAAAAAAAGGTAACCCGTCTGTCATTTCCAATTACCGTGGCATCTCAATACAATGCGCAATAACCAAGGTATTTGAGCATATTATCCATACCTATGTGTTTAAACTCACCTCTTCTACTATTATCCCTCAGCAACATGGCTTTTTTCCTAACCGTTCTACAACAACTAACCTTATGTCCTTCACCTCTTTCGTATCATCCCAGTTAGAGTCAGTTAAACAAGTTGATACTATTTATACTGACTTCAAATCTGCATTTGATCGTATTCCTCATTCCTTACTTCTAAATAAAATTTCACAACTTGACGTCAATAATCTTTTTGTATCTTGGTTACGTTCTTTTCTATGTGATCGTTCCTATAGTGTTAAATTTAATGATATGTTTTCGACTCCCTTTTCATGTAGTGCAGGCGTACCGCAAGGTAGTGCTCTAAGTCCTTTGCTGTTCATAATTTTTATTAATGATGTCCGTACCACCCTCCCTCCTGAGTGTTTCCTCTGCTACGCAGACGACCTCAAAATCTTTCTCCCAGTTTCGTCTCCTAGAGATTGCATTTCTCTACAAAATATTCTTGATCGTTTTTCGTCTTGGTGTTCTAGTAATTCCCTCACATTGTGTCCTGATAAGTGTAACGTCATTTCGTTTAGTCGTTCGCAGTCTCCAATCACTTACTCGTACGTCCTAAATTCTGTACAAGTCAATCGTGTTTGTGTCGTAAAAGACCTCGGTGTCTTGCTTGACAGAGGCCTCACCTTCAGCCACCACATTGACTCAGTTGTCAATCAGGCGCGGAAAACATTGGGTCTCCTAAAGAAAATTGCGTGTGATTTCTCCGACCCAATGTGCCTGAAGACTCTGTTCTGCTCTCTGGTCAGATCGATTTTGGAGTACTGCTCAATAGTCTGGTCCCCTACAGCTCGAACCCATGTGGAACGTATCGAGCGGGTGCAGCGATCGTTCACCAGGTTTGCTATATGTAAAATCCTGGGTAGATTGTCCTCCCCCATACCTCCTTACGAGGACAGGTGTCGGCAGCTTGGCCTGGAACTATTGGAAAACCGCCGTTCCCATGCCCAGTCCACCTTTATTGCCGCATTACTCCTTGGTAATATTGATTCTCCTTCCCTTCTTTCTTCTATCCCTTTCTACGCCCCTAACCGTGTTCTTCGAAACCGCCCTCCCTTAGTGATCCCTTCCCGCCGAACTGCAGTGGGCCGTAATGACCCCCTTCTTCGTGCAATTCGTCGATTTAACTGTGTATACTCTATGTTTGATTTCAACCTTCCCTTATCCTCTTTCCGATCCCGCATCAGAACCCTCCATAATCCCGTGCTGCCTTAATTTTTAATTTTTAAATTTTAGATTCTAATTTTCTAAAAAAAATTTTTTCTCAAATTTTTGATAATTTGTGTTAATTTTTGTTAGGTTAGGAACATAGGTAATAAGTATTATTTAAGCATTTGTGTAACCAAAAGTAGACAAATAAATATGAATATGAATATGAATATGAATTCAAACTCGCTGTAGATACTCACCGACAATGGGACCGACAAACAGGTAAAAGAACCCAGCAAACAGCAGATGTATCCCCGTTGCTCCCGGCAGACGATCCAGCGGGACGTGCGACGGTATGGCCAGTGCCATAAACACCGTCCGCAGTCCCTTGTTGAAACCGATCCAGCAAGCGATGGCCAACACCACGCCGTAGCTGTGGAAGTGTGCTAAAACTGTGCGCGAAACACAAACCATCAAATGTTATAACAATGTTGAACCAGCCTAAGTGCCACGGCTTCTAACACACGTACCCACGCGTCCCAGCGCCATGTTGATCACACCGACAAGAAAGAAGGTGCGGTTCTGCCACTTGATGCGGTCCGCGATCAGCGGCACCAGACACCGGCAGCAGATGTCGGTCATGCCGAGCACGGACATGGCGACCGCGATCTGGTCCCGCGTGCAGCCAAAGTCCGCCAGCACGAAGGGTGTCAGGATGGAGAAGTTCAGCTCGGCAAAGTTGGCGATCGTGATGCCGATCATGATGTTGACGTAGATGTGGTCGCGCAGCAGGTCGAGATCGAAGAAGATGATGATGCGCTGGGCGAGGGTGAGCGGCGGCTCCGGCACCGGCGAGTCCGCCAGCAGTGCCTCGAGTGCGGCCGAGCAGGTACACCCGGTCGGCTTCGAGCCCTCCACCAGCTGGGCGAGTCTTTTCGATGCCTGCTTCAGCACATCCTTCTCGCCCTGTGCGACAGTGCTGCCGTTGGTGGGCTGCGGGACCTCCGGAACTGGGCCGGGGGCTTTGCCTTCTGGCGGAGATTTGCTGAGCGGCTGTAGCATTGGATCGGTGGGTCGTCGCAGTGGCTCATGCTCCGCCTGCACGTTGGGGCAGTCCTCCGTGTGGCACTCGTCGATCGTATCCTTGGCCGGGAGGGTGATGTACGCTTTCGCGTCGCCCAGATTGATGGAGGCACGCTGAGAGTGGTACCGGGACGCGTTGAGACTGTGCCGCGAGCTGTACAGGGAGCGGAGGGAGCTGCGCGAGTACCAACCGTCGTTGGCGCGGGACAGCATCGGCGTGCCGGTATCGACGACGGCATCGTACGCGAGCTGATCGAGTGGCGTCCGCTCGAACGGCAGCGTGTTGAACGGGACGGCCTCCGGGTCCTGGGCCGACTGGCAGTAACTGCAGCGCGTGCTGGGGGCAGGTGTGGCCGGCACTCCACCATCCTCCGGGTCGGTCTTTGATTGGCGGGAGGATTTCGAGTGCCACTGGACGGGCTGGTAGAGCAGGGCGAAGGCGACGGCATTCATGGCAAAACCGCCGAAGAGCAGAACCGTACCGTTGATGGTGAAGTGGCGGTGCAGCAGTGTGACGATGTGCGGGGCCACGATCGGCCCGAGCCCGGTCAGTGTCCAGGCGAATCCGGTGGCGATGCGTCGCTTCTGCTTGAAGTACGTGTTGAGGGCGAGCGAGTTGGCGGAGGTGTTGATACCCACGCCCGCCCCGTACAGCACCGCGAACGTGACCATGTACAGGAGGAAGCTGTCTGCCAGGGAGGTCAGGCTGACGGCAATGCCTACTAACAGGGCGCCAGCAAACGCCACCTGCCGGTAGGTGAACCGACGAAACATGGGCCCATTTGCAAGCCCCACGATCGATGTAAGTGCGGAGTGTGTGTTGATGATGGTTGTCACTTCGGACGCACTGATGGATAGTTCCGTCATCCGGTCGCGGAACAATAGCCCGAACTGTTGCAACACCGGGAAGGTACAGAGCTGATTCGGAGGAGGGAAAACAACATATAACTAGAGTTTGTAGAGATAGCGGAGCTGCTACTTCCCCCATACTTACATTTGAACAGCCGGCAGCCAGTACTACCATCCAGCCCCAGCCACCATCGGGCGGCACAAAGTCACTGCCCAGCTGCGACCGGTTCTTGGGCAGCTTGGGCCGTTTGCTGGTGCCATTTTTCTGCAAACCCGCCTGCTTTGGCGCACTGTTTAGCTCGCCGATACGCATCGTCATCTGATTCGTGTACTCGTGGTCCTCATCCTCATCCGAACACTGCCGTATCCTGTCAGACTTCATGTCGGGTTCGTCTTGCAATGTCCAATGTACGTCTGCTGTAGTGGTCGGACGATACGGCTGCGCACTTTTACTGTCCGCACAAACGTGATACCGTGTCCTACCGACACTGCCGCTAGATCATGGCGGAATCGATTGATACTATTAATTACACAATTTCTGTCGTTTCGTGTGCGCAGGGACTCTCTATCAATCGATTAAATTATCGTCCCAACTCGCTTCGGCCCGCGCAGAAGATGTTTGATAGGAAGTGAATTGCCATGTCTTATCTCTATGGAGTAGCCGGGCGACTACAATGCATAGCCGATGCGCGTGTGGTCTTTACGGTCGCTCTTCCTGACAACTCGATCACTGCCATGAGCAGTGAAAGTGTATCGGAAAGAGCGCAGCTACCGATGTGCCAGCCAATCCGGCTTATCAAGCACATCACCCACACACTTTGTAACTGCCACACATGACTACCTGTCCAGCTTAAACCTGTCCCACGCGCTGGGAGTTCCGTTCTATAACAACCGGTGCCGACAATGTGTCACGTTAGGCACCGGCAAGCTACTTTGATAGCTTTGATTGAGGAGAAGCAATAAAAACAAAACCCCTGCCCGGGAGTCGCATCAGCACTATCAACAAGTGGTATTGGCGGAATTTAAGTAGTTCTAGCTCCACATGTTTAGCGACCACAGCGCTATCGGAGGCCGGCTAGTAGTTTGTAATCACATCTCGTGCAGTCTCAACGACTTTTGTCTGCTACACCTTACTTCCCCTCTCGGCAATATTGTTTCACACCTGCGATATCTTCTCCATATTCATCTCGCTTCACAATATGGCAATAAGTGCGGTTGTTAATGTCAACCGGCGCGCCACTGATACGTGCCGGTGGAATCAATAGTCGTTGCCCGATCAGCCGCTTAGAACGTGACATTGCCATGTATAGTTTGGTTGTAGAAAACCAGTTCCCGAAACTGTTATAGAGTGTTGATTGTTGTATTCTTGGTCCTAATCCAAGCGAGCTAGCTTTTGGTTCAATATGAAGTCCTACATTTACAATACCTACCTTTTGTGAACTCTCCCAGATATAAACTTTTGCTGAAAATTTGCTTTAAACAACACGCACGCAAAAATCTGCAACTTGGCGGGTCTGATCCCGAGGGCACACTTCTACCAGGACCTAGCAAGACGTCTCTCAACCGGAGGACGTATCCCGGTCGACTGTGGCCGGCAAAATTGCACACCGTTCCTGTTCCGCGTCGTTGATCGCATCTTTGCATTCTTCTGATTGGGAACCATCAGCGCGTCTCGCTTTCGTTTGTCTCGGGATAAAGGGTTTGATAAGGGTCGCTTACTTTATTGACCAGCCAGCATTTATCGATCCGTCAGCAGTTCGGCCCTTATCGTGGTTGTCAAAAAACTGTGCGTCGTAGCTAGACAAAAGCAAAGAGAATGATGGTGCCGAAAACGGGGCTTTGCAATGCCTACCCGTACCATCGTTAGCGATAAAGTTAGCGTTAGTTAGTGTAGATCAGTTGTTGTTTTTAAACTGAATCTTGTTGACCTACATTACAGCCTTTTGCTGGGTCGAGTTCCCAGAGCGTTGCCCAGCACAGCTGTCTAGCAGGGCTTTTTAGGAAGATAAGAGTTTCTAAACATTTCGATATCGTAGATAACCTATCATCAATATCTATCTGCTATTATTTGTGTGAACCTCAGGAGGGATTACGCTAATGTGTATGACGGTCTCAGTCCGGGGCTTCATCTTACCCCGTGCGCCTATGCCAGCTCGAAATGTCAGCTGAAATTATGACGAGCCATCAACGCTGGTTTTATTGTTTTCGCAAACACAAACGCGCTCAGCTCTTAACACCTACGCAACGCATCGAACCATTATTAGCTAATCAAGACCGATACGGGCCGACACAGTGTGTGTGCGAGCGATAAAGCAGGATGGCAGGCTAGCACGGTCGGTTCTACTTCTGACAGAGAGCACTATTATGGGCTCCAGGTTGAGCAGGGGTAGATGCCTTTCGATTATCTGCTAAATGCTCGCAGTAGTGTTGTTTCGCTGTTGGTACGCGCGCTCTGCCGGGTGCCGATACATTTCGCTCGCTCGCTTCATTAATCTCTTTGTGTTTGTGTCTCTTTCGTGTGCCTGTGGCCAGGCATGTCAAACTGCGGATAATTTTAAGAGAAAAATGATGAGAATTCTAATACACGCTTCGCCCACGATGCAATGACAGAAAACGATACTGATCATTTTGGCTACTACTGGGGTTTTTATTTATAGATTTTTTCAATCTACCGTGGGAGAAACAGGCTACTTCTATTCTTGCAATCGATATGTACCGACAACAAGGTGAATATTAGCTAGGACTAAACTAAAAACACACTAAATGCACAAATTCAACGGTTGAATAGGAATGAAATTGAGGTTTTTTTTTTAAGTGAGGTACAACTGTAATCAGATGATGTCTGTTCAAGTGTAAGTTAGTATAATCAATTTTACAATACAATTATCTAAAAGCTGTGGAGCAAAATGTTGATGTTTTTTTCCCGATTTCTATGTAAGATTGTCGCTGCAAAACCAAACACCCAGTAGTGAAAACGTGTTCTTTCTATCCATTTGTACGTGTATTATGAGTAACTGTTCCATATGTTTAGCATGAAGAAAGAGTGTGACACATTGGTGCTGATAAGCTTTTTTACTTTCATAACTCACATGTGGGTGATGTGGCCCATTGGGAAATATTACTATCACTTGAATGGCGGTGATTTGGCGCGTCCATCTCGGTGGATGTTCTATATCAGATTATTAAAAAACAAGCATATTTCAAAGAGCATGCAACGACTCAAAACAAATACGGAGTCTTGGAGTTACACTACTTATCTTGTTCGATTATCAAGTTCGATATTGTCTAGTGCGGTGATCAACAACCATTGTAGCTTAAATAGTCAAAAACAATAATAATACTTGATACTTGATGAACAATTTTACTCAGTTTCGTTCTTTAGGCCAAATAGTATAGTTGAATACTGCAATATAATGATTTTCTCTACGAAAATACACCGTTTTCGACCCCAAATAAATAATGATGAGCTGATTTTGAATATTGTTCAACTACAGTGAACCCTCTCTTATTTGACACCTCTCCAATTTGAGAAACCTCTCTTATTTGAACATTTTTCACAGTCCCTTGATTTCCAGTACATTTTTGTCCCTCTAATTTGGAAAACCTTTGAAATATGTATCCTTCTTATTTGTGTATGGTGTTGCCGTGGTTATTGAAAGATGTATGCTCAAATTGGCGATTCTGTTCCCAGTTTCCTATAGCAACAGTTAAGGCTGCATACTAAATGTTCTGTTTCTTTCTAGTTTGTATGGACCTTTCATTCACTTTCAACCTCTGTAATTTGAAAACCCCTCTTATTCGACAGTCCCATCGCCTCTCAAATAAGAGAGAGTTGACTGTATAAGTAAACAATTGACGTCTTACTGAAATACTGATGCCTATCTGATCATTGTTCAATTGTAACTAAATATTTGACAGCCCTAAGCTGATACGTTTATATGACAGAGGATTGTTTTGTTTTTGTTGCTTATATTTGGAAAGATCATCCGAAGATCAGAATGAAACCATGCACCAATTTATTCCGGTACATTGAATTTTGACTACTAAATTCGTAATAAAATAGATTATATTTTCACTCATTTTAGAAGTCCTTTATTATTTTTTTTAATTCAAGTATTTTACTCCCACATATAGGATTCAACATTCTTGTACATTTCATACATAGTTCGCAAAAAAGTGCGGCGTTTCTTGCAGCTAAAACTAATCATTGATTGGTTCTTCTCACAATCACCGAGGAATATAGCTGTACATATGCAAACAATAATTTTCACAATCAGAAGATGTTATAACAGATTTTCCATGTTGCATTGTTTATCTTGGCCCGAAAACGGTTATTTATGCTATTACCATCAAAACGGGCTATCCAAACAATAACACGATTTCCGTCTATTAAGTGTGCCATCAAGCGGTCCGCGTGTTCCAATGGGTTGCTCTCAGGCGATCGTTGCCCAGCCATTAGTTCTCCACTGCCTTATCTCTAACTCACCCGGGCGGGGTTTGACAGGCCTGGTGCGCTCGTACAGTGCCGCCGCTAAACCGTGCCAACTGTCGCGCGAACGGTTTTATCGTCGGCAGGCGCGCGCCAGTGAGTGAGCGAACGTCCGCATGGTCGGGGGTGTAGTGCTTATCCGTTTGCCGTGCCCTGTCCGTGCTCATCAACGCTCGGTGAGTCTACCGCTGTCTTCGTAGCTCCTTAGGCAATAGTGTGTGGTGGCGTTTTCTTGTAACGACAGGAGACTTGCCCTGCACACGCTTGTTTCATTTCGTATCGGTTTTTCTTTTCTTGTTGCTGCCATTGGGAAGGATTGTGCGTATGAGTGTGTGTGTGTGTGTGTGCTGGGTGCGGAGTTCATGTTTCGCGGATTCGCCGGTTGCGCTCCGACGAAGCGTGTCACGGCCGCGTGTGTGAAGGGTAGAAAACTATCGCCGTCAAAACGTCACTCGACATGGCTACGAAGAAGGTGGTAAAAGCATATGTTTTCGGAAGTAGTGTGTAGGTGTGTGTGTGTGTGTGTGTGTGTGAGTGTGTCAGGCAGTTGCTGAGGGTAGAAAGAAAGTGAGAAGAAACATAAATCAGCTGGACTCTCCGTTCTGCCGGTAGTTACGTGGAGCCCGCGTAACTTTGGGGCGGAAAATGTGGAAGAAATCAATTTCTTGATCCGGAAGTGATTGTTTTACGTTCCGCAGCACCGAGAATTAGAACCAATTGACTCACTATGCACATATCGGAGTGGTCAAGCCTTACGACTTGGTTGTTTAGTACCTTAAACTACTATTGGAGGACTTAGTTTCGGTGGTTTGAGTGCTCTCTTCTCCGCCTTCGAGACCGTTCTTGGCTGTTTGCTCTGGCTCGATCGTTCTCGTTTCACGATCACGAGTCAACGCACTTTGACACATGGCTGCTGCTCCAAGTTCATCGCTTCCCATGGAGGAAAACCTCTACTCCTCTTGGGTCCCTTGCGTACATCTTATTTTAACCAGGCGTCTACATTAGCGTCGGTCAGCAGTGTTTTGTGATAGATGGTAGCAGAATTCGACATCATCTTCACACTCAACACTTTGGAGCGTTATCTCTTCTCTCTCTCTCCCTCTCTCTCTCTCTCTCTCTCTCTCTCTCTCTCTCTCTCTCTCTCTCTCTTTCTCCCTTCCAATATTTCTCTTTCATTCATTCTAATTCCCCAACAAATCGTCAACATATTTCAACCTCCGGCTCGCGCTGGTCGCGACGTCCACTGCCCTTGTGTGTATTTTGCACTGCTGCCACGTGCCCGGAGCGAACATCAATACACACGAACTCAAAGGGCCGGGCGGAAACGGGCGTCTCTTCATCGATTGCTGTGCACCCTTCACCTTCCACATTCCTTGGCAAGCGGCTAGTGTGCACAGCGTGTATGTGTGCGGACAGGACAGCGCGCTGTTGTGGGCGAAGCAAGGCGGGTTCGCATCGCCCGATGTGCCCATGTGTGCCAAGCGGCCGCACTATTTGCCCCGTGGCTTTTAAATTTAGAACGCCGAGCGTGTATGCGTATCGTAAATTGAGGTTAGATATCAAAACGGCATCGCAAAAAAAAGTCGAAATCTGTCTTCAGAAGGGAAATTGGTTGAAGAGGGGCGGACCCGATGATCATCACTTGTTGCGGGCATGGTTGAATCTTCGCGACAGCGGGTTTTCTGTTTTGCCGTCCGTTCCGAGCAAGGGGTGGACTTTGGAACGATAATATATTCTGAGCCCGAGAATACAACCACTACAACGGCCCATCTGGTTTGATAGTTCCGAGCAGTTACGAGCGATCTGGGATTATAAAACTGTAACACCCAGAAGTCTTTGAGCACGCCTTTGAGACACCCATTCTCGTGTTCTATTCGATTGAGTGGGTTTTGCGCGACTCCACGTTTATTGCCATCGTTTCGGGAAGTTCCGGGGTAAGGTTGCGTTGTTTATTTACTCTTTATCTCCTACTCCGGCACATGGCACACTGAAAACAGCACGTCCAGAAATACATCTTCACCACCAGCCAGCTGATGCAACATTGACGCTGGAGAGCAAAATCGCGTGAAGTATTCCTGTCCCCCCATCGCAGCCGAAGACGCACTTGCAGCTATTTTCGGCTCTTCCCAGGGTGTGTAGAAGAGCCGTTCCAGCCATACGGTATGGGATGTCACCCGCTGAGGTAGACTTTTTTCGTATGCATTCTTATGGTGCGTCTGTTGTATGCTCCCATGGAACGCACCAGAGAACACGCATGAGATCGAGTCGATTGCAAACGTGGTGCAAAAATGGTTAACTCTCTTTGCAACATGAGTTTGGGGGGGTGGGGGGGGGGGGAGAGTTTAATGCGCCTATTTGAAGTTTGGCAATGTGTTTTTTTGCTTTTCGCTGCGCTGTCATAAAATAAACAAGCGTTTCGCGTGTGTGTGTGTGTGTGTGTGTGTGTGGTGTTGGAGCATATTTTGTTGCCGTGCCCCGGTCTCTCCTCCAACTGACCCTTCCAGCGAACGAAAAAAAAGAGAAGAAATAGTATTTGCGTGCCGTTTTTGCTTCGCTGCGTTTGCTTCCACGTGCGCCGAATGCGCCTCGGACACGCGCAGCGGAAGATATTTGTTTTTATTTTATCGATGCACATTTTTTTGTTGCTGCTGCTGGTGGATGCTTTTCTCTTTCCGTTCCGGTCACGGCAGCAGTTTTGTGCAGCGTTAGCGCAGCTTTGTAGCCATTGCTTGACAGGGGTTTTATTTTTTCTAATTTCAATGCTGAAATTAATGTGTGCAAATGGTTTCTTCTCTCTTTCTCTCTCTCTCCTCGCGCTTAGATTTGAAAAACAAACACGTGCTGCCGATTGATTAGAAGCATTAAGACTGCACCGTACGTAACACTGCCCCCAAGCCGTTGGTACCGGTGCATTGGAGGTTCAGCAATTTATTCCACACCGTCCACCGTGTAGCCCCTTCGACCCGACATCGCTCAAATGCACCAAAATCAACCGCCCAGTCAACAGTCAACCGCCGTCTGCGTAGTTGCGTTCGTCCATCAAACCCTCGTGCCCGGCCTGCCCGGCGTGTTATGACAGCTGAGCGCGTGTGCGCCAACCCTGTCGCCTAGAGTGTGCGCTGCCGTTCGGTGAGTAATGCGACCCACATTGTCGTGCGATCTTTGCGAACATCCAAGCGATAAGCACTTTCGCACATCCTGCCGTTAAGATAGAGAGAGAGAGCGAGAGAGAAAGAGCGAGAGTTCACTGGCTCACCCAAAAAAACAGCATATGCAGTTTGCCAATCAATTCGCAAACTGCGGGGGTCCCACGCACAGTATCGCAACGGCCCTCCGAGATATCGCCCGAGAAGAACCTTGACCGATTCCTGAAGTTCCATTCCCGATTGACGCCGGGGGAGGGAGTTTTGAAAGTACGATAAGCCGCGATGCGATAATCTTTGCAGAGTGCGGCGACACTATCGACAGAGTGGCAGACCTATCAAGCAGCTTGGGATGGCTTTAACACCCTTTTACCCTCTCCAATGGCTGTGCCACAAAAATCCACACAGCGACCACTCTGCCTAAGGCCTTGATAAGCGGCCGGAGCGAAGAAGTGGGGTAGTAGTAAAAGTATTGCTGATGTAGGGTTCTTACGACCGTGGATGTGGTCGTTGGGGAATAGTTGGTGCCAGACGTCCTACACTTATCACGCTGCGCACGCATGGCGCATGGTGGCAAGGTCGGCAGCCGCAGAACAAGTAGGGCGGGCACAGTTTCGGGCCCGCTTGCCCGATCCGGGACATGAACTTGAAAACAGAGTCTACAGCGACAGCACAGTAGAGATTAGATCCGGGATGAAGACATCACTTCAGGTCCGGTTGAGGACGCGTACGGCTAGGGTCTGTGTCACGTGTTACCGATACGGTAAATAAGCACTCCAGAACGGTACACACAAGGGTGGCACGCGCTCAACGCGACACTGCCTCTGACAGCCAGCTCGATTGTACTGTCGCGTATCGATCGGAACCGAGGTTGAGGTTTTCTGATCTGATCGACTTCAAGGTTGGACCTCCTCCGGCCGGCCCGGGGAGGAGTTGATTGATGCGTTCGATTGTGCCGAGGGGCTTGTGTGATGCATTTCGGTGCCTTTCTGCCGGCGCACCGCATCTTGGATCGCGGCAGTCTCCAAACGAGATCATGTGATTCGCGAACAAATTGTCAGAATTCTTAAGGTAGTTTAAGTTTGCTGTCAGCATCCCGTGTAACCTTTCGCGATAATGATCCGCAGCTCCAGGCCCCGATGTAGATCGGCGGCAGTGTGTCCCCAATTAGCAGCGTATTAAGAGCAGGCACGCTAATTGGGGTAGCGCGATGATGGTGGCCGGTAATTGTTGACTCATCGAGCAAGTTTACAAAAATCGCTTGGCAGTGGGCTGGCTCGGAGGCTGTGTTTTATCTGTGGCCCGGGAAGTTTTCGCCGCTATCGTCAAGACGTATATAGTGTCTCGAGACATTCTCGTAATCAAACCACCATCGGCCACCAGCTGCCGGTATGTATCGGTTCCATTTTTTTTTGTGGTTGTTGAAGCGGAACCTCACTGGAGGTCACAAATCAATTTACCAGTTAACATTCGGTGCGTGCCAGCATGTTTAGCATCGGGGTTTGGTTTTTATCGCGTATCGATTGTCCATTTTGTCGCTATCTGCCGAGCAGAAGAAAAGAAAAATAAATAAAGGGAAGTGAGTGATTTGTGTTGATGGTTACTGCGCTATCAAGCATTAGCGCAACGTAGTATCACGTCGCCGGGGAAGTTGTTGATCGTTTGCGGGATGATACGCTTGCTTGTTTGATCAATTATCGTTCGCTGGTGGCCGTAGGTTCGCCGGCGCAACCCAGACACCACGGTGTACTGTTACCGACCGGCGCGTTTATTGGGTGATGATCGGGTGCAGATCTTCCCCTTTTTCCCCGTCTGGTACCTCGATCAAGATCAATTCTGGCCTCATTGCGCGGGCTATTAACAAGCCAGCAGTATCAGTTTGCGGTTTTGTGGGTTTCGCTCGGTGCGTGCGTCATTGGATTTAATGCCAGCAGCAGTGCCGGAGTGAAGGAAGGAAGGAGCAGCAGGTGGAAGAGGAGGAGCAAGAAGAGGAAAAAACGATCATAAATAAATAATAGAACATTGGTGCTGTGGGGACCAGGGGACACCGCACTGCGCTTCTTGAATAGTTGCGACGCTCCCAGGCGAGGCGCTCGCGACAGTCTCGATCGGGAGTTGGCACTAGTCAGAGTGCTTACACCGCACCGGGTGCCAGTGACTTGGAGATTTCGAGGGAAAAGGTACGAGAGGGTAGACAAAAAAAAGAGAGATGACCGTGCAAAACTTGAGAAACGACCGTGCCTAAGGGTGTCCAATGGTTTGTTTTGTTAGAAGAAAGGTACCGCCGTAAGCAACGTGTTGTCATTAGATAGCCTAGTGTCGACCTGCCATCTCCACAAGTACCCCACAGTGGAGATGTTTTGCTGTCATCCAACCTTGTCGTGATGAAATGAGCAAACACGATGCTTATTAATTGTTATTTGTTTCAATGCTTCTATTTTTAGGAATCAACGGAAATAGCAAGAAAAAAAACATAAAGAATTGGAGAGTCTAAAGTTCAGAGAAAAGTTGCCGGCAAACAGACGGGATGGAAAAGCTGAGGGCCGCCAAAAAGGTCGCCCCGGACGGGGGCTGGGGTTGGATGGCAACGTTCGGCGTGAGCATGGTGAACGTGAGTATACCCAACAAGATAAACCTCTGGAGAACGAAGACCCCTAACATCTATAAGTCATTTCCGGAGTGGAAAAAAATGACAAGAACCTGATAAAACCTTGGAGCATAGGCATGTCTGGACAACATCAAAACATTGGCCGAACGTTAGAATGTACCGCAAATGTCACTCCAACATCTACTTGCGAGATTTGGATATATCTCTCAACAATCCCCCCAACATTGCGCGCCAGCGAGTGCGTATTTGAACTGTACCCGGACAAACAAATTGATAGCCCGCGATGGCGGACGCGGTTGTTGTTGCAGATGTGTTATCGATCGTCTCCAACCCACGTGTGCTTACTCGCTTGATTAGCACGGCTTGTTAGCTAGCCTGGGAGTCACAAGCAAACACAAGACACAACGTTCCAACGCCGCCACAACATCTCAATCAAAACGCTTGCGGAGTGGTCCGTTAGGCCGCCCACCGCAGGAAAAACAAATCCTTCACATTATTATTTACCCTCATTGATTTGTTTTTAAGTTTCCATTTGTTTTATCTTTGCTCCCCCCTTTCTCCTATTTTCTTCCCTCCGATCTTTTCTTTTCCTTCTTTTTCGGATTTCGTTTGCTGTTACCTTCCGTTTGGCCGATTGCGCTTTTCGTTGCGTTGCTTCTGTTCCGCTTGTTCCGCGAAACCGCGCGTTGCTGGCAACGCGCGCGGCAGTTGGCAACGCGCTCGATCGAGCCGTCGTTCGGGCTGCTGTTCGGTGATCTGCTGAAGGACATGCAGGTCGGCACGACCGGTGCCGCCATCATCATCAGCATGCTCGACGTGATGATGAACTTTTCCGGCCTGTTCGTGGGGCCGCTGCTGAAGGAGTTCTCCTACCGGAAGGTGGCCGTCGCCGGCTCGCTGCTGTGCTGCATCGGGCTTGCCCTGACGTCACCCGCCACCAGCATGGCGCACATCCTGGCCACGTACAGCGTGATCAATGGTAAGTGTGCGAACTGGTCGCTTCGCTTTGTGGACTCACACTAACGCATCTTTTTGGTTGGTTTTTGGTTTTGTTTTGTTCGCAGGTGTGGGCGTTGGGCTGGCAACATCGGCCGCGTTCGTAGCACTGAACCATTACTTTGCGAAAAAGCGCGGCCAAGCGGTTGGCCTCTCGATGGCGGGGACGGCGCTCGGCATGCTGATCATGCCGCAGCTCGTCCGCATCCTGCTCGAACTGTACGGGTTCCGCGGTGCGGTGCTGGTGCTGAGCGGGCTGGCCCTACACGCGACCGTCGGCGCGATGCTGCTGCAGCCGATCAAGTGGCACCTGAAGGAGGAGGAGGTAGACATCGAGCTGGTCGAGGCGGCGCCACCGATGGGCATCATACTCGAGCAGGAGGACGACGATAACGATTCGCTGCCGGAGATCAAATCGCTCCTGTTTCCGCGCCGCGTCGGCAGCGAACGGAAGCAGTCGGATACGGCACCGGCGGTGACAGCGGGTGGTGGCGGTGGAGTGACTGCTGGGGCCGGTGGAGCGCCAGCGAACGGTACCGGTCCGGGCACACCGGGCGTACTGCCCAAGCGGCCCACCTTTCCCCGCATCACGTCGTCGGTTAGCGTGCAGAACCAGGGTGGCGTTGGGATGCGCACGCGTCCATCCTTCCCGCGGATTGCGTCCACCGCCAGCATGAGCCTGGCGCTGCGGAAGCGGCGCGAGTCGGTCGTGTCGCAGCTGTCCACGCTTGACTTTACCGGCAGCGGCAGTTGCATGCACGTGCACGTGGATGTAAGTAGGACACGGGCGTAGGAGATGATTGAAGATGATGTGCAGCGTTGGGACAATTCGAATCCAGAGTCATGGTTCCAAAATCAAGTCACCTAATGAACCAATCAGAACGAGAATCTCAGTCTTCGAAGATATTTGAATCTTTGAAACATATAGTGAAGAATGAATAATTTATCACGAGTTAGTTACAGAATCAAATAATTGGTATAATGAAGCACATGGAGTTGATGATTGATGATGATTTCATACAGATGTGACTCTTCAGAATCAAAAATTAATCATCTATGATTTCTAAACCTCTAGACTCAAATGATATCATACAGTGAAATCTCTCTAAGGTGAATCTTCAAGGAACGGTCAGCTGCAAGAGATTAAGGAAACCTAATGAAGGTGTTGCTATAAGGTATCCAAGAAACCACGGGAATGACATGGCATCTATTGACCAAGATCTTAGAGAATTTCGGCTGCCAAATCGCATATCGCCAAATCGCGTCCTGAATAGTGATGGGAAAAATGAATTTTTCGTCGGAATCGACTCCGGCTAGCTCCAAAGTTTTCTGGAATCGATTAGGTCCTGTTAGTAGGCCCGGAATCAGTTTCCGGAATTGATTCCGGAATTGGTTCCGAAACGGGCCTCGGAATCAGAATCGGTTCCGGAATTGGCTCCGGAATCGGAGTTTGCTCCGAAATCAGAATCGGCTTCGAAATCGGAGTCGGTTTCGGCATCCTCATGAGAAGAAACGTTTGGATCCTATAAAGCTACGTATGGATAGCCGTAAAGAATCAAAATTTACTAGTAAACGATCCATTCTCATGGAGATTCCCGGACTGATTTCGCTTCTGAAACATTTTATTTCTATTCAAGAGCTTATTCTCATCCAATTCCAAGGAATCCAAGAAATTCCAATTCTGGAGTCAATTCTGATTCCGTTACCGGAGGTCGATTCCATTCTCAGGTCGTTTCCGATTCCGGAGCCGATTCAGTTTCCGGAATCGATCCTGGAAACTCTGAGCTCCCTCCAATAGTCCTGAATAGACATAAAAATGTATGGAATATTACGGCACCGTTACAAAGTTCATTTTAAAGAAAAAAATTATCTTGAGAGACTACATCTTAGACAGATTTCGCTGTAGAAATCTCTACAAAAATTAAAAGATTCGTATATTATGAGATTCAAATTCAATTGATTCGATTCCTGCTTGAAAGCTGTCATCATCTTCTCGTAAGATGCAACGAGCAAACTCTATTTTGAAACTTTCTGTTCCTTTCGACCGACAGACCGGTGACGCCGACGCCGAGGACGTCGACTACCAGATCATACGGCGGGTCAACACGCACGTCGGCTCGTTCGCTCGCGTCCCGTCCCGCACCAAGCGGCTGGAAACGGTCAAGTCGGAGCTCGGGCTGGAGATGGTAAAGCCGAAGGTGTCCTTCCTGCAGCGCTTCACCGCACTGATGGACGTCGGGCTGCTGCGCGACGGCATCTACCTGAACATCCTGTTCGGCCTGTCCATCTTCTACGTCGCGGAGATGAACTTCAAGATGGTGACGCCGTTCTTCATGGCCAGCCTCGGGTTCGACAAGAGCGACACCGCGTTCGTGCTGTCCGTGTCGGCGCTGACCGACATTGCGGCCCGTATCATCGTGCCGCCGATAGGCGATCGGTTGAAGCTGCGCAAACGCTACATCTTCATGGTGTCGCTCGTGTTCGTCGCGATCAGCCGGTCGAGTAAGTGTCATGGGATCGGTTATGCCCGCTTCACAAGATGTTAATGGATGCTAATAGTACTCTTTCTCCCCTTTTTTGTTTCTTCTTTTAATTCCTCCCCCCCCCCCCCCCCCCCTCAATACTAGTTGTTGCCCACCAGCGCACGTACACGGACGTGATGATCTGGCTGTCGGTGACCGGGTTCTTCCGCGGTGTCGCCCTCGCCAACTTTACGCTGTGCGTGTCGGAGTACTCGTCGCTCGAGAAGCTGCCGGCCGCGTTCGGCTGGCACATGGTCGGCAAGGCGCTGTTTGTGATCGCGTTCGGGCCACTGATCGGTGCGATCCGCGACTGGACGGACAGCTACGCGATCTGCATCCACTCGCAGTCGTTCTGCATCTTTCTGTGCGTGACCGCCTGGTCGATCGAGCTGCTGGTGAAGCGCTGCCGCACGAAGAAAATCGTCGAAGCGAACCCGACCGTATAGAGCGCGTGCGTGGATGTAAGTGGAGAGTGTGTGTGTGAGTGTATGTGTGTTTGAATGAATGCGTGCGTGTGTAATAATGTAATTAGTAATAATTTTTGACGCAAGTGTGCCGGTCATCGTTTGATCGTATCTTAATTCCGAAGACTGCGATACTAGGGTACGCTATATAGCTGGGTAGGATGAAAATTAGTAGCAAAATACAACCGAGTAAGGGCCTAGGCACGCAAGGATTTAATAATGAGCGAAGGCGCGGAATCCAAAGTCTCTACCGAAAACCTCTTACTAGCGGACAACGGTACTAGTGAGTACTTACAGAGCGCGTTTTAACGACAGGGGAGGAGGAGAGAGCAAAAAAGAAAAGCGTCCAACAGCACAGTATTAGGCGCAGACACGTGTTTGTTTTAGCGAGTAAGCAGCAAGCAGACCAACCACACAGCCTCGAAAAGGGTGATTTTATTGTAAATTGCATGCACGGGACGGACATCAAACTAGGGCCGTTTTCCAATCGAGCAATGCGATCGTACATTGCCGGCGAGGTTTCAAAAAAAAAAAAAAAAAAAAAGAGAAAGCTTCAAATACAAACTGGTCGAATAGAAGGAAAAGCGAGCGGTGTTAAGAATGCGGAACAGGGCAGTGGCCTTGATATGTCATCTCTTTTTTTCGAAACCCCGGCCTACCTGGTGCAATTGCCAATCGTGTTTAAGAAATAAAGCAAACCACCTCTAGCAGTAGTGGCAGAAGACTTGACCGAAAAACTCGACCTGATTCACGAAAAGTCACACTAACAGCAACGAATTTCGGTATCTTTGGTTCGGCTTGGTCCGCGCTCTCTCTCTCTCTCTCTCTCTCTCTCTCTCTCTCTCTCTCTCTCTCTCTTTCTCTTTCTCTCTCTCTCTCTTTTGTTGGCCTGCTCACGAAAGAGCACGTCGATGTGACATGGCTCGGTGAACAGTCATTCTCTAGGATGTTCGGTACCTAGCTGCAGCTTCCCATCCATGTAGACACCTGATCTCCGACAGGTCTCGCTTCACCTGATCTAGTCATCGAGTTCGCTGGGCTCCCCTGCGACTTATGCCGAACTGGGGATCGTTGTCTAACACCTTCTTCGTGGGGCATGAGTCTGGTATCCTCATAACATGTCCCTAGCTATCGTATCCTACCAGCCTTCGCCATCGTCAGGATGGTCGGTTCACCGTGCAGCTCAGCAAGCTCGTGGTTCATCCTTCTCCTCCACGCTCCGTGCTCCTTTGCTTGCATCCTCCGCTCATATGGTCCAAGATTCGTATCCATAGATGGTCATCCATGCGAATCCATGTGCGATATATCTCACGTTTTGTGCGGTCTCGACGTCTTCTGGATCTAAGCAGTCGGCGAAGGCCGTAGAATGATCGATTATCCTGCACAATGCGTCTCCGGATTTCGTTGCTGATGTCATTGTCCGAAGTAACGACCGTCCCAAGATAGCAGAACTCTCGAGGTTGTCGCCGTCGACTAATATAATGCTTCCCAGATGGTATGAGTTTCCGGCAAGTAGGTACTTCGGCTGCGTCGCCTTGATTCTCAATCCAATACTTGCTGCTTCGCATTTGAGTCGGGTGAACGCCTCACACACCTTCGCTGCTGTCCTGCCGATGATGTCGATGTCATTCGCCAAGTCAAGAAATTGGAGAGATCGATAGAGGATCGTGCCATGGATGTCGCTGTCTAGCCCCACGCTTCGAATGACACTTTCTAGTGCGATGTTGAGGAGCAGACAGGAGAGTCGGTCCCCAGTGCCTAGATCCCTGTGAGATACGAACGATTCCGACATCGATTTCGATACTCTCACCTTGCACTGCACCATGTTCGTGGTGGCTTCAAATAGCCGAATCAACTTCCCAGGAAAGTGGTACCGCTGCATGATGTTCCATAGCTTATTCCGGTCTATGTTGTCGTAGGCCGCCTTAAAGATGATGAACAGGTGACGTGTAGGAATCTAGCGCTTTCGGCACTCCTGGAGTATCTGCCGAAGAGTAGAAATTTTGTAGGTGGTGGATTTGCCTCCAACAAACCCAACTTGGTAGCTGCCGACGAAATTTTTAGCAAATGGCTCAAGTCAGGATCTCGGACAGGAGCTCAGCTCAGAACAAGATCTCGGACAGGATCTTGTTGGCAGTATTGAGGAGTGCAATCGAAAATTCGAGAGTTCCAGCCTGTATTCTTGTAGACTGAGTGAATGACACCCAGCTTCCACTCTTGCGGTAGTACGTCCTGCTCCCAGATTTTCACGGTTAACTAGTGCATTTCGACGGTAAGCCTCTCCGGTCGCTCAGCCAGCCCATCGCTGCCAGCAGACTTATTGCTGTTAAGCTGCTTGATGGTGCTGGCAATCTCATCCAGAGACGGCGGGGGCACCTCGTCGTCTACACCAATGCTGTTGATGTTGCTACTGCTGTGCTACTGCTGTGGTGGTTGCCTTGTTCTATCACTCTCGCCAGCCTCTCCTGCCTCTGCTCGATTCAGGTGTCCTTCGAAGTAGCACTTTCACCTTTCAAACACCTCCCGTTCATCTCAGGAGCTCAGGAGATTTCCTTCCGCTTCCCGGCACATTGCGGCTTTAGGAGCAAACCCGCTCCGTATCCTCTGTAAAACAAGCGGCTGTCCTCCGACTGGGTTAGCTGCTCCAATAGCTTTTTATCTCAAAACGGCATTGCTTGGCCCGGAAGAGCAGCGTTTGCTGTTTCTTCAGTTGTCTGTAGTTCTCCACTCTAGAGATCCTTAATTAATTGGAAAACATTAATAACGGGCAAAAACGCACACAAATACACACACGCGCGCAAGTGCCTATTCGTTGGTAATAATTCGTGAGTGCAATCAAGATGGAGACGATATCTTTTGAAAAGCCTACTCGAATGGTGCCAAGGCGCAGTGACCTACATCTTCGTCTTTGTCTGATGTGTATATATGTGTGTGTGTGTCTCACTCTGTGTGTGTGTACCTTTAACCCGCCCCTGGTTCTGGTTCCGATCCCGATGGGATCGCGTACGGCTCCACGGGTTTTAGACAGGCTCCAACAAGACGAATCCTTTCGAGCAAAACCGGGACGGCAAGCTGTACCGTCCGATGGCCCAGAGTGGTTCAACTATCTTACGCTTGGGCCTCCAACCTCCCAACCCCTCGGTCGGTTGGATTCTGATTGGTTCGCGCTAGCATCGTGAAACTTCCCCTGCACAATGCCGGTCGGCAGCGTAACGAGGGGAAAGCGCTAAATCAATTTTATAGCAAACGAACCGAAGGGTACATTCGAGCAGTTTGGTGCCTTCGGTTACGTGCACAGTCGCGCGGGCAGTTCAGTGCTGGCACGACACGCCGGTCGGACGGTCGGTCGTTGCATGCAACCCGTGTCCCCAGTCCCCATACCACTCCGCACCGAATTCCTTCGCCGCACGTGCTCTTGACGAATAAGGGAACCGCGTAGGTAGTGATAGGGGACGGTGGCGGCAGCGTGTAGTATAATAAAATGGAGAGATATGGGGAGCAACAACAAAAAATACAGTCAGTTGACAAATTGCTCCCATTGACGTGTGTAGGCAATCAAATGCCGGGTTAGGTAATGGGCAAAGATGAACCTGTTCGAAGGACCAAAACCGGGTGGGTTTGTGCACCCACATTGTCACCACTGGTTTCGAGAGGGGGGTCGTTATGTTTTCGTGGAAATACAATTGAAGTACCCTAAGCTGGTGGATGGTCTAGGAATGAGGGCAGGGGAGTTGCAATATGTTATGCATACGAAACAGCTTGACCTTTCGCCTTTTTGTTTGCCACTCGCTCCCGGAGATGAGTTTTATCTGCAATTGAAATATATAAAAAGATAGGACCAATTTCACACCAGCCAGTGGATTGGATTGATGCGTTTGCAGTGCCTTTTTTATGGTGGAGTAATATTTTTTTGTGCGTGTGTGTGCGCCACTAGTATGCTGGAATGTGGCCTCCCTTTATTGCACACAATCCCGAAACGCTTGTTGTTGTAACACTTGTTGGTGCGGTGTGATGGGCACATACCATAGGGGTGGGGGGGGGGGGGGGGGGGGTGGGGGGATGGACCTCGTTCAGTCACGAATGGGAGTTTAATATGAACATTACCACTTTGTACGCGACAGCATAGTCCCATACACACACACACTTCCACATATCAGTTAGATGCGTGAGCTGTGGTGACTGCTCCCATATCCTGCTTCAGGCTCTGTTGAACCAATCCCGGCATAGATCGTTGGGCAGGAATTCGGCTGCAAATCGAACCAATTATTCAATCTCAATCAATCCACTCCCAAAGTCCGGTATGCTATCTATTCCCTCGTGTTGGCATTTCAACAATTCACCCCCGTTACCGGCACCTCACCTTCCCCGCACAATTCTTCTCACAATTCCAAACACAATGGTAGCGCACTCATCCTCACATAAGTGGGGCGAAAAAAAGAAACGAAACAAACACACACCCACGCG
This sequence comes from Anopheles gambiae, assembly GCF_943734735.2. NCBI lineage: Eukaryota > Metazoa > Arthropoda > Insecta > Diptera > Culicidae > Anopheles > Anopheles gambiae. The sequence continues at coordinate 13,127,379 of NC_064600.1, read as the reverse complement.
CAACCCTATAGCAAGGGAGCACCCAGAACCTCTGATTCACACACAGTTGGGTTTGAGTCCTGGGAGTGGGTGGGTGGGTTTGCGTGCAGGAATTTAATCAAGTCAATTGGTTCGATGTCAATCCGAGTCACTCGGTGCCGTGGTCGGTTTTGGACATGCAGGCCTACTTCGATGAAGGGCACCGTCGATATCTTGCGGAGTTTTTGCGGCTGCTTTCGGAGAGTGTTTTCTTTGCGGGAAGCTAAACGGGGAAGGTTTTTTTGGAAAGATTTAAGGTGAAGATTATGACAAACTGTTGGTTGGCTCCAGTTCTGAATGCCTCAAATCAATTGTTTAGATGCAAGACAAAGATATGACCCAACAACAAAGTACAGCGTATTGTGTTTATGGAGTATTTGTTGCTGACAAACATCTCAGCATCTGAGCCAAGAAGTTAGTACGATAAAGATGACTATTCTTTTGAGATGTCCTAAAAGGCTTTGCAGAGAGGTATCAGTTTCGAATGCACGACTATGTTTAGCGCAAAAGGCTGCCCCAGAGTGTTTGGAGGGAGATATTGAAGCACTCAACAATCTCCGATAGTACCGGAGATGATTCACCGCTCACGATTTAACTCATTTACCAGCTGGGGGACATTGAGACGCAAGCAGATATCCCCACGGGCAATCGGGCTGCGCTGGCAGCAGTTTGGCACATTATTATTCCTGAAGTCACTCCCCAAAAACTTCCAAGTCAAACGTCAACATCAATATTGATGTCCAAGTCACGGGAGAGATTAGAGAGCTGTTGGGGGGATAGTTCCCTTGCCACGGAGCGCATTGGGTATCATCGGTAGAACTCCATCCATTAGACCTGTAACCTTAGATTCGCACACAATCACGCAAAGTTCCAGAAGGCCTGCCCCCAGGAGGAAGTTCTCTGTATTCTCATTAGAAAATCACTGTTTCCAAGAGATACCCCCGCCGGTCCATGCGGAAATACGGTGGGACGGTTTTGTTACTCCACTCGCACCGTTGTGGCCATAACATCTCGACTCTTGAATGCCCGGAGTGAAACCGGTGCTTGTCATTTAAATTTCTACCAGCACGACCAAATCCTTCTATAAATAACAGCTCGTTTAAAGTCTTACCTTAGCGGTGGCCTCACTATTGTGCGGCTCTGTCCCGGCTGTCAAATCGTAGCTCATTGGGCCCATTGTGCTGTCACACACTTGTCGGCAAAACCTTCCTACCTACCTATTGATGAGTTTGTCGTCTGCCGTCTGCCGCACATACAAACAAATCGGAAGTGACGACAAACCAAGTTGGGGAAAAGACCAAATGGAAGAAAAAAAACCCCCCCGGAGGTTGTGCTGGTGGTGCCATGTGGCATCCTCATTCTTCAACAAAGACACTTCCTTGCCGGGCAGGTGCGAGAGAACGGGTAGACAGAGAGGGAGAGCGAAAGAGGCAGAGACACACACTCGACCGGAAGCCGCGCGCCAAAAAGTGGCAAAGTTTTATTAGATTTTGATGCACTTTTCTTCGCCCCTTGGGGGAAAAAATGGCTGGAAGGGAGGGGGAAGGGGTGAGGGGAGCAAGGGGCAGGAGTTGGGTAAGAATTTACACTCTGACCGTCTCACTCTCTCCCATTTCTTCCTCATTTTATTTTTCGTTCATTTCAAGTACACGCTTCCCATTTTGTTCGCCTCGTCCGCCCTTTTTCGGGAAGTGCCATCTTTGACGTACTTCAGCTGTTAAATGATAATAATGGCCCCACGGTCGACCCGCTCACCAGGTGGAGTAGTGATGGTGGGTGCTGGAGGGGTGGTGCACGCGGGAGCCAGATTTTCCCACTCCGTTTGCGATTGTTTCGCAAACCTTCCAACCACAAACCCTTCAAACTCGCTCGGGAAGAGAAAGGAACAAAAAACAAACACACACACTCACAACCGGAAGATGTTTATTTGGTTCAGCCGAACGAAAGTGTCTTTTGCCTCCACTTGTCTCCGTGTGCTGCACTGCTGGGGCATTTGCCAATTGAAGGGCGCAGACAAAAAAAAAGCAACAACAAACAAACAAAGGAAGAATCAAAAACTTCTCTATCACCTTCCTGCTCATTTTTCAAATAAAAGATAAAAAAAAGTGAAACGCGAAAAATCAACCCAGCCAAATGGGCAAAATACATCGTGAAAATATCCGTGCTGCGTTTCCTCCCCATCCAGGTAGCCTCTCGAAACCCGGAACTAGTGGAAAAGGCACAAACACAAACTAACGGACTAGCGGCATGCTGCTGGGCACATTTACTGCATCGCTGCTCGGTGTAGTGGCGCATCGTCGTCGTGTGCGCCGCGGGGCGAAAAAGGTGCAATTTATTTTCATTTTTCGCTATTATTTTAAGTGCTTAGCAAAGTGACAGGTTTGCGCCGAGCGAGCGAGCGAGCGCCCGCCCAAAGTTCGTTCGTTGCGCCACATTGCATTCTTTCCGCTCGGGAGGGTTTGTCATGTTGCACGTGGAAGCATGCTGTGTGCCGGTGTCCTGCGGATGACAAATCACTCCTCCCTGGCAAGACACCCATACACACACACACACTCCATCGCTGCAGAAAAGGTAAGAAAATCGGTCCCGTGAAGGAGTGTCCCGCAGGACCAAAGCCGTCCGCAGCCGGACGCTTCATTAATGTCAACTTGATGGCGTGCCCGCCTACCGGAAGCCCGTAATCTACACCTCTCAAATCGTTTATAATGCGTGCTTTACGACTGGGGTTTGGGCAGTCACCTGGTGCGATTGATGCCGCGCTAGATCGCGCGACATTTGGGACGACAGACGGGCCAAACGGAGAGCTAAGAGACCAAAAGTAACAATTTTCCCGATCGCAAGACGCCATCATCCGTGGCAAGGCAGGCAGGCACGCGCATCAATCGACGGTTACGCCTTAATTACGCCAGCGATGTCAAACTCATTGGACCAGCTGTATCTTTTCATTTCATATTGGAATAACAAATACGCCACAACAGTAAATACTAAATTGGAAAATAAATGTTATTCCATCTAAGAAACGTATTAGTAAAGAACGTTTGTAGGCGATTGTTTTGATTTAGCCATAGGCGTCTGATATTTTCTAATTTTAAATCAAATAAAATAAAAATCAGCCTTCTAAATTCATACTCCTTGGGATAAGCACACCTATATATTCTACTCACTGAGATAGCTGCTCGAAAACTGCTATACAATGCAAACAGCTGACAGGCTGAAATTTCAGCCTACGAACTTACAATGAAAAGGGCCCCAATGGCAGAAAAGCATATTTTATGTTGATATTGATTGATATAATTATTAATATTTCAGAGCTAGTATAGATCGGAGCAACAACTGAGAGAGGTAGGCAACATAAATGAAAATGATTAACACAAGTCTGAGAGTAATCGCAATACATTTCAACAACTGAGACAGTAAAACCAAACGAGAAAGCATACAATCATTTATAAATAGAATAGATGCAGACATAGTATCCATGCAAGTAGTGTATCAGAATAATCTATGGATTAGAAATTATACAACTTTCACTTACATTGTTCACCATAAGACAGGAACGGCTATACCTCTACGTGGGTTAAAATACTTTGATTTAGAAAAGAGAAAAGATAGCGAGTTTGATGTCATTGTATATTAACGATGAGTTCAAAATAGTAAATGTATATGCTTTCTCCGGTACACAACAAGAGCAAAGCAGAGAATTTTGTTCCGGTACACGTTAACTTACTACTTAAAAAAAACTACATCAATTTCTTATTATCGATGGTGAGTTTAACTGCATTATTCATGACAAAGACGCTACTGGAAGTTCAAATTTTAGCTCAGTACTGAAAAACGCGATCCAGCATCTGAAAATGGATGATAGGTGGGATCTATTAAAAACCACAACAGAGTATACCTACTATACTCATAGATACTATACCTACTATACTCAGCCTCACGCATAGATAAGATATTACATATAAAAAAAAATAAGAAAAAAACAACGTGCGAAGTGCAGACACCATTAGTGTCTCCTTCAGTGACCATAAAGCTTACGCAAACAGACTCGGGATTCCGAACGACATTGTGCAAAAGACAACAAGACTAAAACTGTGGGCATTTAGAAAAAATATTGTTAATGAAGTAGTAAAAAATGAATTAAAAGAAAGAACTAGACAAAACAAAAAATTGTCATCTTTGGCCTCCCAGATTATCCTTTGGAAGAAATCCAAATAGCACTGCAATAGGTTCATGTAAAACCAGCGGCGATAAAAAAATTGCAAATTCGTAGAAACAAATTCGACGATCAGATGATGTATCTATTCCATTTTGTGAAGGGTTCAATAACCCTCAGCGAACTCAAAAATATTCGAGCAGTGAATCACCATCGCGTATTTTTTGAATATTATACATCTACAAGCGGGCCAATGATCACCACACAGCCAATTATTCAGGCTGTCCTACACGTGTAAGCACAACTAAAGCCAATAAAGCGTCACCTAAGGCGAAAGAATTCAAGTACAACGAAAACAGTTTCCCCTCAATAGGAAATGCGTCCAAGCCAAGCCAAGTGCGGATTAACTATTCAAATGTGCTCAATTCAAAGACAAACTCTTCTACAGGAGATTTCGACATAAAATTTGAAGAAATAGGCCAAATTGTCGAAGACGTATTTAAACATTTAAGCGAATGTCGCAACAAAAAAGATTTAATTTCCTTAATGGTACAGATAACAGTTAAATATTGTTTCTCCAATGGCAAATAAAAAGGCTTTAAAAATCATGTATTGGAATGCCAATGGCATTCCCAGCAAACAACATGAAGTTTTAAATTTCATGGATTCAAATAAGATACAAATAGCAGCTCTGAATGAAACATTCCTCAAATGTAATATGCTTTTTTCACATTGCAATTATATTATACATAGACTAGATAGAGAAACTACAACAAAACGTGGTGTAGCTATAGTAGTCAGTAAAAAAATCACCCATAAATTACTTCCTTCATTCAAATTAAAATCACTAGAAGCCATAGGCATACAATTACAAACTGATAGAGAAAAAATAAGTATAATGTCAATATATAATCCTCGAGCAAACAGAGATTGTGAGAGTTTTAAAGCAGACGTTAACCTATTGAGTGCTATCCCAAACAGTTATTTCCTTTGTGGCGACTTCAACGCTAGACACAGGCTATGGAATTGCCAAGCTGCAAATCGGATGGAGAAAACCCTTTTTGAAACTTTACAAAGAGGAAATTTTTCGATTCACCATCCACAAAACCCTACATACTTTCCCAGTGATGAAAATCGAAACCCATCCACTATTGATCTCGTTCTCACAAACAATTTACACCAGATAACATCACCACGAACAATAACCGAATTTACATCCAACCATCTTCCTGTGATCTTTGAAATTTTCTTTACCAATAGTTTTAAACCATGTGGCAACAGAATTCCAAACTACTCCAAAGCAAATTAGATAGCGTATCAAAAATACATTTCCCAACACATACAGCTGTCAAACTGGGATTTAGCTAAAATTAACAATGAAAAACAAATTGATCTCGTGGTAGCCTATTTTTATAAACTAATAAGCACTGCACATAGCAAATTTGTACCACTAACTAAAATAGACCAATATAAATTAATAATCCCTGAGGCTACACTAAATAAAATGAAGCAAAGAAACGAATTAAGACGCCGATGGCAAAGAAATAGGTGGAACCATGCTTTAAAAAATGTGTACAAAACATTAGCAAAACAAGTTGAAGAGGAAATGTCCCCGATCAGAAACAATGCTTGGTCTACTAAATTAGAAAAAATGAACAAAGCACGTAATAATCCTAGGCTATGCAGATTTATTCGGATCATGAATGGAGACAGTAAAACTATACCCCCCATCAAAGAACATGGAAATATCTTACTAACAAACCCCGAGAAATGTGAAGCCTTAAAAGCTCAGTTTGAAAACGCTAACAATACCGCAATACAAACAAAAAGCTCTCAGGAGCGCTCAGTAAAAAAAACACTCGATGAATTCAACAACTTTCACTCCTTACCAGCTATCTTAGATAAAGAATTAATTTAACCAAAAAAAAAAAAAAAAATTGCCAGATAGAAAACTATACATTAATAATAATGGAGTGGAATGGAAAAAATGAAATCAAATATTTAGGGGTTACAATCGACAAAAGGTTAACATTCAAAAACCATATTGAAAATACTATTTTAATATTGAGAATACTCACATATTGAGAATACTCTCTGCAACAAAAACCTCATTATCTCTATATAGCTTTACTAGCAGGAACTCAAATTTAAACTTAAAAAATAAGCTTTTACTTTATAAACAAATCCTACGGCCTATATTATTATATGCATTCCCCAGTTTGGGGAAAAAGTGCCGCTACACACTTAAAGAAAATCCAAGTGTTCCAAAACAAATTTTCTTACAGGGTTTCCCACGATTTATTGGTCAGTTCCCATGATTTTTTGGTGCGTTCCCACGATTTTTTGGTTGTATCCCATAGATTTTTGGTTCGATCCTATAATTTATTGGTATTTTCCGATTGGATATCAATACAATTAGACCAAAAAATTCTGGGAAACGACCAAAAAATCGTGGGAACGCACCAAAAAAATATGGGAATCCACCAAAAATTGATGGGAACCAACCAATATATCGTGGGAAACCCTGTAAACGAATCTGTAGCAACCTTGATCCCATAATAATTGGGAATTATTATAGCTAGGTTAGGTTTATAGATTAGGATAGAGGATTAGGTTAGTTTATAAGAATAGAAGGAAGTGATAATAAAGCCTTTCTTTTGGTAACGACACAGCCGCGAGACTAAGCTCAGTGAACCCGCTACAAATCCTTAATTTACCACTTTGGCATAGTTCTAGTGACATTCACCTAAGAACAAATATGATAAAAATAATACAATATGCTGATCCACTATTAGAAAAGTATAAAACCAATTGCACGTCCAGCCAGTGGCGATTAGTAAATAACCTATATTAATGTAAATAAACTAGATTATAAATTTATGTAAAAGAGGAAAGATTAGTGTAGATAAGGCTAAGGCTAGATTCTCCTTCGTTATTATTTTTTCTTAGACTATAAGTCCTTAATGTGACCAGGGTTTTTTTTTCAAAATACGTTTCCCTGCAGAAGAACTCCACTCTAATGCGATGGCTGAAACATGATCCTATCATGACGTGTAAACTGTTAAATTTATCCAGTATATTGTGTAAAAGGCACAAAGGTCTAATATCAATTAGAGCTCCATTATATTGTAATTAAAAATAGTAAACAATGAAAATAAATAAAAAATTAAAAAAAGGGTCTTGGCTGCAATCATGCATAAAGAAGGGTTCAACCTGATACCTATTACCAAAACAATATGCCATAAAGTATGTGTTTTATATTTTTAGGTCGGATTGGTTCAGGGTTGTTATTAACTTTTAAAAGTCTCTTTCTTACAGAAATTGCACTTTTGGGCTCCCTGATTGATTGTTTCAAAATCATGAAAAAAGTAGTGATCCATAACCAATTACAGCATGTGTCAGTTCATTCCTGTCATTGGGGCCCTTTCCGTTTTAAGTTCGTAGGATGAAATTTCAGCCTGACAGCTGTTTGCATTGTATAGCAGTTTTCGAGCAGCTATCTAAGTGGTTATAATATACAGCTGGGCTTATCCCAAGCTGTATGAATTTAGAAGGCTGATATCGCTTCTGCTTCTGAATGAAGATTGTAAGAGTGTTTTGTGTATTCGTCAAACCTCCAGATAGCTTGTTTGAACAAAAAATTTCACCCATGCTGTCAAAAACTTATATTAAAATTTGGTTATAAAAAATGCTATGAGACCACCTGGACTACATACACTTTGATTCTGGATTCCATCACCAGATCTCTTTAATGCACCTTGGGATAAATGTGAACACCACCTTGTTTTGCCATTTTTCGAGCAGATATTCGAATCTAATTCTAGCTTTGAGGCTAGAATTATGTAGACTGAAAATTGCAGGCTAGTTTTATGTGTGGTTTTGTATGGAGTGTTTACATGATTTCAACCTGCAACTGTCAAACTCCATACAAAAAACTAACTAGAATCGTGAAGGCCTCATTAACTTTTTTGTATTATTCATCGGAAAGGATTTATTATGAGTTAAAAATAATTTTCATTACTTTAAAACACATATGATGAACCAAAAACTTAGTGCCCGGTACTGCTCGATCTAAGCAACATACACAGTTTTGGTTTTCTTCTACAACTCGAACAGTTTTTGCAACTCTAATCTTCTTTGTTCTTACATGCAAAGATAGAAGGTAGGTTTTATGACGATGGATGATCAGACAATTAGCAGAGTAATCTGCAAAGTGGAAAATCTCTTCATATTTCAGATGTCCGAAAATGGCTAACATGTACTGTAGAAGCAGAAATGCGCAATATATTTTGGCTCAAGCGATCGCGGGCCATCAGTTTGACATCTCTGAATTACGCTAATCGATACACGGAGCGTGTGGCGGGTTGAATCGATTTTAGGGCCTGGTTTTTTGTTTTGCTTTCTGCTGTCGTTTCGAACATGGGGGGGGGGGGGGGGGGGCGGACATCAACACGCACGCAGGTTTCGCTCATCAACAGGTTGCCTTGGTTTGGAAGTGGGTGTGCGCAGCAAGAGGGATGGGGTGTGGTGTGTTACGGATCGGCACCAATCAAACTGTAATTAGAGTTGATATAAATTTCGCCTCGCTGGGTGTGTGTGTGTATGTGTGTGGAGGGAGGGAGTCTGTTTGGCCCAAAAACTTTTCCCCAGACTCGTACGACTTGCAACACGCAAAACTATACGCAAAACTAGAGCTGCTAATTTTGGCAGCAGTCTTCCTCTCTCTATCTCGTTTTCCTTCTCCTTATCACTCTATCTCTCTCTCTAAGCATGCTTGCCAAGGGCGGAAACGGTTTGAACGGAACAAATGCAACGGAATTCGTTGATCAGATTATCTTCTCACCACAGTCATCCGCACGTACTCCGCCGAGAAGATGTGCTCGCGAGCACACAGACACCCTTCCGTGGATCAAGAAGTCATGGTTGTGCTGTGGTTCCGGGTGATGATGATTGAAGTTTTGCGCCCCATCGCCTCAACCAGCGCCCCAACCACGGGACGGGTGGCAGCCACAGCACAGCCCAAACTTGTCGACTTGTGGGGCCTTGCGTAGATGCCGTCGAGCGCTTTGGAGCCGGGTTGCAGCGGCAGGCCCAAGTTTCGGCTGGTAGTGGGTTTTGCGAGCGAAGAAAGAAATGAGCGCCGGAGTGCCTACCTTTCCGAGCAGGTTCCGTTGCGCGTCTCCGGCACGCTAATAGAGGAGATATCTTTTGCACGGGCTTCCCTCTCCGCCCCCCCTCCCCCTTGCATGTGCACCGTGGCCCTTTCCCGGCAGCTCGCGCGCTATGGCAACAAATTAAATTTCAATTCAAAATTCATTTCAAAGACTACCCCCTCCCCCCATCCCCCCTTATGCTCTTCCCCCCTTTGCAGGCAGGACAGCTCCAGACAGCGTCCACAAACAATTCGCACGGCACTACCACCTGTCTGTCTGCTGCCGGCTGCTCCAAAAGGTTTCTCCATCGTCGAGACAGACACAGGACCACGCTCTGTGGCCTGCGTCAGATTCTGCTGCGCTGTTTGAAGATTGTTTGCCCAGGGCCCAGGTGGAGGAACTTTCCTGACGAATGGCTTCGTCTGCCCCGGCCCCTGCGTGGTGCCGCATTTATTACCTGCTCCTGGGTAAATATGATTCCAGCCGGTGGCCTGTAACGCCTGGAACAGGAAGGGCTGGCTGCTGCTGCAACGCTTGCGCTCACGGTGTGGGAGTCTTGGGCGAAAGAAAAAAAAAAACCAAGCCACCCATGCACGTAGAGCAACTCTGTGCGGCAACTTGCGGTTTTGTGTTCGGTATTTTCGGCGCTGCGCTTCAGCATTTCAGCAGCTGCAGGGCACTGTCGGAGCTCACCGGGAGTTCACAGAGTTCTCACCAAGCACCAGACCTTCCACCGCCCCATCCCAGCCCGGAAGTTCGAATAAATAAGATAGTTGTCTCGATTATCCAAGGCGCTGGAAAGATGAAGTGATGTAATTAAGGCTCAATATGGCTGACTCTGCCGTGCGTTGTTGGTGAATGTTGTTGCCTTTGAAGTTGGCACCAGTTGGGGCGTCGTCCTGGTAGATTGATGTAAGTTGTTGAAACCGAACCGCTCACAAATCAACACAGACAGACAGCACAACTTTTAATCGCAGTTAATCAGACTGTGTATGTGCGTTGTGGATGTACACAGCCAGAGTTTGCCGGAACGGAACCAGTGCCCTGATTCAGCAGCTAATTATTTTCGCCATAGTTCAGGCGGAAAAATTGTGCCTTAGGTACCTTGTTTGGAAAACAAAAAACAAAAAAAAGTTCCACAGGCCAGCATTTGGTGTTTCGGTAATTGGGTTCTTCTCCAATGTGCTACGTTCGTCCACGCAATATCCAATAACTCCAATGACATCATTTTGTGCTTCTAATCTAGCATCTTCCGGGGCGAAATTCTTCCCCAAAATAGTTCCTCCCTCGCCTTCTACTCCAGCAGAAATGGACGGAAGGAAACAATCTTGGCCAGGTATGGTGGCCCTGCAGGGCCTGGGAAACCTGGGAGGAACCATCTCGGTTCATTACTTTTGATGATTTTGAAAACAAACTTAGAAAAAAAGAAATCACCAACAAGCCAGAGTGCAAAATTACATCACTCCACGCAAGCACTCCATTTCCAATGCTCACGCGGCCGTGTCGATTGGTCTGTAAATTGCGCCCGGCGGCGCTTAGAATTAGAATCGGAGACTCAGTTTTTCCTGTCTCTTCCTTTGCAGCAAACCTCTGTCTCTGACTACCTTGGCCCCGGCGTTCCGGGCGGTCCTTGGCTAGAGATTGGATAGTTCTACACCGGCAGCGAAAACACCGTACCATTTCCAAAGGCACGCCCGCGTGCCGCGCTGCTTTCATGAAATATTAATGCAATTAATTTTTACATCCTTCCAGACCCGTGGCAACTGCTTTGAAGTTGGCGCGCGGCCAGGATTATTGCCACGGTTCTTCTCGGCTGCTAGCGGGAGCGAAGATATCTTTGCGCGCCTCGCCCGTACTATGAGGAGCAATGATTGGGTTGGTCTTCTATTTCTGCTGGAGCCTGCTGGAGCTACTTTTTGGCCGAATGGGTTCAGGAATGCTTTTGCCTGAGCTGCCGAACGTCACGCGGTGAAGCGCTTGCTGTAAAGCTTTAATATCCGGCAGTGTCGTGGGCGAAGAGCCGTGTAGGTAATGTCACCGATCGATTGGAGGTGCTGCGGTGCCGATCATTCAATTCGGGAGGTGTTGAGTAATTGGCGAAGATGCTAGAATGTCATCTTATGCAGCAGAACCGACTAGTGAGAGAATGTAATCTCCAGTTGCAGGATAACTTGCGCCACCATCCCGGATCCTGGCTCTTGGAGCCCAATCCCGAGCCCCTAATCCTGGACTGTCATTACATTCCCCGGGGCTGTGTTATTGTTCCCTGCTTCTCACGTTCCTACTCGCAAGGGAAAAATCTCGAGTAAACACAGACTCACCCGTGTCAAGAGAAGCGGTCCCGCAGGAGCGACTCCCTCCTCCAAGCAAAAATAACATAGACAACCAGAAGCAAAAAAAAAAATCGCTTTTGGAAAAGTCTTGCTGTAACCTTGGATCTACAGAGCATACAGAAAGAGAGCCACATACACACACAACGCCTGCCGCTTCTCGCCTCAATTGTACTCAGAGCATAACAAATCGGTGGGATATGCGGACGACTTGACGGAGAGGTCGTCGGGCAAATCTGGCTCACTGGTGCCTCACCAGGGACTGGGGTCGAGCTTAGCAGAAGCTTCACCCGCTTTTGCCGCGCCAATTTAACAGATGAGTACCGATTATCCCGGCTAAGTGATTGTTTTTACTTCATCACGGTGTGGAGCGGGCTGGTTTGGCACGCTTTATATCTCGTACTTTGGAGGAATGATCCACTCCACTTGCGGAGTTGGTGGTGCACTTGCGGGCGCGCCCTAGAAGAAGAGTAGGTGAGGTAATGCCGCGTGCCATTCTGGTCCGATTTTAAATTGATCCTTTTTAAGAGAGTGAATGTGTGTGTGTGTGTGTTTGTGTGTTTGTGTGTGAATGGATGGAAGTTAATTTGAAGAGCGATTTTTTGTGTTGGTGTTTGCAGTTGTGAAAACGGCTCCCTCTCCCTTCAACTCCCAGACATTCTTTCGCGGTTCGCTTTTCGCTAATGCCCTTTGATCCCTTGGCAAAGTTGAGGCGAAGAAACGGTTTGAAGCGTGCGGCGAAGGGGTGGCACTTGTCCGTGCGAGCGTGAGGCAAAAGGAAAAGCCCACCAGGTTCCGCCTGAACGGAGGCGTGGAGTGTAATCAATCTTCCGTGCGGCCGGGCTTCCGTGCGCGTAGGCTTTATCTAAAACCGGCCCATCTGGCGGCACAAGCGCCACTCGAGGTTTTGGGGCGTGTGTGTCGGTGAATCCTGCCGGCCGCAGAGACGCTTAATTGGACTCAATTCACTAAAAGCATCTCGAGCGGAGTCGAACCACGGCTTTCGCTTCAGTCCGCGAAGTGACTCCATTATAGAAAGGGGGAAGCTTCCTACTCCCTTTTTTTGGCTTTGAGTTGCTGGAGCAATCTGTAGCCTGCACACTGTCAAGTGGGTTAGGGGAGATCGACAGAATAGAGATGGGTGCGATTGAATCGAAGCAATCGTTTAATAGTTTTCGACATAAAAAAGTATACATAGAGCTTTTTTTCACTGGAAGGTACAAGCAGTGTGGGGAGTGCAACCTTAGATAAGAAAAAGATAACAAAATATAATGCATAACAACGTGAGAAAATGTGCGATTTCACAAGCAAAGCGCCGACAGTTATGCCATTTGCATGATAAAATGTGGTATTTTTTAAAAATCTTATTGATTAAATGTAGTATAGGGTTTCTCGTGGTTTTTTTATTATTTTCCAAGTAGTTTTGGAAGTTGTCTACCTATCTTTAGATTTGTTACACGTTTTATTGAGCTTGTTCTTAGATTTTTGGGTTTTTTAGATTTTTTATTGTTGGATGATGCAAATAAACAAAAGCGGTGAATACATCATCGGACGAGCGCAAACAAATACCAGAAACAAATAAAAAAAATCTTGAGAAACTCTGGAACACAGCCGGATATGCGGCTAATTAATAAGCTACCACCCGTAGGTTTCAATGGTGTCACTACAATGTATAGACAGCATTTTTCTACATCTGTCTTATAGTTTAACCTTCTTCTATTTAGCGTAACGTCCTTCGCGGCCATGTTGGCTTATTACATAGGCTTTTGAAACAGTGGAACGGTCCATTCTAGTGAACCCACAGCGGGCATGATGTTACGTCGTGCTAGTTGACCGGATTTTCATACAACATCGTAATTTATCGGTTCTTTCACACGATTTTCAACATGTCACAGTTTGATTTGAGATTGAAAGTGTGCTTACACAACTACGTGACTTTGACGTATTAAATTACAGTCGCTCCCACCAAATGTTGGCTCTAAAGCAACCATTTTTGACAGTGCGCATCATTTTTGATTCTAACGCACCTATTACTGTCTGCAAGCCATCAATTTTTGGATTCTTGAAGGAATCATGATAATTTTAGAAGGTATTTTTTAATGAGCATATTTCTGACAATTTCATTTTTAACTTCACATAAACAATACAAAAACCGTGTAATTTGATTGTTTTTGAGAAAAAAATAAAATTTGATAAATTCTAAAACCATAGTTTACACTTGAAAATACATGTCAAATTTTTTCACTCCATTAAAACTTCTAAAATTGGCATAATAATTGTTATACTTTAAATTGTATACATCAGGAACATTATGATTTATATTATCTATTATAATTCTCAGCAACAACAATTGAGCAACAATTTCATCTACTTGACTGAAATTCATTAATTTTGAACACACAGTTTCAGAAATAATGTTAAATTTGTTAAATAAAGCGATTGATTCACAGTCGAAAATTGATGCCATAGAGACAACAATTTAAGCGCATTGTCATAAAATGATGCCCAAAAATAGGTGAGTGAGAGTAAAAATTTAGCGGCAACGTAGGTAATCTTTTAGACAGATACATGTGTCGGCTGTATAATGATAATTGATATAAACTGCTGCCTCCTACCTACAGTGCAACAAATTGATTTATACATTAGCGTAAATACCAACGGAATCTATTCCTATTGTGATTTAAATCGTATTATTTTTTTGTAAAGTATTTTTCTATGTAGAAAGTCTGTAATAATATTCTCTTCGTGGATGAAATTTAGTTCAAACTTGATGATTACCAACTGTGGCAACACTACCGATGCGATAAACGTAAACACCAGATTCTAAGTAGATACACTCATTACTTGCACTTTTCATTAGGGAAGCTTCTGCCTTTGAAGTGTATCTAAACGCATAAAATGTCGGAAAATGAACCAAAATACTTGAAATTATATAGATGAAACAGTTTGACATACAAATAAGCTTTGAAATGTTTTGGAAGTATATAAATGTTGGTATAAAAGCATGCATTGGATTACTTGAGGCTAGATTTTTGACCATCTTTTTGCAATGATCAGGATGCTTTAAAATGAAAAATGTATAAAAACAGACCGTCTAGGCATGCACAAATTCCTTATTTGTGAACAATTTTAACTGATCGAATATCACTCGCTGTAGTGTATATGTTTGCCTACAAATTAGCCATTTATTTAACTACTTTGTACCAATGACGTGTGTTATCATAGAATGTTCATTGTGAATTTAAAAAATATGTTTGATATGCTACAATAAAACAAAAATTATCAAAAGTACAACTGGAGCAATTATTATGTCACACTTGTCTAGAGAAGTGTTCGAGTACAATTCAAACATAATTAAAAATATCCCATCAATATATGATAATAATGTGCTTGAAAGGTGTAAAACAGGTTTATCATTCTGAACTGAAAACTTAACGGTATGTTGACTTTGCAATTATTGCAACAACAAAAAAACTTTGGTGATTCGATTGTACTTTCGCGCTTCAGGAAAAAAACGCCTTAAATTATGCAATTCACTAGACAAAAGTGGCTTTTAAAGAATTGTATGTCCAAAAAAGCATCAATATGGCCTTTTTTCAGGTTGTTTTTCAAATTTTGTAATATTTATCATAAAAAAGAATGCCATCAAAACAAAAGTACGCATATTTCCTGGTTATAATATCGTGTCCCATTGCGTCTTTTACAAAAGGCGAACTACTACTTCATAAACTGTTTAAATTAGTCCGCTTCACGCCTATCGCTTCAAATAAAACAAAACATCTTCCAGCTGTGCTGCCGCATATCCCCTTCTAGCGTTGCACCGTCTCCTTCCTCAAGGCTGTGTGAAGCGTTGACAAATCGTAGTCTGGCTTTCGACACTTACACTCACCATCCTGTCGGGCTGTGGCGCGAAAAATTGGGCAACATTTTTTTTACCGCTGCTGTTGCTGCTGCTGCTTCTGGGGGCTCGAGAAGATTGCATTCAGCTTTACATGGCGTAAGTGAACTGCTGGCGTATGTTATTTCCTCCCACCCATCGCTCCTGACAACTTGAACCTTGTTAGTTCATCTAACGGTTTCTCCACCCGCCTCATTCCAGCAAAGAAAAAAAAAACACCCGTCTGCTTTCTTCCCCACACCCGTTTGTTACTCTTACGCCGGCAAGCCTTTCCTAGTCCCCCCCCCTCCCCCACCGGTGGCGGGGTATGTGGGAAAGTTTTTGTGCACCATGCCAGCCCGAAAAAGGATGTACCGATGAGGGAGAGAGAGAGAGTGATGTACCAGGACAGTAGAAAGCGGCAGCAATCTGTATGTGTATTGCTGCTGTTGTTTAACTCCCGCCACCTTCTACCTATCCTACCCTTTGTAAGTTTCGTCTTCTTATTCTTCTGGGGGAGTGTGGGATGAAAGCCACCACGAGAGCTAAAACAAAATGTGCCCGCCGTGGCGAGTTTTTCGGGGCGCACTTGAACCGTATTCCGCTCACGTTTGCGATGAGATAAGCATCCTTTATTGTGTAAAAATGTAAGGCAAGCACACCGATGCGCTGGGCGGCGTGCGAGTACGGGCAAGGGCGGAAGAGGAACAAGGTTCCAACTGTGTGTGTGTGTGTGTGTGTGTGTGTGTGTGTGTGTGTGTGTGTGTGTGTGTGTGAGTAAGTTTTCTTTTGCGGGAGAGATTCCAATTTCATCAAGGAAAAGCGAATCATATCTTCGAAAACAACAACAACAACAGCAAGTTCAAGGGGAAAAGAATGTGAAGAGGGCCCACTCCTGAAGAGGAGAGGAACAAGTGCAAGACTTGCCCGTCGTCCGTATGAGGAGTGTAGTTTGTTTGTGCTTTTCCGCACACTTTCCACAATTCGCCCTTGCGGCGGATGCGGTCTGCACACTGGGCGCACCGGTTGGCTGCACTTCCGGGGTTTCTTGTTTTGTGTTTTTGGGGTTTTCGTTTTGTTTTTGTTAGTTGCGTCTGTCGATGCTTGAACGAAATATTTATTTGCGTTTCAGTCGAAAAGGGCAGGACAGGAGGGCGAAAGGGAGGGAAGGGGTCGCAAAGCTTACAGTCATAACCGGTGTTTGATGCTAGTCCGGTACGGTGCGCTTATAGGTCGTTGATGTTAGTCAAGACATATCTGCTAGCGCTAGCGGACTAAAAGAGACAAATTGTCATTCGTATAGCATACTGTCGGGCGCCAATCGATGACTAAGCGCTGCAGAATGGGTTGCAGTTCACGTAATGACGACATTCTGATATAGGGGCCCTTTCCGTTGTAAGTTCGTAGGCTGAAATTGCAGCCTGTCAGCTGTTTGCATTGTATAGCAGTTTTCGAGCAGCTATCTAAGTGAGTAGAATATACAGGTGGGCTTATCCAAAGGTGTGTGAATTTAGAAGGCTGATTTTTATCGCTTCTGCTTCTGAATGAAGATTTTAAAAGTGTTTTGAGTATTCGTCAAGCCTCAAGAAAGTTTGTTTGAATAAAAATTTTCACCCATCCTGTCAAAAAGTGATATTCAAATTTGGATTGAAAAACATACTATGAGACTCCCTGGACTACATACACTTTGATTCTAGATTCCACCACGTGATCTCTTTAATGCACCTTGGGGTAAATGTAAACAACACCATGTTTTCGAGCAGGTACTCGAATATAATTATAGCTTTGAGACTAGAATAATCTAGACTGAAAATTGCAGGCTATTTTTATGTGTGGTTTTATATGGAGTGTTTACATGATTTCAACCTCCAACTGTTAAACTCCATACAAAAAACTTGCTAGAATCGTGAAGGGCCCCATAGGCGGGTTGATGGTTTACGATACCGGACAGTTTTTTATACAGATCACAGGTGAACTGCTGAAACAGGTGACAGACAGGTGGCGGCTGAAATCACGTCAACATTGCATACAAAACTACACGCCAAACTAAGCCATAGGTTTGTAGTGTATATTATTTCAGTCTCAGAAATACGTCAACAAACGCCGATTAGCCTCTAGATCGGACAAGTTTGAGCAAACTTTAGCTCATGAAGAATAGTTTTTTGTAGAAAAAGTATAATTTATTTTGTCTTGAAATTTTAAAAGGTATATCGATATTTTGAAATTAACTAAAAATACTACAACCTATTTCAAACTGAAAACAGGAACGTAAAAATTAATCAAAAATTCGCATAACTTTTGCCAAGAACCTTGCGACCAAGAATTTTGCGACCAAGAAGTTTGCGACCAAGAAGTTTGCGACCAAGAAGTGTGCGACAAAGAAGTTTGCGACCAAGAAGTTTGCGACCAAGAATTTTGCGACGAAGAAATTGGCGCCCAAGAATTTTGCGACCAAGATGTTTGCGACCTAAAATTTTGTGACCTAGAATTTTGCGACCAAGAATTTTGCGACCAAGAATTTTGCGACCAAGAATTTTACGACCAAGAGTTTTGCGTCCAAGAATTTTGCGACCAAGAATTTTGCGACCAAGAAGTTTGCGACCAAGAATTTTGCGACAAAGAATTTTGCGCCCAAGAATTTTGCGACCAAGAATTTTACGACCAACAGTTTTGCGACATTCTTTAACTGCGATTTAAATAGAAAATCCAGGGTAGGCCGCTTTCATTGTTTAATATATTCCATTCATACTTCATAAAGCCAGAATAGGAACGACACTGCCAAATTGAGGGTTTACGTCGCCCGAATAAGTATTTACGGCGACCGATAACGCTTTTACGATGCCGGATTGGCTAGGTAAACCCTGTACAGTGAACCCTGTATAGTGAAGTAAGCGCCTTAAGTTAGGCAACCCTTTTCACAAAAGTGCATTTTCAACGCAAACCAAGTGCTGTAACCTTTGTGTGAAAAGCTGCATTCTCATCATTGGGACGGTTGCACACGGCTGCAAAAGTGACACACAAATACACACACGCACACAGTTGCACACAGAGCACGCTTTAATTTATGGTACAACGCAAGCAGTCAGCAGCACAGTCGTGACCTCGCGCCATTGCCAAAAACAAACTGGCTTATGGCCGGGGTCTGCCCATCCCGGAATGGAAATCAGTGTCACGCAGCAGCAGCAGCAGCAGCACTGCCAGCGCTTCGTGTGCTCGGCGTTGGTGGCGGTGCGGGGGGGGGGGGGGGGGGGACCGAAAATTAATCCTATTTCGAGCGGGTGGTGCGCGTCACTCACCCCCCCCCCCCCCATTCCGCCTAAAGAACGGATGAGCAGGGGAAAGGGTTTAATTTTTGAGTCTTGACTTCGGGCGCGGTTCAAACCCGTCGGTTTGCCAATTTTGCCAACCACCGAAAAGGATGAATATAGCCGTAAATCCGGCCAACCCCGTCGTCGTCGCACGCGCAGGGAGCACGTTTTATTTTCCCTTCTGCCCTCTCTCTCTCTCTGTCCCCTTACTTCTGATTTTTTGTTTCGTTTGGGCGGAAAATGACGGCGAGCAAGATGAAAAGCCAACAATACCCAACCAACGGGGAAGGGAGTAACGAGTGGAAAAAAAATATATAATAAAAACACAAGGGGTTGACGCTTCCCTTTCGCGAGCACACGCCAAGGGAAGGGCGATGTGGGAGAGCGGTAATGAAAATGGAAAATCATTTCACTCCCTGCCACCCGTCCCTGCAAAAAAACGGGGACGGTGGTACCGTATCTTGAATACGAATTAAATAAACAAAATTAAAAGTAACATCATTATCACATCGTACGCCGCAGCGGCAGCAGTTACCCCGAGCCGTGAGCATTATTTTTGCATTCCTCGCTCGTGTACGCGCTTGGGGAGGGGAGGCACCAAACAGGGTGCTGCTCTGACCAGCTTGTGGTTGACGCTTGGAGGGGTAAAACGCGAAAAGAAGGATTTTGTGTGGCAGCACCGGTCGTGGAGGGGTAAAATAAAAAAAAAAACAAAAAACGGGCGCTAATTTTCTCACGAACGAGACGAGCAGCGGGAAACGAAAAAGGGGAGGCGAGCGGCGCTGGAGATGACGGATTGTTTCCATTTTCTTCGTGTTTTTCCCCGGGCCGGTGTGATGAGCGCGCCAAACACCGAGAAAGGTGTTAACGCCAGCCATCCAGGCGGCGGTGGGGCCGCGTTATGATTTTATCACACCTTTTTCACACCCAGCGCCGCATTCGTGCGAGACGCGCGCGCCCGTGTGTGTGGGAGGAGTTTGTTTGTTCCTTAAAAAAGGAAGGAAAAATCGACACACAAAAAAGCCGCCTTTTCCCTGCCGAAAGGTAATTATTCGCCCGCACGGCACAATATGCCTGCACCATATTGGCACCGTTCCACCGGGTGGAAGGGAGGACAGTCTGTTTTTCTTGAGAAGGGAAAATGCTCCATCGCATTTCACTCCCTCAAAAAGCTTGGCGGGCTCGAGGGTAGGCTAATTTCATTTTCACGAGCTCGAATATTCTCCCATTCCGCCCGCTTCAGCCGCACGAGACAGCTGACACCCAGGGAAAGGTGATGGCAAATTGTGACAGATTTCGGTCGCCTGCTTGGTGCTTTTGCTCGCTTGCAGCAAATATCCTTTCCCTTCGTGTGTTTTTGTTGTTGTTGTTGAGTTGTTGGCGTCACGGCCGGAAAATTAATTCACGCCAACTGTAAAGGAATATTGCTGCGTGCCAAGCAAGGGGAGGCAAAAGGTGTACTGCTGCAGCGGGAAGCTATTGTTGATACAACCATCATGCAAATCGGAATTGAATTATCTACCTCACCCACTTCCCCACTGCCCTACTTCGGCTCTGGCATTTCACGTTTTCCTTTGGATTTGTGTTACACTCTGCAGAAAAAAAAAATGGGCAATGGGAAAGGCAATTCTTCAGCATTCTTCCGTTTCTTGGAACGATGCTTGGCCTTACGGGGTTTGCCTTCAAAACCTTCGCCTTACCTTCACACATACACAAACACTCCGACTGAGACATTAGATGAGATCGGAATAGTTGAAGGGATATAAATCTTTCAGGCCAGCACCAGCAGGGGGAAGGGGAAGGGGGCTGACCTTGCCCTGTCATAACCCATGTCAGTGGGCGTGAGCGGTCGGCTCTGTTGGTGGTGTTGTTGTGTTCCGGTGGATTTGCCAACCGGCGTTAAAAAAGGGTTTGCCACGGGTCGAGAGGGCTCAGCTCGTTGGAGCAGCTGGAGGATGTGGCGGATTGATGATGATTTATTCAAAAGTAACCGCCCGGTCGTGCGCCGGCACGATGCGACTTAAATTATGAGACATGACCACTGGGTGACGTTTTGCTTTGATGGCGAAGGTACAGGGGGGAGCTAGGGGAGTTCGATTTGGTCGGTATCTGCCAGCTGTTACCCGACGGACCCAAGGGTAAGGGCAGACAGTGTGCAGTGGTAGGCTTTGCGTTTGCTAAAGCACCGAAGAATATTTAGCGAGCAGCGGCTGTGTTTCTTAATCTTGCGTTTATTATTCCCTTTCAAGGGAGAGGGGGAAACAGGGGGATGGGTGGGGAAGGCGTTCTTGCCTAGCCGCACGAGCCGGCTACAGTACGGCTGCCACAGACGCACAGTGTGCACAGTTTTTCGTCGGCTAGGCTTTTAACATTTATTTCCGTGGGACGGTCGATGAGCTGTGGGAAGGGGTGCTGAATCGTTTCATATTTCCTTTGCCACACACAAGTCAGGCTGCAATGAATACGATAAATTCATGAAGAGAAGCGAGGCTTTAGACGTAAAGTATCAGAAAAGGGGGTTCATTTAAGCAAAGAACTATAAACGGTTTAACAAACTGTTTAAAATATCTTAAAGAAGAGAGTTTGTAATGCGCGTTGCCTAACTTTAGGCGCGTTTTTTGTAAGTGCCATTTCTGATAGTTGATAATCTGCCGGTGACTCGAATTGTGGAAATGTTCGTCTGGGGTTATACTTGTAGGCTTCAAATTTATGTTGTTTGTTTTATGTTTACTCAATGTTGAATTTTATTTAAAAAAATAAACATTAATTTTATAAACTGAGTGAAACAAATTAAATCAATTACAGTGATTGACGTTGATTGTGCTGGGAGTTGGGGACCGGAAGGCAACCGGTTTGTCTATTAACATGGAACCGGAACAGATGCTTGGTCGCTAATATCGGTCTCGTGGTACAGTCTTAAACTTCCATGGCTTTAACTTTATACTCATCAATTCGTTATTAGCAGAATATTTTCTAAACATTAAGATCAATTTCTGTAAAATCCTTCTCTAACAATCATAGACAAGAGTACTTGCTTTCTAATTCTGTGCTGTCTTGTGGACGAGGTAGATGTCCAAAATATTGGTGTCCTATGGATGATCACTAAGTGAACATTTAGAATCGGCTGTCGCAAGTGCTACTAGAACGATGGGGCTAATATCCAGACTTACTAGCGATTTTCAGAATTCACTCTACCTCCAAGCACTATTTTGCTCTTTAATTAGATCCACATACGAATACGCTTCTGTTGTCGTCGGTCCAGACCGATGCGGATGGATTTTAAAATTTGAAAAAAATCCAAAAGCGATTCACGAGCTTCGCTTTCGCTTCGAATGGCTGGCCCCAATACTCCTTTGTCTAACGACGAATCACGATGTAATTTGTTAGGCCTTCGATCCATTGAAATCGCACTCAAGCGAGCGTTCTATTAATTATACGCATGCTAGAAGGTCTTATCGATGCTCCAACACACCTTGCGCAGATCGATCTATACGCCCCATCGCGAAATTTAAGGTAGCGCACATAACTTTGTATCTCGTCGTACAACGTTTGGTTTCTATGAGCTGCTGCAGTGTATACGGGCATCTAATAACAGCACAGATACTCCCCATCACTGCTTACATGTCTTTGAGAATTAGTTGTACACGAAGGAAGAAGATGGGTGAATTTAGTTCACTTCATTATTTTTGCTCGAAAATCACACGTCCTTGACCTTCGACATTTCACGTTCAAGTAACCTCCTGACCTAGCAGCGCGCGCCGCTTTAATTCCATCTTTCGCCCAATCGGCGCTCGCCACGATATCGCTGGGGGTGGTATATCCTGTCTCTTTTCCCTACTTCACATGTCTTCCTCTCTTATTCTTCTTCCACAGCTTCATTTTCTCAGTTCTGTTTTCTTGTTATTATTTCTATTCTTATTTTCCTTCTTCCAATTATTCCGGTACGTCATATTCTACTTCTTCTTTTTTCTTTAATTTTACTTTCTCATTCGTCTAGTCTATTTTGCTTAAAATCGTTTTTAGTCTTGACTTCTTCTAATCTCTGGTTCTGTATAATCGAGCTTGTACGTTTTTTGTTTTCTTCTGTTTTTTTCATCTAACGTAGGATTTTGTTACGTTTAGGAGATAGGTAAATTAGGAATTAGTTAGGTTTTATTAATTGTTATATAGTTATACGACAAACTGAAATAAACAAGAATTGAATTGAATTCATTAAATCACAACTAAGTTCTAAAATATCTCTACACTAGTGTTGAGTTTCATGAATCTTTCATTGAGGTTCATTCAAACGAATCTTCAGCTATTAGTGATTCCAAGCGAATCTCAAAAGATAAGTGAATCTCCAAGGAGTTCGAGTAATGCACCGCAAATTCAGTATTGCATGCAATGAATTCAGATATCATCAACGTATTGCAGCATCATACCCCGCTCTTGGCATTGTTTCAGAAAGATTCTGGAAAGTGTCCCGCGATCTTGAGATAAAGTGTGAAACCCTATATCCGGGATGGGTCAAATTCAGTATTTTTTGAAAACTATAAAAACACTGAAACTATGAAAACTATTGAAAACATCTCTAAAGGTTCATGAATTCCTGAAGATTTATGAATCTTAATGTATTTATGAATCATATAGATTATTTAATTTATCAAGATTCATGTTTTTTTCGTAATGCATTAATCTTTCCAACCGAGATTCAGATTGATTAAATTATTGCAAAGATTCATTTCGATTCTTGAATCTGAATCATATTTACCTAACAATACACGAAATATCAGATAACTGTACAAAGCTTTTGCCAACCTAATCACCGCGGAAAATGTTTGCTACGATTGAACAGGTGTCAAATTGAGGCGCACAGTTCAGCTAATCGCCGGGTAATTGATGTTCTATTGTATCTATTATGTTTGGGTACTCTGCCAGAGTGAAAGCAGGAAAAAACGTCATACATGCCAAAGCGCGGATGCCAACTCCAACTCTGAATTTTATAGCGAATAATCTGAGAAATCTAACTCTTAAACTGCACACCTTTGTTGTTGTCCTAGGCTTGTAATCTGTTTGCAACGATTGCGTAAATAAGCGTACTGACACAAAATTTGCTTTTTTAATATTTTTTAATTTGAATCCTACAATTCAAGCAAGTACAGCCTGGCAAGCGCAAAACAAGATAATTGAATGTTTTCTCCTCAAAACATTTGTTAGATACACCTTATAAAAATGGAAAAACTACACAATTGATCTAAAATATGATTCTCCCAGTTGCGAGTTAGAAGACGACTGATTTATTTGCTCTTTTACTTTAATTTTACTTTTAATTTTACTACAAAAACTATAAAAAAAAAATTTAACTAATGCTCTAGCCATCGCTTCATCTACGGGTGTCCTATTAGCGATGGTATAAGTGATCAGCGATTACTTTAACTACAAAGCCATACATAATCTTAGCTTGTGATGCGACGGCTTAAGTTATACCTGTAAACCGTGCTCCATACATTAAGGCGCTTTTAAACCAACCACACGCCTGAAGGCATGCAATCTGCTGTACAGTATCGTCCTAATAGCTTTGCCGGGCACTTCGCAAGCGAGAATCATCCCCTGCTAAGCCTCACCGACGTAAATTGATAAATCAAGCAGGAAGTGGAACAGAATCTCCTCCAAAAACGGATATAATACAAGATAAACAAAGTGAAACCAGATAAGCGTGTACACAACAACACCCACGCAAGGCAAGACGGGCGGGTGGGGCAACAAAATGCAAGAAACTGAGCGCGCACAGGGACAAGAAAAGCAAAATCTATTTTGAAAGGACACTCACTCCTTCCGCTAAGCGGGGTGGGATTGTCCCGTCATCCAGCCCCTCCATCGGGTCGCTCCAAAACCGGCTAGTCGGATGGTGCGCCATGCCTTGACAGAGAGCGCGTCCAGGGAACGGATCGGGGCATCCCCTAACAACATTATTAAAATTGTAATAAAACGTTTTGTGAATGTGTAAGCATTTTAATACGCTGCGCTACCAACGCTCCGAAAGGCTCCGTTTCAGGTCTCCACTTGAATCCGGCGAACCCCGGAAGGAGAAGGACGATGGAAGGGTCGGGTGAGCGGGTTCAACCGCTCGCCATGTTATATATCCGACAAACTGGTAAGCTGATACCCGCGCGCTCTATCCATCTCGACTTAGTGGCGGTTGAAAGGTTGAACGAAGCGCATTTTGGTGCTTTGTGTGTGTGTGTGTGCGTTTTTTTGTTTCCTTTTGAAAGAAGCAACGAATATGTGTACGTACGATGGTACGAAGGAACGAGCGGGAGAGGAGATTGAAAATTTACTATTTTTATCCAGCCACCGTGTGCGGGTGCCGTTCGATTAAAGTCGTTCTTTCGCAAGCCGAGGAAAAAAAACCCGAGCTACAACATCCAACTATGCCCACGGGTGTAACAGCCAAAAAAAATAGAACGAAAGAGCCACTCCCGACGCGAGCGGAAAAATTGCGATCCAACGTGTACGGGCGCCAAGTGCTTGACAATGTCTTCCAATTTTTCTTGCGTGACACACACTAGCCGCAGGCGGTGTGTGTTGTAGGCTGGGCATTAGCGAAAGCTCTTCGGCAGCTTCCAGTGGCAGCACAGCCAATTCAATGGTTGTTTCGAACTGTTTCGGAACAACACAACCCTAGCTGTGCTGTCGACAAATTTCGCCCTCCGCTTTCCCGTACTTACGCTCGTAGCTGCTAGCAAGTGTGCAGTGCACGCTGCCTACCTTTCAGGCGCTATGTTCCCTATTGGGGTGCCTTTTTTGTTCTGCTGCTGATGCTGCGCCAATGGGAAAATTAATAAATTCAAGGACAAATTATGTCTTGATCAGGAGGTTGTCCTTTGGCAACAGTTGGCACCTTCTTTCGTCGTACACTGGCGGTTCAACGTGGAATGCACGGTTCCGCGCAGTGATCTAGTGTTTTAATTCCGCTCACTTTGGTGGAGCGATCCGATGTTTGGCTGCGCCAATGGGACCGTTTCCTGCAAGCGCTGGTCGTGGCTCATTAGTGGGTGGTGTGTGGTGTAATATTGCGGGCAAAAAGCGTCCCGTGTGTCGTTGCCACCATATGGCGTTTGCACATCTCCACGTGGTAGATAAAGGAAGAGGGATGAAAGCTAGGCGAGCTTGTGTGCTCTGTGCTTGTACTTTATCAGATGTTCCTTTTTTTCTCTTTCTCCCCGTAGCATCTTTTCCTGAAACCATCAGGTACAGAAGCTTTCTTACTGTAGCACGCTTTTTCCCCTATCACTTCAAGCGTGTACAGCGGGCGTCTTAAAGCAATCCCGCCTGCTAGAAAGCATGAAGCCTCCATGGGAAAGGAAAGCATAGCAACAACAACAAAAAGTACGAACTACTACTAAGCTGATGAGAAAAAAAGCATCTTAAAAGATAAAAAAGATATAATAAGGACATACACAGACACATTTATATATTGTTCGAAATATGTCCTGCTGCAAAACTGCTTACGAGTTTCAACCCGTAAGTGCTTGAAATCGCACATTTATTTAGTGCACACCTCACCATTCCTCCTCCAGCGACAATCGTTTGTGATTTATCGTTCCGCACATTTCGGGACGCACAGAGCCATCCATTTGCAGTGTGACACCGGGCGGGGGGAGGCACACCATTGTGCATCCTCGGGCCGGTCAGCTCTTAGGGAGGGGGAATCGAGGAACCCTGCCTGTCCCGGTGCCTGGGATGGCATTTTCTTCAGAGCGTAAAGGACGCGCGAAGAAGCTGCAGTAGGAGAAAAATGGAGGCAAAAAAAAAATAACCCTGGGATGTGAAGTGACCTCACTTCCTTAGCAACAGCTGTCCCGTCCCGTGGTTCGATTTCAATTCAAAAACGCCGAACCACTTTCGCAAAACGATATACAGCGGAGCTGTCACGTCGCCTGAAGCCCAGCCCGGACTCTGGCGGTTGCTGTGACTTTCTGTGGGAGGGAGTATGTGTGTGTGTGTGTGGTAGATGCGGGGTGCGGGAGGAGGAAATGGTGTCGAGAGATAGCAAGCTTCCGTTTCGGTGGCGGATGATTTACGGCCATCGAATTTCGACGATTCGGCCCGTTTTGGAGGGGCGGAGGCTAGCAGAGCTTTCGGAAAGGTATTTATCAACAGTGTGTGTGTGTGTATCCGAGTGTAATCTCCAGCGTCTTTGGTTCGCTTAGGTTGTACTTTGTTGCTACTGTTGGAAGGGACCATGATGCTTCATTTTCTCACCAGCAGAACGGTGGTTGTAACGAATTAAACATTTATAGAGCCTTGGGGAGCGTGACCAGGGGAAGGGGAATCGAATTCCCTACACGATTGAAGCTAGACACTTAGCGAGAGTTAATCAATTGCGCCGAAATTGAATGCCATTCATTGCGAGGGAAATGTGATGTTTGGGATACGCTACGGTTTGTGGAGGCGGTGTGTTTTAAAATGACCGTGAGTGTATCACAATTATCGGATATCGATAGCCAAAAGTATTGATTCTCGCGCTTTGGCTCAACAATAATGTGCGTCGTCAAAAATAACTCCTATCGAAAAGTTATAGATTGACATTTAAGCATAAAAAATACATAAATATGATCGTGGTGTAGGTAGGTAATCCACAAACCCATGAAGGTAGGCAATTCGTTCGAACGCCTTAACGTATGCAACCAGCATAACACCTTACAGTGCCTAGATGAGAAATCCCACTCACGGTCAATTCCAATTGGATTTCGATACCGATTTCAGTTTGTATTGAGAATTTCTGTCCATCGCTGACGGAGCATGTCGGTTCACGTTAAGAACACCCGGAAAGCCGTTATCAGTGTAAGATATAACGCTTCAAAGTCTCTATAAAAATCAATAAAAAAAAAAGATATAACGCTTAGCACAATATAAAACAGTCAAACTCTTATCAGACGACTTCAGATAAAAAGGAACGAGGTTGTCTCAGGGAAAGTGATATATTCATGAAAGAGTGACCGGTGGATCAAAAGGGAGCCGTTAAATGATACACATCTTACTTAGAAAAAATAAAGTCTAAAAGAAGCATATAAAGTACTCATGGAAAAGAATACAGCAATAAACTGAGTCCATTACTCGCAAAGGAGAAATGAGCATGCTCAAAGCCTTGTAAAAACTAAAAATTCCTACTATGATAGGAAAGTAGCGGAGTGCAAGCATGATATGAAAAAGCTATGACAGGTTTTGAAAGAATTGTACAACCCTAATAGATTCAAAAGCAACACATCCATAAAATTCAAAATCTCCACAATTTACGATAAAGAACGAATAGCTGAGACGCAGTCTGAAGCGGACAAGCATGCAGCACCACCAGCAAAGCAAAGTCGCGGCCGCCCACCAAGGAAAATGAGATTAGATTCGGAAGAAATTGACTTTACAATAGATTTTTAGTAGATAAAACTAACGTAGTAGCAGATGCTATGTTTAAAATTGTATCAATTCTTCAAAGTAAATCACATATATCTCATCCAATTTTAATTGTCAATACTAGAGCTATGACAAAGAAAAACAAACTTGCAGATAGAAAAAGGAAAAAAGGGAAGAAATAATAAAGAAATATGATCAACCAATTGTGTATGAAACAGATAGGCCTTCTCGTACAATGAAAATGATTAAAATGAAATCAACTATTAATGAAAAAGATGAATTTATTGAGCTCGTGATATATAATCACAATAATTACAAAGCGATGGGAAAATTTAAAATACAGTGAACTCTCTCTTATTTGAAACTTCTCCAATTTGAAAAACCTCTCTTATTTGAACATTTTCCACAGTCCCTTGATTTTTAGTACATTTTTGTCCCTCTAATTTGGAAAACCTCTGAAATCTGTATCCTTTATATTTGTGTATGGTGTTGCCATGGATATTATAAATCTTTATTTATGCCCAAATTGGCAATCGTGTTCGCAATTTCCTATAGCAACAGTTAAGGCTGTACACTAAATGTTCTGTCTCTTTCTTGTTTGTCACTTTCAACCTCTGTAATTTGAAAAGCCCTCTTATTCGACAGTCCCATCGCTTCTCAAATAAGAGAGAGTTTACTGTACTCAAAACTTTTTTATTGTGCAAAATGCTAGAGCTTGTACTGCATGAATTGCGTAATTGCTAGAAAATACCACAAGATATACGAATTTTATTCAATGTCGACCATAAAAGAAGTAGACATCGTCGTATTTACACCACCTAGGATGGAAGAAGATATAGATGATCAGTTCCAAATAATTTCCAATTTCCACACACCACCATCAGGAGGACATAGATGACAATTAAAGCTGAATATTAAGAAAAAGTATAAATTCAAATGGAATATTATGAAAGCGGATATCTCCCAGTATGAAAATGTTATAAAGGATCAATATAAAGGATCAGCAAACAATAAGATCACAAAACATAAAGAGGCGAATAAGGCCAAACGGCTCAAAGTCTCTATAAAAATAAAGAAAAAAAAATCACAAAACATACTAAGCAGGAAACTGTTGTGACGACAACAGCCTTTAAACCTTTTCATGTCCTTGATCTGATTTCATATTTAAAAATTTGTGCTGGCTGTACTGACTGCAGCGATTCGCTAAAGCCAGGCTTCAGGCAGCCAGCTCCGAGATAACGCTTGAAGCAGTTCAAAGATTAGATGCGATTTTTGTTTAAAGCCATTAAGTAGTCTACCTAAAATACCATAGTGATTATAGAACAAGGTTCATGTTTACAAACATCCCAATCGCAAACCATCAGGAAAAGCCCAACAATTGACCATTGCTCAAAACTTATCCACCGTCTTGTCTTGCTGTTTGTCACCTGCGTAGCCAAAGATAATTGATAAGCTTCGCGATTCAAGGACCAAAGCACTAGGACGGTTCCTAGCTATGGAACGTCGTCTTCAACGAAAGCCTGACACTAATCCGGTCTTCAAGACCGTCAGCATTACGACTAAGTGCCATTTTCGAAAAAAATATTTATGCTTTAATAAAGAACACAAAAAAAAACAAAAACCATACATGAGCTAACCTGATTGAACCTGTAATGAAGAGGTAAATGAGCTAGACCTTAATGTCCCTCTAAAAATAAACAACTAATTAACCTGTAACAGATCGGGATTTGTTTATAAGAGAAAATAGGAACTGAAATAATCTAGACTGAAAATCTGAGGCATGTGGTTTTGTACGGAATGTTTACTAGATTTCTGCCGTTAATTGGAAAATTTCATGTAAAAAAGGCTAAAATGGTGCAAGTCCCCATTATTTCGTTTGTTCTGTAATAAAAAAAAATCCATCAAGTCAGGTGAAACAGGCTAAAAACCCTGCAAAGTACACTATTGTAGCGCCGATTGCATAGTGTTTAGGCGAACAGCAACACTTGGTCGATCGAAGTACTGCAAAAATCAATCTCGCCCGTAGGTATGCAATCTGCACGGGCGCAAAATCGCAACAATTCAATTCCATCTGCGTTGTTTTTTTGTTCCCCCATGTAGAAAGATGCACACTTTCAACCAACTGGCTTACTAGAAACGAGCCCATCGCTGCGAGC
The DNA here is from genome assembly GCF_943734735.2 of Anopheles gambiae. NCBI lineage: Eukaryota > Metazoa > Arthropoda > Insecta > Diptera > Culicidae > Anopheles > Anopheles gambiae. The sequence continues at coordinate 13,096,991 of NC_064600.1, read as the reverse complement.
GGCGGCTAGGGGGAGCGGTTCTAATTATTCCACCCACTCGCAACTGCCGAACTGCTGCCTGCGCTCCCCTTTTGGCCGATCAAATCTGCGTGAAATTCCTCCGGGGGCGATGCGCCTACACCGGGCGGAGGGGGTCTCTCGCGGGTGCTGCAGATTGGGGAGATTGGATTTGGGGTTTTTTTTGTTCCCCCCCCCCCCTCTCCCCCGAACCCCCTTTATCGTCACGTTCCGTTCGTGCGCCTTCGTTCTCGGAAATAGAGCGGCGAGATTGAAAAACCGGAAAAAGTGAAAAATAACCTATACCCACCCGGGGCCAATATTCTTCGTTCTTGTTTTCTTTCTATGTGTGTGTGTGCGTGTGTTTTTTTTTGACAAGGGAGTTATGTGTTAAAGAGGAACATGGGAGAAAGACACAAAAACATACACACATACGCACATAGGGCAGAGATGATTTATCGGAGGAGTATTCTTCTGCCCTTTCTCTGGCGCTTGCCCTTTTGACAGGGATTTTAGGGAGGTGTTCGTGTGTGTGTGTGTGTGTGTGTGTGTGTTTGTGTATATGTTTTTCTGCTTGCAGTTTTTCCTTCCCATGGTTTGTTTGTTGTAATAGTGTTTGTGCTAGCCTGGAGGTGGTTATGGTTTATTTTTTGTGTGTTTTCCTCTTTCCTGGGATCAGTCCCATTGTGGAAGGTTTAGCGAGTATTTGCTAGTGCTAATCCGCAAAGGCCTATTCGGAGGCTTCGGAAAAGCTTATCGCGTGTTTGTGTGTGTGTGTGTCTGTGTGTAGCGATGACTGTCATAAAACGGGCACCACGCAAATACAGGACGGCAGACGGCATAAATCAATTGTTTGTCTGTATGTGTGTGTGTGTGCTGCATAGTTTTACGCTTTCGTTTTTATCTGGAATCGATAGGATAATTTAAGGCAAACACATAAAAAAAACATCCGCTCAAGAGGGAAGATGAGAAAAGTTTTTGAATGGGGAAAATTTGAGCGTCTGTATTTCTTTGTTTTATGCATTAGAATATACATGAATTGGTATACTGCGTGTGAGTAAGTTAAGACTTGTTAACAACTTTTCGTTGCTAATTTTTGGATGTTGAGAAAAGTCTCACGGTTTCCTTCCTTTTCGATCGGCGCTTATGGGTCGCTTGCTGTCAACTTTGCATAACAAAACCCGCCTAAAGCTATGCAATGCGTGTAACAAAATGTTGTTTGCGAAGCATACTGACCTGTTTTAATTCAATTTGAAAAGCTAGGCTTGATTACAATACACTGTTTGTCTTTTTACTGGATGAACTTTAGCAATTTAATATGCAAAAGGAACTCGTCCTATTTCTTCTTGCTCAATTGTGTTTGCACAAGGCAAAAAAAAAATCTGTGCCGATAAAAGGGGAAGGAACATTGCTTCAACTAATCAACCGACTTTACTGGAAGGGTTTTTGAGCGTAACGTTTTGCTCACAATCAAGAACGTCTTCGTTTGGATGATCTTTCTTTTTTTTCGGTGTTGCCGTTGCCTTCTGAAGCTCAAATATGTCCCCTATTTTCTCCCTGCTCGTACAGAGCTAAATCTCATTTCCGCTCCGTGCGGTGGGAGCTGTGCGAAGCAATTTGATTCTATTGAGGGGAGGCAAAGAGCTAGCGAGGGTGGCAAGTTTTTGGGCACAGTTATTTTTTTTTTCTTCGTCTCCAGGGAGTCGCACTACCACCCCCGGAAGTGAAAACAAAATCTTCTCGTTTGGCACGCGTAAAATGCAAAAAAAGAAAGAAAGAAGTGTACCACGGCGTGGTGAAGAAAAGAGAGCGCGGACACAAATGTCTTACTATCCTTACAGCGCTGGCAAAGATGGCAATCTGTGCATGCAAAGGTGGTGGAATCTGTGTACGAGTGGTCGTTGAAAATTTACATCGCATGCCTCACGTACCAAGGCACGTACCAGCGGCGCGTCGATTATGTGAGGATTTTCACCCGCACCCAGTGGCTTTTTTGTGCTGCTCTCTCTCTCTCTCCACTGCTCCATCACGTTCGCAATCGCTCATACCTCGGGCTGATGTTCTGGTAGAATAGTTCACTCTCCTCGCACGCCTCGGGGCACATAATTTTGGTTCATATTTGTCACATTCATTTTCATCCCGCTGGCAGAAGACGGCTCCGTCACTCGCTCACGGCAGTAGCCCCCAAAAATCAGAACCGGCGGTCACGTCGGCGAGTTTGGAATGTGTCATCTTCACATTCTTACTCGCCCAAACGCCCCAACTCTCCCAGAATGCCAGCAATTCGACAAATTCTAAACCATTACCGTCCCGGAGGGGTGGGCGGGGACGGTGTACAATTTTAATGTAGGAAAAGCGCAGGAGCCTCCTCCCGCAACAAAAAAAAAGATGTCATTTTGCCATCGTGTCACGTCAAACTGGTTTGACAGGGCTCAGGGCGGTGAGGTCGGGCGAGGACAAAAGCGTCACAGAGCGATTATTGAACGTCGTTTCACTATTCAATTGGGACAATTTTGCGTTGTTGCAAAGGGAACAAAAAAAAAACGAAAGCCACAGCTCGCACAACACGTCCAAGCGTAACCGATTTAGGTGGGGACGTGCGTCTTTTGGGTGGATTTTGTGCCTCATCTTTAAAATAGCTTACGTTTCTACACCAAAGAAGGCGCAAGGGCTAGAAATTCCACGATTGATTAAAAGATAACGCACAGAGGAATGTTTCGTTAACGCTTATGGGTGAGAATTTAATCAGAAAAGCGTAAACGCATGAGAAATGTTCCACAGTTTCTATGTTGTGGAATCTCTGACCAAGTCAAAAAGTTCCAATTTGTTGCAGTTTGAAAATTACAACTGACAAACGAAACTTTTAAGCAGGTTTAAATCTAAAATTGCAATGTTGAGCTATAATATCCTGGTCACGGCACCAAGTTTACATACCAGAAAACAAATGTGCTGGTGACGGTGCGTTGGATTTGTCTTCTTCATAACATTGCGTAACAGGCACCTGAAACTTCAATGATGCTGTCGATAAAGCTAGCTAGCCAAACAAAGCTAGCGGCCTCAGGTAAAGCATTCTCAGGCGGTGAATTTAACAAAAAATGCATCTTAATTGCTGCTGAAGCTATTTGCCCAGCAAAGAAGCATGCATTTAACGCGATATGTTTATGTGGCACAACGTTTTCCGGTTTGACACGAGATCTTAACGAACAAATAAAAAATAAAGTAAAACAATTTATTACGTTCTCGGTTGTTAGTGACGAGAGTACAGATGTTACCGATTGCGCCGTATCGCGTATTGGCAGTTTTTATTCGTAGTGTTAATGCTTTTCTTGAGATTACCAAAAGAACTTGTGCAGTTAATTCCATTATTTAACACGATAACTGTCAAACACATATTAAGTGTTGTGAAAGATGATCTGAACAGCAATCGAGTGGATCGGTCATGTGCAGTAAGTTTGGCCACGGATGGCGCACCAGCGATGATGTTAAAAAAGGCTGGTGTATTAAATAAGTTTAAAGGTAAACTCGTTAGAATTTGGAAGAAGATTTCAGGGTTTTGATGAGCTTTATTCGGAATTCAATATATTTAGCTCGCCATTCCCAATTAATGTATGCGCTGTACTGAATCGCTATCAGTCGATAACGATCCTTTTTTGTCCTGTCTCAGATGGTTTAACTACTATCATGATCTCTTTGACTTTAACTCCTCGATAAATGCTTTCCACTCTCGTGCCCTTTCGTTTCTTCCATCGTTCAAATATCTCTTCATACTTCCTGCTTAATCATTTTTTTTAATCTAAGTTTCTAAGTTTTTCTAATCTAAGTTTGAACCAGAAGGAAAAAAAACGAAAGATCAAACTGAAGAGGAAAAAGTATGACAGAGCGACGGGAAGAAAGTGCAATGAAGCAGCGCCAGGAACGTGCAGACAGTCTTGTAGTTGATCTGAACGAAGACAGTCGAATGGAGTTGCTCTTTAGTAGTGTTTGAATTTTTGTAAAATAATGGATAGAATAAAAGAATTGAATACGCAAATGATTCCTCGTTTTTCGAATTTAACAAAACCTAGCCGCGACAATCACGGACGAATCATGTTCGCGGATTACGAACGATCACTTTGAATGACGTACTGAAAATGAGCAGTGCTCAAGATATGACACCTGACATAGAAGCTCTTGTATAACAAAAGCGAGCTCAATCTTCAGGATCAACAAACTGCTTGTAACATTAAGAGATGATTCAATAAATATAAAGAAAATAAATTCAAATATTGTAAAACTTCTCTTCGTTTTAATGCAGCATTAAAATGTACAAAGCATCAATGATTTTGAGGTTTGTCGCTTCAAGCTATGTTTTTTTTTATTAATTCATTAATTGCCATCTTTGAAGTTGCTTCGTCTTGAACATGATACAAATTAAGTGTTTACTGTCATCTATATTTCAAATGAGTTTGACATCGCTGCTTTATAGCTTGTGCTACGCCTAAAGTTATGCAAACATTGTACATGCGTGGCAAAATTAGGACGCTTCATAGTAGCAACACCCCCCCCCCCCCCCTTTCCTACCATTATGCTAAGCTAATAATAAGCTATCGGATAAAATCACTCAAGTCAACATGCAACCTCAAAATTGCTAAAACAATAAACAAATGAACTTTGCCTACCTTTTAGGCGCACACTCGTTGTTTGCGAACGTGCAGCTATACATCTGCCACCTGCTTATCGGGCTTGTTAAACACTAATTCTCTTCAGCATTGTCGAACAAAACAATTAACAAGCGGCACCGGGTGCAAGAAAGAGAGAGAGAAGGGAGAGAGACATCCCCACAGACTCCCCCAAAATAACAAATAAACCAATCCGATTAGATAATCGTGCAAATCGCGGTTATGTGATCGACCGACCGGGCGCTGTTGTTGCCGCACAGAGAGCACCCTGGCCGCGCGAAACCACCAACCACCACGAAACACGAAACGGGCGTTGAGGGGGGGGGGGGCAGGCAAGAAGGGTGGCGAAAGATAAACACAGCCTGCGAGGTTCGCTCGCTGGCCGCGAATGGGAAAATGGAGCACAAGTGGAGCCCGAAAAACAAATCCGATGCAAAAGTTGCCCCCGCCCGTCGCCTCGCCTTCGTGCCGGAAAGTTTTGACCGTCGCGCTGGAAAACGTACTCGGCATCGGTTCTGCCCGTGCAGCGGTTGGCCTTGCTTTCCCGAGTGGCGATAAAGAAAAACAAAGCCAACGAACGCAAACAAAGCCGACGCAGCTGACGCGTCGATACTGGGCCATGGTGGGAAAAAGGGACGATACACGGGGGCGGTGGTATGGTATGGTTTGATTATCCTGGCGTAATCGTGCCGTCGGTGCAGGGTGAAATCCGGGAGGGTGGAGGTGTATGAGGCTACCTGGTTTTGTTTAAGTTTTGCCGCTTTTCTCGATCGGTTTATATCGGATTTTTTTTTCTTGTGATGTGTGTGTGTCGGTTGTTGGGGAAGAAAATCGTACTTCTTACACGCACGACTCCAGCGCCCAAGTGTGCGTGTGTGTGTGTGTGTATCGGGGAGCGATGTGCGATGGGGGCTGCATGCTAAAACTGGATCACGGGCAGCAGGGCGCGCGCGTACGGACAAAATTTCATTTTCACTTGGAATGTGATTGGAATTTCAATTTTACCTTTTTTTTTTGTTGGAATTTTTTGTTGTTGTTTTTTGGTGCCCTTTTTTATTCGTTTGCCCCTGGGGGGAGGAGACCGGTTGGGTCAGCTGCTTAGCAATGGGACAGAGCGGCCAGAGGGGAAGCGGGCAGGGACTAGAACGGAGGACATCGTTGGGGAAGTTTTGCACGTGCGAACGGCCTACCTGTAGGCTATCGGGTTAGTGCATATACCTTTCCGCGAGGGTGAAGCAAGGCGAGTGACATGTAACGGGATGAGAGGGAGAAAGGGGAAGGGATGAAGGAAACAGGGCATTGAGCTAATGAAAATCAAATGGGAAAATTCACCCGTACGCATTCACCGATATCTATATTTGAAGGTTGTATTTAAACCCGGCAACCCAGTGGGCCAGTTTTCTTTTAAGACAATGTGGCTACGCTAACAAGCTCAATTTGTTACGCACAGTGCATAGATTGAGGCGCTGAGTTTCACTTTAAACTTGAGTTTGGGGCTTTCGGCAATATTTTTGTTTTGTTTGAAGCGCTTGTTGTTTTAAAGTAAAACAAAATAAATAAAACAAAAATTGTTTGCGAAAAAAACAAAACACCCGATGTTATGCAATTGATACAGCAAAATGGTGCTTGCTGGTTTTCTTTTGGCTCATTAGCTTGCCTCCAGGGAGCGTAGAGCACTCGAACATTTCCAGTAACAGTTGCCCAAGAATTGAAGCATTCCTGAACTTGCTAAAGTAGTGTACCGTCGGTGGCTGCTCGGCTCAAACCGAGCTTTAAAGTCTTTCTCCTGCACTGGGGCTGCTTTCTGGGCATCTTTTACGAGCATTACTTTCAACCTTCGCTAGAAAGAGGCAGTAGTAGTGCAAGTCTTCTAGCAGCCGGTTCATTCCATCGGGAAATCCATTAACGATTTCGGGTAGCTTAAACGCTTTCCTCAGAGCGAATGTGCAAAAGCTTTCCGGCACTGTAGCACGGCTGCCGTTCTAAGGTCTGTTTCTCGTTTGGTTTCGTGTACGTAGCTAGTAAAAATTTCGTTTGCAAACTTTAGTGCGCTGCCAGCAGAAACCATTTCTCGGCTTTTCACCGTCTGTAGCTCGTTTCGTCAGCTTCACTCCAGTTCACTCCTCGCACACCACCGCACACTTCAACCATTCCAAACACACACACACACACACACTCATTAACATTTGAATCAGTTATTCGCCACAATAATTGTGCGGAGCAACCCTTTATTGCACGATGTGCTGCCCCTCCTCTCCCATGGTGTGCGGCGCTAAAAATGGTTTTTAGTTTCTCTCTTCTTTTAAGGGATTTGGCTGGGAGTTTTTTTTTCTTCTTCATTGCAGTGCAAAGTTTTTGCCCCCCCCCGGGCAGAGAAGCACAACCGACGCGGCCTGCCCAGCAGACTACGTGCCAGCGCAGCGGGAAGTCTTTCGGGTCTGCCGAAAGGATTGTGTAGCAGCTCGACCAGTTTTCCAGGGCCCATTTTTCCTGTGTCGTGCGTTTCTTTTTTTCCTCCCTACTGTGGTAGTTTTGGCGCGTGGTCGAAATGGTATGCAGAAAGCAGTGGAACGGATGGTAATGGTGGAGGAAAAATTAAACTGTCACCCTTAACCTCGCGTCCTGGGGTGGGGTTGCCTGGTGTGTCTGGAAGGTACGGTCGGGGAGCGTGTACGCCCGACGGCACGAGTGGAACACTAATTTGCATCTTAGTGCCGACTGCAGCACCGTCTGGTTCGAATGTCCTGAAGGTGACGGTGTGTACGGTTGCTCATTAGGTATGCTGCGTTAACTGTTGCACTAATCGTTCCCGGGCTCGCCATCCCCTCCCCCCCCCACCCCTTTTCCATCGGTTCCTCCGTCAGTGTGCGGGCCCTGCGTTGACGCGTGACTCATTTCGGTTTCAGGGTTTGGTCCATCCATCAAAACCGCGCCGGGGAATTGCATGCACCACGTCACTATCAGGCGACATAATTCAGTTTGGGCACAGCAGGGATGCCCTGATGGGGCGACCGGTACGGAACCACAGTAAACCGGCAGCAGTAAGTTTCAATATCCGGAGCACGAACTTGTTAAGATCTTTTAATGGGGAATTTTGTGAGTGTGCGAGTGAGTGTACGCTACCTTACTTGAGGTTCAGCGATGTGAAGCAGGATTTCTTCTATTTGGTTTATTAGGCTTCGAAGTAGTCATTGAGAACCAGTGGGTTTGGACTATTTCCAAGCCTAGTATGCTTTTGCGAACTAGTGGACTCAAAGTAGTCATTAGGCGAGCTATGGCAGAAGTTCTGGAGCTATCTTACAATGGTTTTATAGGGCTGTTTTCGAAATGTCAGAATTCTATCCAGTGCTAGTTTATAAAAATTTATTTTTAGTTAACTTCATTTTGTTTTACAGGGTTTCCCACGATTTATTGGTTGGTTCCCATCAATTTTTGGTTGGTTCCTAAATATTTTTTTGGTGCGTTCCCACAATTTTTGGCCGTTTCCCAGGATTTTTTGGTCCAATTGTATTGATATCCAATTAGACGAAAAAAATATTATGGGAACTGACCAATAAATCGTGGGAAGCCCTGTATTGATTCCTACGATTTTGCAATATCTGTGTCATACAATACTATACTTGTATTGTATGATTTGAAACATCTTGAAATACGAATTCTGACGTAACAAAACAATCCTGATGACATCTGTTGAGAGTTTTAATCAATTGAAATTCTTGGACATTGGCTTTTGGTGAAATTCCATTATTATGTTTATGTATTACTATAAGCTCTTATTTTCTGGTACCTAAGGTTCCTCAATTTACTAATATTAAGAAATAGGTTTCATTTTTTATTAAATATCCAGAATATCTAGTAGTTCCAATATCTTTTCCGTGTTTTTCGATTACATCAATCATATAGAATTTCTATCATGAAACGTTCATGGACATAATGTCGCGTTTCCAAAATTAATACATCAATATTTAAGCTTAATTCCTGGATTCCAGCTACTCCTGATGCTAGCGGAAACTTAACCTTCAAAACGTACATTCATGGCGACTGATAACAATTCCATTTTGTCCAAAAATGTCAAAACATTTCGGATTTCAAGATTTCTTGGATATATGGCGGCGAACATTCATCACGCCACCTGATGACATCAATTCAAAGATATCAGTCAGAAATGTTGGGGAGGGAGGTGGTAGGCTCTTATTGACAGTTGAACGATGCCTTCATTCGAGAAGGAGAGAGAGAGAGAGAGAGGAAAAAAAGCTCCCCACACCTGAACCAGTAGCGCACCTTACACGTCCTGCCAAAGACACGGTCTTTACCGCCCGAAAGCAAGTCTTTAACACCTCCCGCACTCTCCTGCGCGTTTGCGTGTGTACAATCAACACCCTCGGCCATCGCCAGCACCGGCAGCAGCAATGAGAACAAGGCAACTATAACCACCATCACCGCCCGCCGCCCAGCAAACATTTCGAATTGCGGCATGTGACGCGCGACCGTAACCGTAATCAAAATTTATAGTCACTTAAAAACACATCAACAGCGTATATTTGAAATCATTAAAATAACATTAAACACTGACGATTCCGTGCTAGGCACGCAGGCGGCAAACCAGCCCCGGTGGACGGTTACGAAGCAAACAGGGAAGGTTTCGGTTTTATTGGGTAGCAAAATCCTTCATAAAAAAATGCTACAAGATGCACACCCACACAAACACACCCTGGTGCTGCAATAGCGAGCCCGCACTTCAAACGGGTCTCGCATCGGAAGGATTGCAATATAGCGCCGTGCGCTCGTACGCTGTGCCGCAAAGGACCTCGGGCTACCGGAAAATTGTCCTCGTCATCGTCGTCGTCACCTTCCGCTTCAGACGCTCCACAACCCGGGGGTCTGAAATGGTTTGGCGTTTAATTTTATTCAATCATTAAATTGCCCGGCTGCACCCGGGCAATGTCACCGGCAAGCGAGGGATGTGGATGTGGGATAGGGGTAGATTTAGGTCAACGGTGGCGGCTCGCCGAGAACGCAGGCTAATGAAGTAGCTATGCAAAGTCATTCGGAGAGGTACGGTAAGGACAAAAAAGCGAAGCCATTTAATTCGCTGCTAACGAAACGTCACCGGCTGCGGTGTCTATTAACCGTCCAATAAGTGCCGGTTAGCGTTAATCGATTAATGGAGCAATTGTTTCATTACCATTATTGTTATCATCTATTTATTAGTGAGGAATTAAGTGGGTAAATGATTTTTATGATTTTTACTCTGTTTTTGTTTTTTCTCATTTAATTAACACAACCAACGGAAAAAAGAATTCGCATGAGTTTCTTGCCTCACCGCCAGCTCGGAAGGTTTCGCTGGGGCTGTGGGCAAGCCGACAGTGTAAATAGTTTAACATGTTTCACTTGCTTTCACCCAGCGCTGCTGATCGTCCCGCAAGATTTGAACGCGTTTGGGGCTGGCCGGATGGGCCGGCTGGGACACGGAGCAAGTGGGAAGGATAGATTAAGCAAACGTTGTTGCTTAATTAAAGTACGCTTTTGCCACGCACACATACACACACACACTGGTTTGTTGCTTGTTGCCCTGGAAGGGGATTATTTCAGCGCGTTAGCGCGGGCGAACGTAATGAGTACGATTTACGCTTGTGGCTCGGAAAGCGAAAGAGAAACCCGTGAATCCTTGGCCACCATCCATCCCATCTAACGCCGCCATGAGGTTGCAGTAATCTCATTTACATGTCGTACACACTATCTGTTTGTGTGTGTGTGTGTGTATGTGTGTGGTTTATACCGTTTTTCCGCTGCATCAAGAGTGGGTTAGTGTTTGCTTTAAGCAGCTTTTTCGCCTTCCGCCTGTTCGGGACGATCCAATCTCTACGCGAGGCGGATGGTTGGATACGATTTTTTTTCCATTCGAAGTCTGATTGAAATGCTACAGCTCTAATGTTTGTGTGTGTGTGTGTAAGAGAGAGAGAGAGAGAGAGAGAGAGAGAGAGAGAGAGAGAGAGAGAGAGAATGATAGAATGACAGATGAGAATGAAAGAGACAGACCCGAAAGAAAGATGACAGCTCACTTGTGCGAGCCACGAGAAGCAAAACTAACGAGCAGGTCCAAGTCCTCGAGACGGTTTGGGTAAAGTTGTCTGTTCGTGTGTGTGTGTGTTTACAGAGAGTTGGTTTGATTTATGAAAATGTAATCACTTCCAAGTCAACCGAGACAGTTACCGACAAGGTTTTCGGACGAGAATGACGACTCCGGTCGGGCGCGCTGCTTGGCTGCGATTCGGGCGAAGCCAATCTTCTGAATGTGCGGAGAGTGAAAACCACTCGCCAGCGTCAGCGTAACCGCTTCGCGGGGAACTAAAGAAGTGAAGAGAGGAGGCAAAGGCGAGTGAGTGAGAGAGATAGAGAGAGAGAGAGAAAGAGAAAGAGAAAAAGCGAGCGAAAAGTATTGACAGAGAAATAAAATAACCATCAACCGATTCCATTTCACCGCGAGGAAATGTCAAACGCGTTCCATTTCTGTTCAAATTTAATCTATTTCTCTTTCGCCTCCCAGCAAATGGTTGAAGCAAAATTAAAGAACTGAAAAACGAAAACAGCCGTCTAAAAACAAAAAAAAGAAGATTTCTTGGGTTAAGCTTTCTGTTTGCTTCAACGCAAGTGCAACGAATCATTTGTTTCCTGCTTGTTTGCGCTCGATTGCAATTTAAATGATTCGCGAAAGCGAACGCTCGAAATAAAAGCCACAAAATGCTAATTACGACCGACGGTGCCGCCCCCGTCCGCACGAGCTCCCCGTGCCCAGGTAGATCGAGCCCGGCAGAGCTTGGGCTACAAAATTTGTAAATTTATTTCAAGTAGCTTGTTTTCCTGGGTGCTCTTCAGCAAACCGCTTGTTTGAAACCGCCGAGAAGCGGGTTTCGATTGCGGTCGGGGGTTTGCTGGGCGAGATTGGTTTGTTTGATTTGTTTTGAAGCTAACGTTCGATTAACATATTCGATTGGTATTGCTGAGTGTGCTTGTTTTTTTTTTTTGCTTCTCGGCTCCCAATTTCGGGACATTTGAACTCATCGCGGGCGATGGCGAACTGTTCAAAGTACGGTGGGACGGTCATTCGATTGAGAAGCACCGAACAAGGGCCGCTTTTGTAATGCAAATTGCATACCATGCGTGCGCGCGCGCGTGCTTTCATAGAATGCATATCATTTGGGGGTTGGCAGGGAAGATTGCAAATTTTAAATTAACAAAACACTCATAAACTTGTCCCAATGCCCTCAACAGCTCATCGTAAAAAAGGGTCTCTCTCTCTCTCTTTTCTTTATGTGCCAAAATCACACCTCACCCGGAAGCTGAGCAAATAAATTCATCCCCTAATCAAGAAAAAACAATCACTTTTTTCCCTCGCTCGTGCATAAATATCCGACTGATGAAGTGATAATTCTGCAATCCTTCTGGACGGTCCACTCCGGAAGCAAGCCTTCCGAACAACGAGCAAAAAAAAAGAAGAAAGAGTTTTTTTGTTTTAACAGACCTTCACAACCCATCATGTAACTTTGCGCTGGGCACAGCTCCCGCAAACAGTGAAGGTAACAAGCAAGCGCAAGGGCAGGATTCACTCCGGCGAGAAGGCGGCATGCTTTCCGGGTCCAGCATATCATCGCTGTTGACTCAGGCTTGCCGGGGGCCGATTATTAATTGTTCTCCACTTCACCAGCGGGTTGGCATACCTTCTGGAGAGCAGGTGGGGTGTTGATGAACTCTGTAGGATGGTTTTTTTTCTGAGTTCGTGTATGTATGCTCATTTCACTCTTTATCACTCCCCTTTTTTTTAAAGCACTCCTAATGTTTCAATTATGGACCTAAATTTGCTTTCACTTGCCATCGTTCCGAGCCTTTCGTAGCTCGAAGACGAGGAGTGAGCGGGCTGGATGAGTTTGCAAAACCACCATTTTTCTCATCAACTCGTCCACTCGTCCGGCTAATAAGCGGAAGGGATTTCTTTTCCCAAACCCATTGTTTTTTCCCGCTTGTGAGCAGTGATATAGACCCGTCAGTGTGTGTGTGTGTTTGTGTGGGGCTGTTTCTTTCATCTTTAACGATGCGTTTCATTCTAGTTTCAACTTGATGGGGGATTTTTTGTTCTTGCTTTTTTAATCCTGCGTTGTGCACAGGGTTCGAATGGGCCTCTTTTTTCATTCAGGGTTATTTTCATTTGCCTTTTTGTAGTAGTGATTCGAATATAACCAACTATAATCATCTGAAAACGTGTTAATAACACCATATCGTTCTTCGGTCCATAGCGACGTCACTGTACACTGTACACATAGCGACGTCAACACTTTGACGAGTTCTGCACAACGATCGCAGCCTCAGATGTTTCGCCCGATGGTACTAGCCGAGAAAGTCTCTCCTTGGCCTGGCTTGTATTCGCTTCATGCTGGCGCTGTCGACGCCTCCACCCCGGTTCTCATAACCTATCCATCTATCATATCAATTCTACTGTATTCAGAAATACAAAAAAAAAATCTTGTACCAACTAAAAGTTACTTGCAGGGATTCTTGTAACGTTTCGCTTGAAAAGTAACGAAGTGCAAACTAGATATATGTCCAAATGACCCGGATTCGTAATGCGAGCGTAAGTTTTTGAAAAAAAACCCGAAGCATCGCTTCTAAGAGTGATCATATGCCATTGTTTCTAATGTGTAATGTGAGCAAGCGAGCAAGTAGCAATTATTGGATCGCGATTTTTCTCTACCCAGATAGCAAAACAGACATACTATTTCTATCTGAAACACACATGAATCTGTATACCAAAACGAAAAAGCATGGATGGACACACCGCTCTGATCTCATGCTTTGGATGCGACCACCCATATCTATTAAGCCGTATGTACACGAATAGCATATTTGTGTTGGAGCTGAGATCGCTCAGTGGGTTTATATAAGCAGTCTATGGCTACAGGCCACGCCCGTGATCATCTACATCACACGGTTGGCCTGGCCCAAGGCCATCTTGACGTGTGATATGTATGTATGTCTCGAATTGATGATTATTTAAATCCGGAACAGTTCTCCCCTTTAGACTAATCTCTTTTTGAAGGGATTAGCGCATAGCTGAAAATATTGAGAATTGTAGAATTTCTTGTCAAAATGTCGTGTGAACTAATGTATTGTTCTTATCGTGGATAGTATCTTCATCGCCAACTGATTTTGTTGGAACCTTACAACAGCATGATAGAAGGGTTCCAACGACCTGTCGACATTAGCGTTAGGAATTGTTTAGGAGAAAAAGAGATAGGAAAAAAGGGAGAAAAAGCTAGGTGAAAAACGATAAAACGGTCTCGAAAGACAAATTCTGGCATTATCGTAAACGAACCGGCGGAATAAACAGACTATTTTTTTGGAAACAGCTAAAGTATAACAAAAAACCTTTAACGTGTTCGGCACTTAATTATTTTCCGCTTCGTTTTCTAACAGATTCTCTCAAACGTATGTTGGTTGCTGTTGCATTTATTTTATTTTGCAGATTTGTCCTAATCAAACCTGTCCAAAGCTGTTATGCCAGCTGGATAACTTTCAGAATAAATATAATATAATATTGGTTGAGGTTGAAGCAGAACTAAGTGACCAGTTCGTTAGTTGATGAACCAGCTCTCGGAAAGTTCTTAGACAAGGTAAACCGGCGACTTCGTCTCATTCCTTCCTTCAGATCATCAGTGTAACACGGTCGTGATATGTCTTAGCACTCTCCCAAGTCATGATATTCAGGGAGCTGTACGTGTTCTTTACCGGAGATGCAACAAACCTGTACGGAGGATCCTTGCGCCAAGCCGAGATACGTCTACGTCTACTGTCACTGTTAAAATTACTACTATCGTAGCGGAGCCTTGCGAGCTCGGGGTACTCCAATGACTTGGTAAATCTCAAGTTGTGACCTGTGACATAAGAAATGCCACCTCTTGATGTTGCCACTTCTCTCCATGCCGTGCCATGCTCTCAAATCCGCAAACAAAATGCATAGATGGTTGCTATACATTCTGGTGCCCTAGCTGCTGACGTTGAACGTCTTCGACCTCTGGTAATTTGGAATTAGATCCTCGGTGGGGTCGAACACCAACCCTGGAGGGACCCTCTTGCATCGCAACCCTTTGACGATCAACTGCCTACTGGCGATGTTGAAAACGTTATCACTCAAAACTGGAGCCTTCCTGGGTGTGATCTGTCTAATGATATCCTGCAGTTCACTTAGCGTTATGCATTGTGCTCAATGTCCTGAACGCAAATTCAACTACTATAGCCGTCTTGATGAGGATCCTCCCACAGTAAGCTACGCTGCACCGAATGTAGAATGACCTTTCCATGTACGACACATCTTCTGTCAATGTCACAGGCTCCTGTCAATGATTCAGCAAAGGTTACCAAGTCGTTGAGCAAAGTCGTTCAGCAAAGAGTCGACCGCAGCGCAGCTTTCAAAGCTGGGAGTCGAAGTGATGCATGTTTCATCGTGTTCAGGTTAAGAACTGTCAGAATGAACGAGCTTGCAACACACGCGGATGGTCTAGTCTGAGACGGCAATCGGGATTATTGCTGTATTCTCGAACTTTGAGACACTCAAACTTGAAGACACGTAGCAGCAAACTATCGTGACTTCAAATTGTTTGATACCAGAACAATATTCTTATTCAATTCCGTCCTGAAGGAATACCGGATATCGTGCTCCGTAGCCAGCAAGTCTATGCTGAACACGATAATCTGTGACATCTTCTTCACGAGACGTGCCTGAATAGAAGCCGAAATTTTGCTCTTATTATTGTATTCAAAATGTGTCACACGCCGCATGTTCAAGGTGAATTTCTGCAGACGCTTCACTGCTAGAGTTGAGCACAATCTTCCGCCATTGAACTACACGGCATCACCGCTTCCTCTGCTATGCTTTTGTCCCCCAGAGACCCCAGCAATCGTGTAATGCTTTACCTCTGTTGTTTGGCTTTGGCAACAGGTCTCCCTCACGAGGGACCATTTACACACACACACACACACACGCACGCACGCACTGGGAATATGAAATCGGAAGGTAGATTATCACTTAATCATTGGCCGTCGGTAACCCGATAGGCGCGTGGTAGGTTGCTTATCCCACGGGATCTCTCGACAGGTTAACCGGAACGTACGCACGGAGCTAGAAGCTACATGCAGAACTTGCTACAAAAACACACATACAGCACCCGATAAATGCAGCGTAGAAACGGTGAATGTCCTCTAGCTATCATGTCCTGCTTTCTGCTCGTCCCCCCCTCCCTACACCGACCAGCATTCAATCAAGCTCACCAAACAGCGCCAGGCAAACGGCGTCGGTCGGACTAATCCGGACAGCCGGTAGGCCATCATGCATCCTGGCAAATGTCACGAACGTCGCTTGTTTGCGCTCAAACATTCTCGTGCCGCTTGTTTGCTGCATTTTCACACGAACACGCGTATGTGCGAACATGGAGAGCAAGGGAGAAGGGAGGGATTGCATCCGGCAACAGGCAATTATTACCGGGCCCGGGTTCCTCCCTGGGTGCCGTGCTCTTATGACGCGGTGACGCGCGATTCCAGCGATGGAAACGAGTTTCAATTTTCCCGCACCGCCTGAGATAACTTGGAGAGGTTTATAGGGAATGGAACGGTGCTGTTCCGAGGGTCACCGTTTCTTTTTTGTTTGTTTGGATGTTTTGAAACATCGATCATCGCCTTCTACGTGGGTGTAGTATATTGTATCAATCATTCTGAAGACGGAGTGAGTCTTGTCTAGCGGTGCAAAAAGCATTTTTTTGTCAATCACTTTTACTGTCTTCTAAGGATTTTCTTCAACCGACAACAGACCTTTGGCCCATGGAGCTGCCGTAAGCAAATCTCTCGCGCTCGCGCAGTAATGCTACCGTGTCATCAATTTAAGCTACCGTGTCTGCCCTTTTTTGCTTCGCCTTCTTCGCTGATGAAATTGAGTGAAAATAAAGTGCATAAATAAACTGCACACGAAATGATGTACTCGCACACGACCGGGATGTCCTTCCCTGTGGACCCTGGAGACTGTCCTTCCTAGGGAGGAGGGGAAAAGAAATACCAATTTCTTGCAGTCCCTACAGAAACGATCCCGTCATCGCCATCACCAACCGGCGTAGCAATTCCTCAGGGCATGCAAGATCGAAAGAATGTCAAGAAGAAGGGGGGAAAAAACCGGACACACGCTCCTGGTGTCTTTGCCCGAAGATAACCTCCCCGATGGAAGATGGGACTGGCGGAAAGAATAATGAAAGGGAAATAAAAATGAACAGCCAAAATTGTAAATTGGGTTCGGCCTCCTTTTCCTTTCGTCGCGGGCGCTCGCCTCAAAGTAGACGACCTTATCGACCGAGAAAAAAAACAAGAAGAAGCAAAACAGACATTGTAAATGGTTCACGACCCAGACAAGGATGGAAACCGAAAATGATCCATCTCGCAGCGGGCGGTGCCACATTCCTTTAGCATATTGTTACACTCCCCCCCCCGCACCCTGTACGTTCTCTTCACTTCATCCGACCTTACCATTTTCTCGCTACAACCAGCTTATGGCCATTATCCTTTATCATAAATAGTTAAATGTTTCACATTCACATACATGCGCGCTGTAAGAAAAGAAAAACCGGCGAAACCTACCACACCAGGGGGCGGCGAAGGAAAACCTCGTGCCGGAAGGAGGGCGGAAGTGGTGGGCAAGTAGAGATACCCTCCCCGAAGCAGCTGAACTGTTTGCAAGCGCTACAGAGTAAATGAAAATCGAGGGGCAAAGGACCTTTTTCTTGTGTGCTGGTGAGCCAAAAAAAGAGAATGAAAATGAAAAACGAAAAGAGGAAACTAACTTTCCTCAAGTGCTGGTGGTCCCGAGGAACCGAGAGGAATTGATTGGAACGCAGCCGGGGAGTCGGCGGACTGGGAAGGGAAGGAATTTTGAGACGGAGAAAATATGAAATAAAATAGCGCCTCGGGAAGGACACCGATCGGATGAGCGCTCGGACCCGGTCGGCGTTGGGAAGAAAAATAAACGCAACTAAATCACACACACAAACTGTGGCGATAGAAATAGACTCCCTCTTGGAGCGAGAAGCGGGTGGGAAGGTGAATGTAAAACATGGTAAAAGGACGATACAGCTACTGTGGCCTGATAACCACCGGCCGGAGAAGGCAAGCGGAGGCCCGGGGTACGAGGCAAATGATGAGAGTGAAATATTACTGTACGCTTTCTTTCCGGTGAAGCATCGAGCATATGTGGCTGTGTGTGTGTATATAGAAAGGGAAGGCGAAGGGCGACTCCGATACAGTCGATCGTGTTCTAGGGATTTTTTTTTCTGCATGAAGAAGAAGAAGTTACGAAGGACGTTGTGTGTCTTTGCGTATTATGATTGCGATTGGGAATCCAATGCATTGCGCCCTGTGCACTGTGAACCGGGGGGGCTTTGTCCTGTTCGGTTTTTTGTTGTCCTTGCCTATCCCGAATAATACACAGACACACACACACACACACACTCAAGCACAAATCACCCCAAGAAAGTGAGAATAACGAGCAGTGCAGCGCAAAAACTTCAGCACGGGCTCGTTAGGGGCGCTTCGCAATCGGGAGAGAGTTTCGAACAAATTCTATAGATTTTTTAAAGGACACTTGATCGGTTCTTCGCCCTCCGCTTGCTGGTGGTGCACAAGCGCCGAGCGCACGAACTCGTAATGAGGCACTTTTGTCACGTGAGTTGCATAATGCCGCGGGGCGCGGTTCGTGGCTTGGGGCTGCTACAAAACGCCAAAATGTATGCAATTTGCATTACAAGCAAGAGAACAGTGTGTGAAAGCAAAAGCGTTTTATAAGGAGATGGTATTACAGGGTAGGGGTAAACTATGTGTAGCTTGATGGAACATAGAAGATGACATGTTTTTTTGTTGTTTAAATACTTTACAGTTTGTTGATACTTATTACGAATTAGATCGGTTGAATAAAAAAAAAAAATAGCCGACACAATTGCACTTGACTTGTTAAGAAGCTCCTACCGATATGTAATTTGATTTGTATCCAGTTTCTTTTCATTTCTGTAGATTAGGTACAGTCTGTTCCCGAGTTACGCGGTTTGTGCGTTCCCGACGAATCCGCGTATCTCGAATATCCGCGTAAGTCGAATTTCAGGTTTTTTGACTAAAATACTATTGATTACTCAGAGTTTTTGATTTAATTCAGTACTTCTATGCACTTTATCATTTATTTGATAAGATTCGTCCAGAAAATTCTAATATTTCTGGCTTTTAAGCGATTTCAATTTGTTAGCAAAAATGCAATTTATACCGAACTTGAAGCAAATTGTACTGATTTGACATTTAATCTGTCAAATTTAGAAAACCGCGTATCTCCGAATCCGCGTAAGTCGAGAACCGTGTAACTCGGGAACAGACTGTATGTCAAACTGGCGGCCCTCGTCAATGCTGAATGCGGCCCGCGAGAATATTTTGAGAATTGCTAAAATCATTCCAAACCAAAAAACTGTTATTACTATTTGTCGAAGTGTATTAAATTTTCCAGAGAAGAATAATCATTTTGATGGTATGTTTTTCGAATCTAACATGAATGAACCCATAACATCTCATAAACTTATTCCACACAATCGTACAGAACAATCGAGACTCCGAGCATTGAATTGAATACAAACTTGTAGAATTCTCCGTTCGGTCTCTTTATTTCGCTTCTGTGGTCACATGCGTGTATACGTCCGTTCGTTCACGCCGTTCAACATCAGTTCCATCTCTCCTTCCGCTCTCATTTCTCCTCTCTCGTCTGCCTCATTCTTTCATATCGCTCACGATCATTCTACACTCCTGAGTTCTTCTGGTACTCAACTCTACAAAACTCAGTCGTATTATGTTTCGATTAAATTCTCAATATTAGCATAATTTTGCTTGATATACACACTTGGAAACTTCGCAACAACTAGTGATGGATTGTCAGAATGGCATCCACGGCATCCATCACAAAACCATTTTCGATCTTAGCTATAGCGACTCCGAATCCGGCCAAATCAAACCAACAGATCCGTTCGGTGCCATCCAAAGCCTAAAGAGCCGTTTAAACTTTAAAGCCATTCGGAAGCGTTGGAGTCATCGGTTGTCGCACGGAGCGGCTAATCTGCAGTGAGAAATGGATCCGGTCCATACCTCAATTCGCGAATCATCTCTCTTCAAGTGTCAAACCAAGATTTACCGATCTTTATGGTATCACACACCACGAATCTTCGTCAGATAAAATTTTCGTAATTCAACAAAATTATTCGTAAAATCTGGGTTCTTGTAATAAGAAATTAATATAACACCATATACCCTTTGGAACTTGGTATTAGCGAAAAATAATGTTTAAACACGTTTTATTACAATTTTCCTTTTGATGTGTAAAAAAATTGCAGGCAAATATTTTTGTTATTCATCAATCGATAGATAGCTCGGATGGCTTGAAAAAGGTTCGCAACAGGCTGGTAGACTTCCCCTACCTCAGTGAAAAAGTGTGGTTGAGTGATATTTTCTAACAGAACTGCCGTGTTAGAACGCGACTAATGAGAAATGTCCCAATTTAATAATAAGGATAAAAAATGCATGTGACTTTAAAAGTACATTAAACTTTTTTTTATTCAAATAAAAAAGAGCTTAATGAAAAAAAAACATAGCAAATTTTTAAATAAGAAACTATTCCAGATTTGAAGCGAGGAGTACAAAAAGTCAATTTGTTTAACAATAATGATTTTAAACAGTATTTTATATAAATATTGAGATTTATTTTTTATTCTCCACTTTGCGGCCCACGAATCACTGAAAACCTGTACTTGCGGCCCTCTGATGAAATGAGTTTGACACAGCTGCTGTAGATCATCGTTATTAAACGATGATTTCCACATTTGAAGCTTACATGCAAACATCATGGAGTTTTAATGTCAAATCAAAAAATCAAAATATCAAAAGGCAAAAAACTATACATCCTAAAAAGCAACACAATTTATGCAAGTCTTTCTTTTGAAAACAATTTATGATATTTTTGAATTATGAATAACAATCTATTGACTCATTTTTTAGATTTTATTTGTTTATCGCTGAGTCTCATTCTTGAATATGATTTTATTCTACAGTCTTTCCCCAAAGTTTCGCAACTCTCGAGATACGTGAATTCGAGTCGCGCGCTTTTTTTTTTAATTTTGACAGTTCATATGTCAAATCAGTAAAAAATTCTCCAACAATTGCCAAATGCAAAATAAATTGAAATATTGTTAAATGTTTGACATCGTGACATCGAACAATTAAATCTTCTGTACGATTAGTATCAAATATGTAATTTGGTGCATAAAGCATAAATTTAATAAAAAAAATATCATCTATCTACAATCTTTTGGCTGAAAAACGCGATATTCTACTAGCGCGAAAATCAGAGGTACGCGAAAGTTTCTGGAACGCATCATTTGTGTAACTCGGGAAAAGATTGTATATATGAAAAGGCATCAAACGCCGAAAACGGCATACTTTCAGGCGTTTATTCTTCTTCTTCTTTTTGGCACAACAACCGCATTGTCGGTCAGGGCAACTGGTGATGAAGTCGGCTTGGCGCTCAGTGACTTTTATTGTTACCATAGCAGGTTAAGTCACAGTCCAACGTATGGGGGGCAAGGTCTATTAGGGGCTTGAACCCATGACGGGTATGTTATGTTGTTAAGTCGTACGAGTTGACGATTGTACCACCAGACCGGCTTACTATCAGGCGTTTAGCTATGCTAAACTAGCTAACCCTCACCACCCACTGCAGATACTCTAGAAGCTTAATTTTAGCTTACACAGATCAAATTTTTGCCACAGGCAATTTCTAAGCCTGCTATTTATTTACACCCGTAACCCGTAACCCGTAACAGCAATGTCGCGCGTATTTCAAAATCTATCAATCCATTTTGATTTTAATACTGGTGTTAGTACTTTTTGAGAACGTTTGAGATTTGTTAAATGAGGGTTTGTGTTTGTATGTTGTGTGCCATTTAACTAATTAATTTATAATTTGTAACATAATAGTAAAATCGTTTCTGCCATGCTGGCATAACATGTGCCTTTTCATCATTAATTAATAATAAGCACATTAATACGCATTAAAGTACGGCAATGAAATCTTGCTCGCTATATAGCATCACTAACGAGAATATTTCATCTTGCTAAGCGCATTGCATACCTTGCAGGCGCAACCATATCGTGCCACCGGGTGTACATAGCCACTCGAAAAGCAACATTAACAATTGCACTGAGCTTTTTCGCAAAACACACTTTAACGCTTCAAAAGCGTTGTTTTGAAGAAGAAAAAAAGACAGAAGAATGGAATGTTACCCTTCGTTACCTTGCACTAGTCGTAACAATGGTGACACACACACACACACCTACACCGTAGCACGGTTTTCGCATGTTGAGATTATTTCTTTAGCTGCTGCTGTTCCATCAATTCTGGCACGGTGAAAGAGTGTCTCTTGCTCTATCCCTCTTTGTCCCACACATACATACACATCAGGAGCAGAAGGGGAAGAAATCTATAGCGAGTGGGGGAGGAGGGTTCCGCATCGATTCCGGTGCGATGTTTTTATTACAGATTTTGCCGATCTTAATGATCCTGATTATGTGTGTTTTACTGCTACCTTCGCCGAGCCGCGCCGCGTTGGAACGCACCCCAGGGCGGACGTGGCGTTGTACTTTGAAGGGTAGAGCGGGACCGACGCGCTACTACCGCGTGCACGTTTGGGCAGGATGCCAAAACATGAAGCGCGGCACATGCCATAACGCGAAAGACGGAGTGGAGTGGTGCCCCGAGCATCATCTCGCTATCGGTACGGGCTCCTGTGCTCCCCTCCAATGCGCTAAGGAAGTTCTTTTCCTTCCACATCGCTCAGTGTCCTAAGGATTGAGAATTAGAGAGGGGGAGTGACACAAAAAAACACACACACAACCCGGGAATGAGAGCAGACGCGGTACAGCAACCCTCGGCACGGCATTCCTGGCGGCATTCCATTCCGTAGCAAAGGCTACAGAGTGCGCGCTTATCTCGAACGCCGGGGGAATGTGACTCCCCGTCCAACACCATCAGCGGTTCGTCGTCTACGAAACGGGCGGGTGGAAAAATTTCAGCAAAGAAAAATGTTTGAACATTAAATATTTGCCTGTCGAGCTCGGGTGTATGTATTTTTCGGTTGACGGGCGGGCGTGTATACACGCGCTCCGAGAGGTTCATCAACGCGCTCGGGCGAAGCGAAGTGTGTGTTTGTTGCGCGGTTGCCCAAGCCGCTGCGATACGGCTCCTTGTATCGCAGCGAAGAAAGGTCGAGACTGCGGGGACGCAGCAGAAGGACGCCACGAGAAGTTTGGTGTACTTTTTCTCCTCGTTATTATGATTGTATCTGGAGCATCCTATTGCTTCTCAAATAATAATAATAACACACACACACACACAAAACACATCCAAGACCTGTTCCACCACAGCCATTGTGCGCGTCTTCGTCAAAACGTCTTTAAAAACCATCGTTATTCCTTTCGGTGACCTTCTCTTCCAGCACGGCTGTGCACAGTTTAGCTGGCAAGTTGTTAAAGTGCGATGCCGTTTTGTTTTACGGACGATCGGGCAGAAACTCGATCCGGTGGCTGGAGCAGTAGCAGCAAGTGAAGCGTTTGGCACCGTCTGCGCGCTAGATGAAGTCATCCAATATCCTAAAGTGTCTGCTGCCTGGCCCGAGATTGGCTGCTGCTGCTGCCCGGTGCTCGGTTGGCCACGACGGTATTTACTTACCTGTTCATCTTCGAACCAATTGATCGATGATGTCTCATCCCGTGCAGGACCCCCGTCGACAGGGCGGTTGGTGGTGGTAGCTCCGTGCACGAGAGAGATATTTTGAAGAAGCTGCAACACACACACACACCATACTCACTTCATACATCAGTTCGGAGGACATCGCCAAGGTGCATCGTCGTGTGAAATTGTGCGGTGGAGCAGTTTTCGATTTTGTTCCCCGCTCCGAGCGCTGGGATGGGATGTCCTTTGCAGTGTGCAGCGTTTGCCGCAGCCGCGCGCTGTCACAAACTGCGGCAAAACTGCATCTGCGAAACACCTGCGACGGCAGCAGGACAGGCGGGATGGCGGGATAACGAGATTTGAGCGCTCGATAGACGCAGATTGGGCGATGCCTTTTTGTACCTCCTCAACGCATCAAACAATCGCTCCCTCTCGTGCGATGGTACATCAGGCAAATGCTGCTCTTCCAACGCCAAAGTGTTTAACCCATCCTGCAGCCCGGATACCTCTCACGGGAGCGGGAGAAGACACCATTAGCAGCCCCCGTCCTCACGATTGCAACAACGGCAACAACAGCTTGCAAAAGCTTTGCGCACAAAAATAAATCATTACCTCTGTTATTGGATTTTTACAGCGCTCTGCTCCCTCCACCAGAAGTTGTAATTCATTCCATCGCCTTCTTGATTCCTGCTGCAAACTCCGCACAAAGGTCATTCCGCACGCTCTCCCATGCCCGAGCACGAGCTGCCATCAAAAGCCCTCCCCCCCCTTTGGCGTGACAACTTCAAAGGCTCCAAAGTTCCGGGCACGATGGCAATCTCCGCGCGCAGCACAAGCCCGACCACCGTGTGAATGTAATTAAGCAGTGGCCTTGTTTAACACCGCCCATCCGTCAGCTTAAAGCCGTCGCATTCCAGCTGCGACTAATGGTTTGCCTGGATAGCTCCCCGTCGCACGCGCGCGATCGCCCCGATACGGGGAAGATGATAATTCTGTGGAATAATTTACAACACTCTTCGTCAGGATATAAATAGCGCTGCAGAAACGGTTGGGGGGGAACGGGTTGAGTGGAATTTTTCTTCCTCGCTGGTTGTTTCTTGGGCTAGGAGCTCAAAACTTGGGATTCAGTTTGTTTGTTTATTAAAAAAATAAAATGTTTGGCCGAAAATGTAACGTACTAATCCTAGCACAATGAAGCAACAATTCATTTACATGACGCGACATTGAAGAGCTGAAGTCACAGTAATATCAAAGAAGAAGGCAGGTCATTTAAATTAAGCACCAATCACATAAAGTATCACAGTGTTTTTGAAGGCTCCAGTCAGCTCTATTCCATATGGGTTGATATATACGTACAGTGAGTTAAAAAAGCATTCGTCTAGCCGAATATTTGACAGAAAAAGGCGAATTATGGCCGCATAGGCATAGGTCGGTAAAAGAAATGATGATTGGGGCATATAACGAAGTTCTGTTTATTCTTCCGCCTGGCTATAATTTCTAAGAACTGTAGCTCAGAGTAGCTCAAAACATGCAAGAATATATTTCTCGATTCTTGCGTTATATTTGATTCAGCTAGACGAATAATTTTTGGATTCACTTTCAATCGTCAGCATACATGATACAGGTACTTTCTAGGTTCCACAGATGTTTAGGTATCTAGGCAGTAACAGGCCTAGGTTGCTCCCCGAAGGTACACCAGTGATACTCTCAAAAGTCTCAGAATATGTGTCTCCAATTTGTACGGAATAACGGTGGCTGTTTAGGTATGTACTAAACGACTAAACCAGTGTAGTAGATACACCGAGCTTCTGGAGTTTAGCCTGCAGTATGGTGGTGTAAACGCGGTGTATACTGCGTCGACATGAATCCCTCAAGATGAAGCTTCAAGACACTCGCATACAAACTGTAGTAGGTTGGTAGGAACAGATCTTCGGGGAAAAATTCCATGCTGGCTCTTCCTTCTGACCACACGGCAGCAGTCCAGGAGCTCTCAATGAATTATGATCTTGTGTTTTGGGACCAACAGCTAGCCAAGGAGTAGATTACTCAACAGTAGTGGAGCCGTAGAGACCGGAGATATTTAGTTTGAGTGAAAACGACTCATCAGAAGACACTCTGGGAGAGTGTGGAAGATGTTCTTGATCTGGTGAAGTGAGATAGAAACAGAAAGGATTGAGTTACCCAGGAACCTTCAAGCAGGGGACTGAGTTCGTCAGTGTTTCTCTCGGACAGCTTCCGTTAGAAGCTACGTATGACCGAAGGAAAAAAAAACACAACACACACACCTAAAGAGTGGACCGCATAACGAATGAGTTTGTAGATTGTCTGATCGGAAATTTATTTTCTCTTCATTACATACGTCCACGTCCTACCACACCACTGTTGGTGCTATGCAAAGACCAATGTCCTTCTCGAAACAAAAAACGAACAACCAGAAAAAAAAGCTCCCCAAAAAGGTGTCTCCAGAAGTTGTCTCTAGCGAGAAAAGCCGTTCCAGCAACCGCAAAGATCACTCCGGCACATCCGGACCGTGGTCCGGCTCCTGAAGGAAAAGCCGTGAATTTGCGTGTACTCCAGCAGCTCCGGCAGCTCGACACAATGTTTCCGGCGAAGGCGCATCCGTCGTCATGGCTCGTGGCAAAAACGGCGCAATAATCAGAGCATTTCGGGCGCATCACACCTCTGCTCGCCGGGAAGGGTCCTGGGAAGGGTGAAGGCGACGGATGGGAAGGAAAAACTATCAGCAGTTTCATACTCCGGGGCGCTTCCGGGCGCTTTTCGGCGGGCGAGAGAGCATACCCGGGCGAAGAAATTTATCGTCGTTTGCTCCGGCCCCCGGAAGGACCGCGGGGCGTGTCATTTATGTCACACCATGGCATACACACACACACATACGGGGGGTTTGAGCTGGGTGGAGCACGAGCGACGAGTTTGGTGATAAACGAATTGGTTTCGGTGGCCTTCCCATGTACCAGGTAGCGTCGTCCGTAATCCATCCATCCCGGGGTCGTAGCGTGCCGTGGTGAAGCGTTTTCGATTGCCAGCTCCGGACCGTTCCCACTTTGCTGTGCAGTTTTTATTTTGTTTTTCCTTTTCTCTTTCTTCCTTTCCCTCGTGCCCAACCGGGCAAACAGGAACCGGGCTAAGCGCTCGTTGCTTCCATCCCGCAATAGGCGGACACGGCGTCGTCCAAGGGATTACCAACTTGCTCTTCGCTCGATCGACGATGACCGTTTCCCCGGGTCGGTATCAGTGCTCTCGGACAAAACAACCGGATTAGCTGCCGCGCTTGCCCTTGCAATGGGTAACCATCGTCACACCGTCGCCATCATCATCATCATCATCCTCATCGATACCGATCGACGCTTTGAACTTCATCTGTACTCGCAGCACCAGCAGCGAAAGGTAACTTCGAGATTTGCCGGACCTTCGCCGGTACGGGTGGAATACTTTTCGATTAAAAAGTTTTCGCCACCTTTGCCCGCCCGGACCAGCACGGACGTGCTCTCTCTCTCGGCTCGAGGCCGCGCACTCGTAACAACCGTGCGAGGGATCATGGGACGGATTAATCTTGCTGCTGTTTGCCCACCCCATCGCCAGCCGCTTCCTCGGCCGTGCGCCCACCACCAGTGCGCCAATGATTAAAGAATGCGATAAATTAGAAAACAACCTTTTCTTTCTACTATTTTCTGTATGTGTGTCTGTCCATCTCCTCTTCCGGGAACGGTGGCACAAAGTGGCGACAGGCGCAACCGGAGGCGCGCGAATGAACTGCCAATGGTTACTGTACCGCTTTCGGCAAACTCATCATGACACTTCGCTACCGTTACGGTGTTGCTGTTTGGCTGCTGGATTAAGGATGGAATGGGGAAAATTGGGAAATACTTGCTCTTTCCCTCTTTCCCTCTCTCTCTCTCTCTCTCTCTCTCTCTCTCTCACTCTCTTTGGGGGCCACGATAGTACCAGGACTTCGAACACTTCGGAGCTGTTCGGGCAGCGCGCTGGATCGTTGTCAAATTATTTTCCATCGGATTTATCAAATCGCTTGACAGCGCGTTTTGTGGGACGCTTTCTTTTTCTTCATCTACTAATGCTTTAATGCGTATTTGATACAGCGTGACAGGTGGTGATCGGACATCGGGATTTGAAAAGAGAAAGAAAGAAGAAAGCAATAAAACAGTCATCGCAAGGAAGATGAGGTTTCTTTCCATTTTCATACGATTCTAAGATGTCTGCAGCGGCATGTCGAATGCATCTGCTTCCAATCGGTCTGACCATTGGGATGGGGAGGGAGGGGTACACTTGGAAGAAACTCGTATGGTCGTCTGCCAAATTTCGATTTCTTGAAAATATCTTGTTGCCAGGCACAAGAGAAACAAAGCACTAACATTGACTTCCATTTCAAACTGACCAGACCTCATGCACAAAGGAGAACTTCACAGAGTGCACCAATAGACTTTAAATAGAGTGATTTTGCTCAGACAATTGTATAGTTCTAGGCGTTTTATTAAAACTATGAGTCACATTGAACGAACATTTTTAAATTTTTATATAAATTAAGACTCACTAAACATAGTTTTCGTATTGTTATATTTGAATACATTTAAAAAAAGTTATTGCATCCATATTTATACAAGTATTTGAAAAATGTTAGAATTTTTAATTTTAAAAATCTGTTTAAAATCAATAAACCGTTTAGGTTTTGTGTTGTTAATAAAAGTCATTTTTTTACATGTATTTGCTAGAGTCAATGTTGTTATTAGATAAAATCATTTTTCCATTATTTAATTTCATTTTTGTTGTCAAACTGAGACTACAAAATTCTTCCAGTTGTGCCTAGGATAACGTAATGTGAATAATGTTGTATTGCGCACTGCATAGCATTCGGCGTGGTTTCGACAAGTTCATCTTACTAACGCCCAAAGTTATGCATCATGGGAATGGAAAATGCCTTTTTAAATTGATGAATGCCAAATTAAGTCATGCCAAACAAACTTGCAGCATAGTTTCTACACTTTGAGTGCCAGACCATGTTTGTTTATGTTTCCCTGGGTACCAAGCACTTAAAGTTTACAATATCGGGAATATATCAATTTTATGTTGTGTATCGTTTTTTTTCAATAAGATGAAATTAAAATACCATTCATGTACACAAAACTAGGTTGACATTTAGTGGATATTTTCCGAAATATATGCTATCTATTAGATGATTTGAAAATTCACAAGATAACAGGAATATATGTGGCAAGAAAATATTCAGCAAAGGATTTTTTTTTGCTTCCATTTATAGTTTTGGTGTTTGACCTTTTATGAGTATCGTGAAATTATTCAATAAAAAGGGAAAAACTTTTATTTGCGAAAATCATGTAAATAATAACATTATGAATCATGTTTTTTAGCATGTTGCATAATTTAATGAAAATTCGCCTTATCTGTTAGGAGATATTAAGATTTAAAGTCAGTATTCTCTAGCTCTGGCTTGGGCAGGCCTGGTAGTACAGTCGTCAACTCATACGACTCAATAACATGCCCGTCATGGGTTAAAGCCTAGCATAGACCGTCGTCCCCCCGTAGCAAGGATTTGACTATCCGTGGCTGCGTGATAATGTTTTAAGTCTCGAAAGCCTGTATAGGCCGGCATGTCCGCGTATAGGACGCTATGCCAAAAAGAAGAAGAAGAAGAAGTGTTATTTAAATGGTAAATTCCTTAAAACTTTTATTCTGCCCTCTCCCTTCACTATCATATTATAATCTATCGTCCATCCTGCCAGCAGAAGCGCAAAGTAATCCTCGTTTTTTGTAGCAGATTGCTTGCTTCTGACAAGGACAATTTGTGTGTGTGTGGTTTCCGTTTGAAATGATACACTATTTTCGCCTTACAGTTTGGCAGGGTGGGCGAGATGGAATGACTTCGTACGTCAGCTTCCGATATGGGACGAAACTAACCACACACACACACACACACACACACACACACAAAAACTTCAAGAAACCAACGTACTGATTTAGCACATCCACCGCACCAGAAAACTATCAATTTTGGGACTGTTCGCGGTGCAAGTATGTGGCCGCTTGCCGCTTTTATTTAATTACAAAAAACCGAACCGAAGGCAGCCCTAAGCCTGTGTTCCGGAGGATTATTAATTGTTTTTATCGCTCATCGGGCCACCAGTCCGGCGATCGTTTTGCCAATCATTTTCTTTTTGTTTTATTCTCCTCCCTTCCAAGTACAATTCCCATTCCATGCGAGATCGATAATATATAGGTCTTTTTTTTTTTTGGGCATTCATGGACCCACCGTTTGCCCCTCCTTCCCTCCCTTCTTTGTGGTTGCAAAATTCATAATGCTTGCCCCACCGGCCGGGAGATATGTAGCAGTGGAGGCAGTCGAACGGATTCGCTTCAATCCGAGCCGGTCCGGTTTGCTCGCAAGAAGCTGCAATCATGCACGGTGGGCAGGCAGCAGAAGGATAAAAAGCGAGTGAGAGGAGCGGGTAGGGCGAGTGCACGTGCAGAATGCTACATGCATATTATATACGTATCAAATATCGAAGGATTCGCAGCTTCACCAGTACTTACCCGGGGCTTAGAGGATTTCAATTTTCCAGCCAAAAAGGAAAAAGGAGTACGATTCATCGCGCTCGGGTGCCGGGATGACTGGGTGGTGGGGGGGGGGGGGGGAGGCGTGTGAGGGTAGGGTTTTGGAGCGAACGGTTGGGATTTCTTCTCCCCCTGCTGCACCCGGCACAGCGTGCGGGGACGATGGGCGGGCAAGAGTGTGTTTCGAGAAGGAAATTTAATATTCTCCATGTTACGCCATGGCAGCTACGCCCGGGGCTTCTCGCCTGAGATAGCGATATTATTTCTAGCATTTGGCACGATATTCCCCTTGCCAAGCCAGCTTTTGCCTTACCTTCCCGCGCGCCGTCGTTGCAGCTTTAAGTCTGCCCTGTACGTTGTAGCTGGATATCAAAGCGAATTCGTTGCTTTGGTTCCGTCTGTGGCTGCAGCTGCACAGAGCCAGCGCCTCGTAGCATCTTAATCGTAGCGAGACGCACACGGTGGACGAAGTGAGTGAGTTTCAACCAACCAAAAGAGGAAGAAAAAAAAGGGCCAGGAATACTTCTCCACACTGCAAATGGTGCGGCCGGAACGGGGAGGCAAAATGATCGATTTGCCAGGGTATTTATGTTCCCACCCGGAGTGCATGGCTTGTGAATATGCACCTACAAGACACACACACACATACACACAGAGACTTCCGTGAGGCTGTACAGAAAAAAAAAATCGAAGTGATTCAAAACCATCCTATAACCACACGTTTCCGGCCGGCCTTGAGACCCGTTGCACTTACTCATATCCGCAGGCACATATATGAGATGAATCGTTCCCGAGCGGTTTTTAGAACTTTTTGGCTTGCGAGAGAGGGTTGTTTTTGCGCTCTGCTTGCTAAGAGTGCAGGGCAACGCGATTAAGGCGGCTGCTAGCAGGCTAGGTGACACACTGGCAACGTCCCAGGACAATTAATGATGAACGATGAGCTAAGCACGGTAAATTATGCTATCTCCGCTCTAGGCCGGAGTGCTTAAGATGCTAATTTTGCTCATCAATTTGCATAGCTTAAGGCGTTTTGTTGCTTGTTCATGAAGATGATTGCCGAGACTTTAATACATTTGATCAAGTTAGACTGTCGTACTCAAACACGTGCCTACATTTGTTCAAAATATTCGCGTGTAAAAATTCTATTTAAGGGCTCTCAATTTCAGCCTGTCATTGGAACTATATTCATCATCCATATCGTACCCATTCGACAACTACGGGCCGCCTTATTGGATTGCCCCATTTATCTTCAAAAAAAGATGTTATATGTTTGTTAATTATATGACTGCAAAGCCCTCTCAAAATTGCTTAAATTAAGTTTATGTCTTAGTATTCTTTTAGACCGACAATCCAAACACGACATTCATACTAAATTACAATTCAACGCATTTCGAATATTTATACGTGGTTCTGAGCTCGTACACTACCGTTTACACTGTTAACAAGCGGTCCACACATGGCCAAGGGTTGCGGGAACCCAAAGAGGTCCGGAACTCAGCCGAAACTAGCAGTGGCCGACGACGGAGTAACTTTTTTTTTTATTCGTTGAAACATTTTTTCCATAGGAGCCAACGTCTTGGTTCGGACTCGATACCGGTATTGTTGCTGCAGGTAGTTGCGCCGCTGTCACCGTATCTCGAGCATATTTGAAGGTGCAATGCATTCCCCGGCAGCGCGGAGGAATTGGAGGCTCTTGGGGGTCGGCCTCCTCTGCCTCGAACTCTCCTGTCGACTGTGCGTAAGATTCCATTTTCTTGGTCTCTTCCCATTAATGCTAGTATAAGGGTTGTAGACCTACTAAACACCGTTGCAAAACTGTCTTGAGTACCTCGCTATGTCAAATGGTTACGAAGTAATGGCGGTTATGAAGTTTTTGGATGAAGGCATGTCCAGTGAGTGCCTGGTAAATCTACCTCTCAATGTAGGTTAAGAGCTGATGGGCCCAACGTATGTAGCGGCTTGATGTTGCCGGATGGCTGTAGTTACCACTGCTGAAGGGATTATTCGTGCTCCTCCTTATAGTGGCAAGCGTCTTCGCGAATAAGCAAGTGGTAAGCAGTTCCTTCCACACGAAGGAAGCTCATCGCCGCCACAGCTTTCGCTGCTAGTGCCTGCTGCGTTTTCCGGGGTCGTACCCGTTGCCAGTGTAGCCATAGCGTCGACGAACCTCACTATGGAGGCACCCTCTGGGAGCTCTACGAATAGCACGCCGTCCTACATCATATTCTACAGGATCGAACCCAGGATGGACCCCTATGTGCCTCCTGTCGGCGAAGTAGTCCTGCAGTATGCGACGTAACTGCGACGGGACTCGCTTCGCCTGGAGTGCTTCGGCGATGCACTGCCAGCCTGCCGTATTGAACGCGTTACGGACGTCCAATGCCATGAGGCAGCGCCAGTCACGGTTGTTGGTCCTGCCGAATGACTGAGCCTGTCGTCCCGCGTCCACGACTTACCAGAATTCGAACTGCTGCAATTCGAGCGATAGGACGACGGCTCGCCCGGTGGTTACCGATAAAGTGTCGTTTGAAACTTCATCAAGCCCTGGAGCCTTCATTGGGTGCAAGCTGGCTGCTATCTGATAGCTCAATCCGATCGATCGAAGCGACGCCAGCTTCACTCGACCGGTGGATGCGCTCCTCTCAAACTACATCATACTCCGCTCTCCGATGGAGCTGCCCCAAGCCCTTTGGGAATGTCCTGCTGTTACCCCGATCTAGTCACCGGCCAGAAGACTCCGGCTGTACCTGCGGATAACCACGTCGATCTTGTCCATGACACTTCGGAACTCTGGGACTCCCATCAGTGGAGATGTGTAGCCACTGACAATTGTTATTCTGACAATTGATACGCTGTCTTATCGAAGTTGGCGTTATTGCGCGCTACGCAATAGAGCTCGGACAAGACGTGACCATCGATACCAGTATCTTGAACAACGCAGGGTCTTGGGCGTCGCTGCAATGGCTCACGTTGAATTGCAGGATGTTCAGCAAAGTATTCTGCAATTATCGCAAAATATTCTACTGGTACCACTCGATACCATATGTCCTTCACTTTTACAAGACAAATTTCTTGCTCCTGTGGATTGTATGGGTTTGGATCGATCTGTCCATATATCTGACAATTCTTCGTTGTTTTTTTTTTCGTACGCTGCTTGATTTGATTTATTGATCACTGAGATCCTATTGTCATTGGCCGCATGCAAAGCATACCGTTACCAAAGCAGTTGCGATAGCCGAAATAGGCCGCCACGGTCAACCAGGTTCAAACCGCTCCCGAATTCTGAGCGAATAGAGCTGACCGCTTAGTGGTGCTCTGCGAGGAAATAAATCAGTAGCAACCAATCAACCTGAGAAAGTGTACGGAATTGTTATGACGCGAGTGTGCGCTATAGGATGAAAAACATAATTTTACAGGATTGAGGCAAGCAGCGAGAATATCGCGAGTTTTTTTTATCAATAGTGTTAAATAGTAGTTAAAGAATCCGCCAGAATTTGGTCGCAAAATTCTACACATACGATACTACCAATTTGACTACCTGACTTATGCAAATGTTGGAATCAATCATCTGATACACGTAAAAAGTGTGTGAGGGTTGGTGGCTCAGCTTAAGCGCGCTGTTCGGCTGTCGTGGCTGCTCGGCTAATTTTGCCTTCAAATTTAACCAGCTCGCTTGTTGTTGCAAGGCCAAAAGCTTCTCACTTATGAGATGAACGTTTGGAAACTGTTTGGTTCACCATTCGGGCCCAAAACTTTCCAGTTATAGTCATCAATGTAGCGACCTTGGCCGCTACGCTTCGCATTCGCAATACGTATAAATTTGACTTAAGGCAGCAAGAAGAATCTACAGCGAGATCAATTTTAGAGCACGGCGGAGAGACGTGGATCGAAGAATCGTGGCAGAGGCGATGGCAGAGAGAAGCGGGTCTTCGGTAACGGCTTGAGTGTAGTTTGGATGTGGTGGCGGTTAATTTATACCGGGAAATTGGACATAATAAAAAAAGTTAGTTATAATCGTAAAGAAATAGTTTATAGTCGTTTCAAGCATATCGTTTCCAACGTACGAAATCTAAAAGTGTTTTCCTAGCGTCGGTAAAGGACCACGCTGCAATGGTTTTGGAGTGCGTGGCGGTTCGATTTTTGGATCGATTTTTCCTTTGACAACAGATCTTTCCCCCGATTGCATCGCTTGGTATAACGGTACACTCATAATAAATCATTCTACATGCATGTTTAAGTGTAAAACGGTATAGGAATTGTCTCTTGGGCCCAGAACAAGCTTGCCACGGAATCGGCGCTTGTCTAGTTATATTTCAGGTTGAAATAAAATAGGATGAAAATCTGAGGCTACCTTAGCGTGTTGTTTTGTATGGAGTGTTGACATGATTACAGCCCCATTGTGTCAAACTCCGTATGAAACAGCCGACTAGTATCGTGAAAAGCCCGTGAGAAATATTTTAATATATGCTGCCTAGAAGAAATATATTCTTTACTCTAGAAGGTCATTGAGGAAGTTCAGAAGCTACGACCAAAAGTGAATACAAAGCAAAGTTGTGCTTCGTCGTTCATTATTATTATTATTATTATTATTATTATTATTATTTTTCAACCACACAAAAACAAAACGCTGAAAGCATTGCTGTGGGAACGTGGGCAACCCTGCCCGTCTGCACTACTCTTAACGAAGTGAACCAATGGCCTCAAAGTATGCAACGTGCCGTACAAATGGGGCTTAAAACAAGCGCACCCACCCCTCCAAGAAGGTAACGGGTACCCGTTTCCATCGTCGTTCTTCATCGTTTAATCCACTGACAGGTTGTTGGCTCGTTCGGTAAAGTGAGTTAATCTTTTACTCTCGTCGACTAAAACGTAGCAAACCGCAAACCGGGAGGGGAAAGTGAAAAAAGAAGAAGACACCAAATGAAAATAAGAAAGCAGAGGGCAGAGCAAATAGGGATATCATCGAATTCCAATACGAAATGGAGCCATCGCTGACCCCTTTTTTTGGCCCAACGAGGCCAACGAAAAAGGGTTCCTGAACTGAACATTCAACCTCACAACGCGCTCTCCCCCCCCCCCTCTTTTCTCTTACCGTCCACAATGAACACAGCTCGTGCCGGATGAGGGGCGCCTGAGAGAAAAACCGGCGAGCCCGTGTGCGAGGGATGAAGAGAAACATGAACGAATAAAATAAAACGTTAGCACTTAAGCAGCAGCCCACCGCAGGAGAAGCAGCTCGTCGAACGAGCAAAAAAAAAGGAAGAGTAAGGGTTTTTGACCCACCCTACCCTGTCCAACCCTCTTCCGAACGAAAAAAGGGCTACCAACAACCGATCCAATAACCGAACCGGAGTATAAGCGTGTTAGCAGCACCCCGGGTCAGAATCGAGTTTTGCCGGTGGATTGGGTTTCACTATCACTGCCCACATTTACCCCAAAAACCCCTCCCCTAACCACCCCGAGTAGTAGGACAGTATCATGCAGCAGCCTGGGGGCAGTAGCTGCCACCCCGCTTGGTACACTTGTCGACATTGCTAGGCACGAGAAGACACACACACACACACACACACAGGCTGCGATGGAGAAGGACGCGCTTGGGTGGGGGCGATCCGCAGACCGCACCATCAGCCGCAAGGAAATTGATTTTGAACCACAAATCGTCAAAAATATTCACTCGCACAGCCACTGGCACTTTGGAAAGGGGGTTTCGGTGCACCAGTACTCGCTTCTCGTGAGACATTCGCATGCAGTGTGTGTGTGTGTATGTGTGTCTGTGAGGGTGTAAAGCACTTACCGAACGCTTCGAACAGTGTCGGGACCAAGGAAGGGACAAGAAAGCTCGTCGAATCGAATGCTTAAAATCAAAAACATCACCCAGGACAAAACTAGCGTCACTTGCGTCAGTGTATGTGTGTGGGTGCGCCTTGCAGTTAGGCAACCCGGTAAGCCCAATATCGATTCCGTCGAAGCGTCTACCGAAGATTAGGCATTGCTTTACCGAAGAAGGGAAGGCGCAAGAAGGGAGAGAGAGGCAATGGGGGGGGGGGGGGGGGAAATGATTCAGTGGCCGGTTCACCGTTTTACAGCAGGCTCATCCTTCTGCCGGTGCCACCCCAGGTAGTGCCCCCCCCCGCCCTTTTCAAATGGCGCGAATGGCTGGAGGGTTCGTCGCTTGAGCCAGCGGATGAGTGGAACAGAGGAACTGGCGGGGCGTACCCCGGAAATGAGAAAACGTTATGTGCCCTTTTTCGGTCGTATGGTCGGGTTGGGGGGAGGGGGGGGGGAGGCGTCGGCGGCAACGCACAGAGCACACCGCCCGCTGTGTTTCGTGTTGCTTGGCAGCAGCAGCACCACCACGTCTGAATGTCATCGCACAGCGTTTTGCGGACGGGGGCGCCTAAATGCATGCAATCCGCCGATGAGGGCGGAATTCGTCGCTTGGTGCCCGCAGGGGTTACGTATAGTTCCTCGGTTGTCGTCGTCATTGTAGGTTTCATTTGTTGCATCGTGCCAGGGGGGGGGGGGGGGGGTGTTTGTGTGCGTGTCTGTGTGTGTGTGTTGCATTGTAAGAAAAAACAAGACAGAAGAAGGGAACTCTTGAGTACAAGTGATGCAAAACCAAAAAAAAAAGGAAAGAACACACGTTCTGGTTGAATGTTTAGAGCTGACTGGGGATCGGGCACGCTCGTCCGAGCGTAGATTTCGTCCCGGAAAGCGGAAGTTGCCTCACAGATTCCATGGCAGTTGGAGTCGGAGTGTGGTGCGAAGCAGGCTATGATTGGGAATTTCGGGGCAGAAAGGTACGGTGAAATCGAGAAATGAAATTTATTTCGAGTAAATAAATTTCATCAGCAAACCTCGACGTCAGCTGCAACTGAACCGCACGCAAGGGACGACGACGACGACGACTGCTACACACTGCGCTGCATCGAGCGAGACACGACCGTGCCCGTTTGTGCCCTTGACCCCCATTACTGTTTTTTTTTTTGTTGCTGGTCGAAAGAAAGCTAGCCGAACCGAAACACAGACACAAATGGAGCTGCCAAACACGGGAATGTGGACTGTGTGCGAGACGGAGAGCGAAAGCGAGTCCCTTTACGGAATATTTTGCCAGTGCCGGAGACGCAACTGTCCGACCGGTCGTACGCCGCCACACGTCATCGGTGTAGTGTATCGTCGTAAATCAAGCCATTTTCCCTACTGCTGCAGAGCGTCGCGACTCGTACTGCCCCCGTTTTGGAGTGCCCGCTGCAGAAAGGTTGTGATGTGATATTTTCAGTCGCAGTTGGAGAGAGAGAGAGAGAGAGAGAGAGAGAGAAAGAGAGAACAGAAGCGAGTGTGGTTCCTGCGCTACACTTCATTTACGCCCGGGTGTAGGCAACCGGGACGACATTTCAGCACAGCCGGGCACACATGGAATAATGCATTAGCACGACCGCTCTGTCCTACCCAGCACCAAACCCCCTCTGTCCAGGAAAAAAAGGCTTACCCAACCGGCCCTGGAAGGCGAGGAATGCTGTGTTGCTGCTGCCAGTCCCGTCCAGCCGGAGCGTCTAGCTGGGATGGGATCCTCTTTTTGTCATCAGTTCGGTTGAGAATTCGGCATTCGGCATTGGCCAAGTGCTGCAGCAGTACCGATAGGAGGGCCCACCGTCCGGTGGAAGTGGGAGAATACTCCCGGCATAAAAAAAAACAGCCAGATCATTCCAAAGCTCCGCCACCCCGGCCAGAGCGGCGTTTTGTTTATTCAAAGTCAATTTCCTGCTTTTTAAATTAATACTCCTTGATCGGTGTGCCGTTAACAATGGACGCCCTTTGCTGTCCGCTCCCAACCCACGGAACAGCAGGTAAGCCTCTATTTCCGAACGATTGCGGAAGGGGCTAGCGCCGAAAACTGGAGGAAAACGGGATCGAACAGACCCCCTAAGCCTCACCACCATTGATGATGTCCGGGTTCAATATGCTTCACTTAAAACCCGGTGCAAAACGTTCAGGCGAACGTCTACTACCGTGAGAGAAACCGCACAATGTGTTGTGCCCCCCTCACCATTCCCGACGCCCGAAAGTTATGCACACCCCGTAGCACATGACGTAGCAGCTGAACAGCACAGCAGCAGCAGCCGAGTATCGTCTTCAGTGGTCGCTCGCTAGCCTCAAGAAGAAACGGGCAGCGATGGGAGAGGTAACGAAAGTGTTGAGAGGGAAGAAAGCCACCGTGGAAAGAAAGATGGCCACAGGAATGGATAGAGGCACCTTTTAGCTGTGGTCAACTAGAGAACTGACACAGGGGTCGTCAAGCAAGATTTAGCAATGGTATCTTCAACACATTCGTAATAGACTGTTAAATAATGTGATTTAGAGTTTATTACGCTTTTTGAGGTTATTTTGAAACTGTAAGATTGAGACCTTATAACATTATATGTTAAAAATCATTACATGACAGCTAGTCTATGGTACCTTAGGCGGTAAGGATGTTCAAATCTCATTTGAATGCATTTGTACTGGATAATAATAATAATAAATAATGATAATAATAAGAATAATAATAAAATTATTATCATTCATAATAATTATTAACATAATCATAATAATAATAATAATAATAATAATAATAATAACAATAATAATAATAATAATAATAATAATAATAATAAAATTATAATAAAATAATAAAAGTAAAAACATGATAATAATTATAGAGCAACTGGCAACATGGTGGGAATAAAGTCGTATTGACTAAAGTACTGAGGACTCGTATTGAACGCGACACACATAACATTGATTAGCTCACCTTATCGGGTAATTTTCCGTTGTATCGATTCTAGACATGTTGACGTGTCTGAGGAAAGGCTACATCCTATGCTAGCATATTCAATAATCAGACGAAATAACAATACTAAGCTATAATAGTCATAGGGTCGCGGAATACTCTCGTCATTCGTATAATTAGAACTAAAATTTGGTTTACTATTGATATAATGGAGCGCCGATTATCCGGGCTCTTCGGGAGTCGACCTCGCACGGATAGTCGAATAACACGGAAATTGAGTCAATGTATTTATTTTATCACAAAATACTGGTTTGTTTTTTAAATTAATATTATGTTTTGGTAGAACCTAGCCATTTTTATAAACTTTATGTTTTTCCGATGAGAATATTTCAAATGTGCCATGAATTATAGCGTATTTTGTAATGACAAAATGCTCTGGTAACCGTTATTTCTCCTCTTCAGCACGCAATGTCTTCTATGTATTGAACAGACATTTTTCAACAGCACGGATAAACGGACAACCGGATAAAAGGTACCCGGATAAACGGCACTCCACTGTATCATTCATTCACATGGTGGTCCAATATGATATGTAATGATATTTTCATTTTATTCAATTACCTATTGGATACTTTCAGCCGTTTGTTTTCCAATAGAGACTAATTGTTAACTTTTTCCTAATACGTTTCAATAGAAATTACTGAACCAGTTGCTCTGTGCGCCTAAATGTTGGAAAAATGAAACTACCGGTCCATTTATTTTGATGAGAAACGCTTCAATTCAACGAGCAATTTTCCATTAGGATTACTTTTGAATGGGATAGCTACAGTGTTTACATGAATTTCAAACATAATAAAACCAAGTCATCACATTAAAAATAGGCAACTACTAGTATTTTGAAGAAAGAAAAAAAAAGTTTAAAACGCTAAACAGTTTTACTGATGCATTAAATTGCAAACATTTAGGCGATTAGAGAAACTACTGACAGCAGCTCTTTTGCAACTTTAAGTAACGAAATTGAATTTTATCCATTTTAATAATAGCGTTTCGACTAGATAGCGCACGCCTGAAAATGCTTACTACCTGCGATCCGAACAGAGAGGCAGCGATATTGCTTACTACTTTCGAAACATGCTTGAAACCCCCTGTTTACGGGCGGAACTTCCTGTCCGCCGGTTTAATGATAGGTCGTGTGGCGCGTTTTGTCATTCCGGTCGGGATGTGAGCAGCTTACCCGTTGCACGGTCCAGCTGGTCCACGATCTGTGTCGACCGTCTTCAGGGCTGGGGCAAGGGCAACCATATTCGACACAAAGTGTAACAAGATGCAGCTATTAAAGCATTTTCTCAGCACCTTCCGCTGAAGATGGCAACCGGCTTGCGGTGGCTTGCTTACCG
The DNA here is from genome assembly GCF_943734735.2 of Anopheles gambiae. Lineage (NCBI taxonomy): Eukaryota > Metazoa > Arthropoda > Insecta > Diptera > Culicidae > Anopheles > Anopheles gambiae. The sequence goes on along the minus strand of NC_064600.1, from coordinate 13,056,731 downwards.
ATCCTACCAAACCTACAGCAATAATCGCTACCTTTGCCCTTTTGCTGCCCTTTCGTGCTACAGCCCCCCCCCCACCTCCCCTTTATGCCACGGCCTTCCTTCTTTGTGCTGGCGTGTTTCGCCACCTCCCACGCGATTCGTACCTGCGAATCGATAAAAGCATTAAACGAGGAGGATCTCTCGCCCGCAAGGCGAGCGGGGGGGGGGGGGGGGGGGGGGCAAACCGTTCCAGTGCTTTCGGTGCGGGGGCAAAAATGGGCAAAGTATTACTTTTATTGTTACGACATTGTCTCACCTTTGCCGGCAGTCCAACCGTTTTAATCTACGAAGCGTTTTGTGCCGCTGCCACACTGTCGGACGATGCGCTGGCTTAAATGGGCACTGCACTGAAACACGATACAGCTCCTGCTCCGGTTTTCCCTTTTCTCAAGCATTATCTGCCCCGTTTTGCCCAGTCTCTGCCGCAGCCGATTCGGTTTGACAGCATTGCACACCCCCCCCCCCCCCCCCCCTCACCGAAAACGCACCCGAGCGTCTGTCTGGTGGAATAAATTGTGCACCTTCTGCCGCAGCACTAAATGACCCGGGCCACGGAGCGGTGTCGTCCTCCTGCCGACCGGAAGTCTATTAAAGTCATTTCAATTTGTCGTCCTCCTGCTTCTGCTTGCCGGTTGAGGTTTCAGCATCTCCGGCTCCTCCGTTCGTGCCCAGCGCCCTTCTCAGCTCAACCTTCCCTCGGTTCGGACGGGGGAAGAGTTTTTACTTTTCCGCTTCTGCTGGGTTTCATCACTCCCGCAACCTTCTGCCCGTTTGTGTTTCTGCTCAGGAATCTTCCCGGCTCTACAACAACACACCGGAGCTTCTGCGTTTTTTTTTTGTTTTTGGGTTTTTTTGGTTTGTTTTGCTGAGGTGCAAAAAAAGAGGGTGCGCTGCAGTAGAACAGCATAATAAAGTGCGCTGCGTTCGTTTCCTCCCACTTTACCCGGGAAGGTGTCTTATTGTCTTTTGGTCGGTTTGTTTTTTTTTGTTGCCCCTCCATCAGCTCACTGTTTCCACCTTGGCCCAGCGGGCGGAACAAACTGCCTGACAGATACTCGCAGCGGGATGAAGAACGTCTTAATAAAAGCGTTAGCGTTTGTGTGGATTGCATACTTGTAGGGGCATTGGGTAGCCGGTGGAAGATGTCCCCCTTGCAGGTGTGCAATTCGTGCGACAAACTGACCTTATTAAGCGCTTATTGGCCGCTGTGTAGCGAATTTCGCACGCTACAGCTGCTTGTGTACGGTAGGCGCCTGTAAGTATGCAAAGATGTTCTATGGTACTTTTATCAAAACGACTATTACGTACTTCATGTTATGCAATCTTAAGTTCAAGCAAAACATTGGAAAATAAATATTTTGCATACCTTTAGGCGCAGTGAGTTCGTCTCAAGTGCGCTGGGTTTCCTCGTTTGCTACGATGCAAACCACAGCTCGGCATGGGACGCCTCCAGCAGGGAAGCAGGGTCATCATTGAGGTGGGATGAAAAAAAAACTCCTCCTCCTTCTCCACCACCCACTTTCTACAACCTTTGAGAGGCCCGGACAGGTCATGATCCGGCGTCACGCTGGGGTGTCTCGGGTTTGATGACAAATGACTGATTACCTCACCAGGTTGTTATCTTAGCGGTTGGGAGACCAGCGCCGCGGTAAAGCAATGTCATGACATCCCTCCCAGCAGACCCACCCACAACCCTCCATCCCTCCTGCCACCGCAAGCTATCAAGAGCGGAAAGAAAAACTTTGATGGTAATTAATCACACCCGAGCTCCCGATTCCACAAGTGCCGCCGGAGGTTTACGATGACGAATTGGAGTCCCTTTGCCTTCTCTCTGCTTTCCTCCCACCGCTGAGTTGCGTCGTGCGCTGTCCGCCGCTTTTTGAGGTTCATTACGTTCTCGTCACTTCCCTTTCGGCTTTGATTTAGTTGGCAAATGTTTGCTTCTTTATCACGGTCACGGCGCCAACTTGGACGGGGGGAGTGGGAGAGTAGAAATGTTTGTGTCTTGTTTTTTTCTTCTGTTCTGTGCTCTCCTCGCTCGGTGATCCCCTGTCAACACATCGGAAACCGGGCCCGTATCCCGGAACTTTTCTCATCTTCGATAAGGTGAACGCATCTGGGTTTTTTTTGCATTTCCTTTTCAACTTCCTCTCCATCTGTTTGCTGTTTGTGATTTGTTGTGATTTCTTGTTCAGAGATTCATTTTTTATCGCATTCCCGTCCTTCAATCTACCCCAGAGCAGTCAGCCAGCGAGCTGCTAAAAAGGCAACACGCCTTACATCATCACTCTTTGGCGGGCGTCAAGTGCTCTCAGCCGAAAGATGAATATCCTCACGCGCGACACATTATCGCTTTTGTGATCCAGTGCCGACCCTTGCCGTTGGGCTGTTTGTATTCTTTCCCACGCGAGTGTTTCAATTTCAGTTAGCAAAAAAAGATAAATGCTCCGAATGAATGAGAGACTCCGTGCAATCTGAGCTAGACAAGGGGAGGCATGGGCAAACAGGCAACAAACGGGCAAGGTCGATCCTAATCCTTTGCCGAAAGCAGCAGCTCACCGCTCTCTAAATGCTCACTTATTCGGTGTACTAGCGCTATTTTTTTTTGCCATTCTACGCTGACAAACGGACTGGATCGGTTGTCAGGGAGCGGGTTTTTTTAAACCTGCTTCTCCTTCCCCTTCCTTTGCCACTTGTAATATCCTTTTCTGCTTTATTGAATCGTAGCTGCTTGTAAAACGAAGAAAAAAAAACACCACCAACAATGGGTAGAAATTTAACACCCCGGGTAACAGTAGATACATGGGGGGGGGGGGGACAAGAAGCTTACCACACCGCAAGCTGCACACAATGTCACACCCACCCGCACAATGGTGTGATGCGTGAAGGAGTAGGGCGAGCGGGCGAATTCTCGGCAAAACCATTTCTTTACAGTCAATTGTGCCTGATAACGAGCCACGACGACGACGACGACGACATCGTCCGTGCGGTACCGTGTCGGGTTTGCCACAGCAAACGGGCGCGCACGGGACGGTAATCGACGCCCCGTTTAACCGACCGAAGTCCAAAACACCCTCCACCATCGGACGATGCAATCGAGCAAGTAACGACGATGAGGTTGCGAACAGTGTGCGGCTTTGGGTGTAATGCTGCACGTGGAAGCACATGCAAGCGAGAAGATGAAAGGCAAGGGGCGAAGAAAAAAAGGAATAGAGGAGGAGAATAACACAAAAAGGAAGGACATGTTTCGGGAACACACACACAACACAGCGCAGGCTATGGCCTTAAGGAGATGTGTGTGTGTTTTTCCTTTTTTTCCTTCGATCCTTCGGGAACAAACGGGCCAAAAAGGGAGGAAAGAAATGGAGGCAGAGGAAGAGGAAGGGGAGGAAGATGAAAGCATTACAGCACCACCGAGGACGGACGGCCACCGGGACCACTAGGGCCCATTATCGCGCGTTTACGTCTGGCACGTTGCCTACCATCCAGGCGCACGGTTCCCCGTTCTCTCTCTCTCTCTCTCTTTCGTCAGCGGTTCCTGTTTGCGCAACACAGGCACACAATGGGTGTAGAAAATGGAGGAGCGGATGGTGCTGTGAGGTTTCAGCCGTACTCACACACACACACACACACACACACACATTTAGGAGATGAAAAAAACACACCAAACAGCGAAAACAGAATTCCAGGATGTTATTAAACGTTGTCATTGCACAGTTTTGCGGCTAACAATCCGTCAAGTCAAGTACTTCACTTCTGTCGCTCTCTCTCTCCCTTTTTCTCTCTTCGAACATCGAACACACGCCCTGGGTAGGAACCAACGAAGGGGGCAAGGTTGGTATAGGTTTTTACTCGTCCATCTCTGGCCCCGTCGGTCCTTGTAAACAATCTCGGTGCGATAAGAGAACGGTAACGACACTCGGAAGACGTCCACCAAGGCACAAGGAGCCTGAGGTGGATGGGGGGACCCCATTTATGCGACCGGTAATGGGCCGAAACGGAGAACCAACGCGAAGCGAGGAAAAGGAAATGGTGGTGTAGGTGGTGGTGGCCGAAGGGGAAGGAAAGCGGTGTTGAAGATCCGGTTTTCATGTTCAAACGCATCACGGAAGGGGCAGAGCTGCAAAGCGGGCGTTATTCTTGTTTTTTGCCCCCTCCTCTGAACACACTCTGGCATGTTTTCGCCTTTGGAACGAAACTGTTTGACTGGATGCTATTTTTTTCTTCAAACCATTACCAATCCTAAAGCCCGTTTGTGTGTGTGTGTGTGTGTGTGTGTGTGTGTGTGTGTGTGTGTGTGTGTGTGTGTGTGTGTGTGTGTGTGTGTGCTTTCCCCCGTGTGCTCACGTTGAAGCCAAAACCCGAAATTTACCAAAACCGGGAGAGAAAGTTTGTCCGCCAGTCAAATGACGCCACACACTGCCCGCTTTTATTACACATGCGGAACGCTTGTGTAATGCGGCTAGTCTACCTTCCAGGGGCTAGCCAACGAAATGCCGGGTTCGCGTCGCCCGAGAGAAGGTGACAAAAAAAGAAAAAGGGTGATCAACAATGGGGCAGCCTGCCGGGGGCAACTGCAATCGCTTTACCTCCCCCGCACCCTGCGGCCTGCGAATGCCCCTTCCTCCTCCCTCTACTTCGGCCGGTTGAAGTTGTCGGTGCGACAAAAATGGATGAGTGTGTCCTGCCACTGTCACCGCTCCTTCTTCTCTCACGCTCCCCCCAAAACGCTCAATTTAATGCATCCCGTAGCCATTTGGGAGACGACCATTGCATCGAGACAGCACAAAACAGCAGCAAATATTCCAGCACACACACACATCAACACCCGCTCGGCTCATGGTTGGTGGTGTTCGCTCGCACGGTGCAAATGTAGATTAATTACTTTAGATAAATTTATGAATAATTAAAGCTTTTTGTTGTTGCGCCCTTTGCTGCTGGGTGGAGAGAAGGCGGAAGCAGTGTTTTTGGGGCTTTTGCAGCCCAAGACACGGAGCACGATACTGGAGAGAAAGAGAGCGAAAGAGACAGAGAGAGAGAGAGAAAGAACAAGTACACCGTCGTCATCATCATCTGCATCCAAGGTTTTTGTGTGTGTGTGTGTGTGTGTGTGTGTGTCTGTCGGCAAAGAATGTAAAACCGAAAATCGCTCGGATGCGCCGGGAAGGTATGCAATGCCACGGACACGACACGGGGCGGGACTGTGGCTCGATGTTTCGAGCATGTCGCACCTCGTAAAATCTCAGCGGGGCATCAAACACGGAGACCGACGGCCCAACAACACCGCCTCCTTTCCCCCACAAGGAGTGTCAAATGGTGGGCTGGAAGGGGTGGAAAGAATTTATTAAAGTTTCAACTTTTACCCTCATTTCGTAGTGCGCCATCCATATCGTCTGCAGGAAGCTATTCGTGTGTGTGTATGTGAGCTGAGCTAAGCAACGTGTGTGAGCGATTAAAATGGGTGCGATAGTGTGTTGGCCTCTCAGCTATCCCTTCCCAATATATCCCATGTACACACACACACACACACACCCACCCACGGTAAAGAGATTGTGAGAGCGATTGTCTGGCATATTATGCTCGTACTACACAATACGTACCACCGACCGGACTAGCTGCTGGCAGGGCTAGAAAGTGCGGAAGAGGTCGGGCGATCCTCGACGCCCCAGGAAGAAGCGGAGGATGTGCCCGGGAACCCAGATAACCGTACCGTAAAATGTTTGTTAATTGATATTCATGATACGGAAAAACTCCCTCGGCGGCATCCACGGTACCCCCCCCCCCCTCTCTCCCCCGTTCGTGCGGACGGTTTGGGCTTTGCCAGTACTTATCTGCCGGTCGGTCGGTCGGACGTTGGCTCGCTCGCTTTCGGAAAGGGTCCCCGGTCCGGTGCACGGTAGCCAAACCGGGCTGCTTTAAGAGCGGAAGGAGATGGGGAGTTCCCTCGCCTCGTTGTACACCCGAGTATCCGAACCGTCAGCACCCTCGACGGCAACCCGGCAGAGAAAACGGGGAGGGGAGCGCACCGAAGGACCTGTGCAAACATGTAAATTAAATACAATAACACGGTATTAGTAGCTGTCATTATTCAATTACGCTTAAAATTAGGACACGTTATGTGTTTGGATTGTGTGTGCGTATGTGCGTGTGTGTGTGTGTGTGTGTGCGCACAACCGAAGCAACAACTAGAATGGGGGAAAACGATACCTTACCCTCGGTAGGTAAGCGAAACCTCGGCTTCTCCCCATCCAGGTTGTGGTAATTACACGCACGTTACGTGTTGTTCGATGGGAATGCACGGTGAGACACGGTGCGGACATGTGTGGAAAAATTAAAGCGATTAAAGTTAGAAAAAAAAACATTTTTTTTAATTTTATTTCCATTCCATTTCTATTCAATTCGAAATTCAAACTAAAAAGATAAAAAAGTGTAACATACATTAACGATATCATGTACTATATACTTATACTGTGTACTATATATTATATGCTATACACTATATACTAAATTCTTTAATAAAAAATGTTATTTTTCTACAAATGTCTTTTGCATACGTTTGTTTAACATTCTGTATTTGTTTTTCGACAAGTACGATAGCAACCGAAGGTGTGATTTAAAAGATACAAGTTGGGCATGCGACATTGCATTTCTAACCACGAACAAAAGGATTGGGCAAACGACTGGTGATAAAATCAACAAAATCTATTCACCAACAATAACAAAATCAATTTAACAACACAAAACTTAGCTTAACTGATTTCAATTCCATTCGTCTTTTCAATTCTACCATCGGGACCATTTCGAAAATTTGACAAATTACATATTTCAGGGCTTATTTTAGGGTTAGGGTTAAGGGTACTTATAGGTTTAAGGATACTACAATTTCGGCAAACGAGGGCTATACCTCCATTTCATCTTTCATCTATTTTTATCACATCGTATAGTTTAATCTTCTAAAATTTAGTGTTTTGCGGTTTAATTCTTAATTCAATCGATTTTAATAGCAACCAAAGGTGTGGGTTTTATGTTTTACGAAGCGTTATTTAACCATTCTTTCAATTAATCCATCTTAATTCAATTTTTTTCATGATTAATAACATCAAATTTTATTCAAATAATCTAGCATTTTAAGTATCAAATTTATTATAAAAATAAATATTATTAATATTATTAACAACATTAAATTCCGCAACAATATTATTCGCATAGTTTTTTTTCTTCTAGAACTCGGTGCTTGGTGGTCCATATTAGTTCTTCAATATGTTTGATGGTAGCAAAAGGTATGATTTTTATGTAAAATATTGTACGAAAGCGTTCCGTCTTTGTGATCTAATCCTTTTACTAGGAACAACTGGTTTGAGAAAACGATTGACAATCCATACTACAGTGTCAAAAATATTTAAAATCTCCCTGTTTGATATAATTGATTTTACCAATCAGAAAATACAAATTATATTATTAATATGTTATACGATATGTTCGATTATTTCAGAATCTGACACATAAACTATAGTTTGATGCTAGTTTCAATTGAAGTCAACTTTGGAATCGAGCGGTGCTCATCAACCTGTTTTGATATCCAACCCAAAGGTTGCTACGATTCACCTTCCATTATCCTGTGGCAAAGGCAACTGGGATCCACTCTAAACACTTTCTGTGTCGCCTTTTTTTTTTTAATCATAATTCAATTGATTTAAAAAAGTCAAAACTTATTAAACAATTAAATAAATTAACAGTCAAAATGCCTTTATGTTACCAGTGTTTGTATATTTCATTGACAGAGTGTCTAAATTGTTGTTCTTAAGGCACTAATTTCATCAACATTTTTTAACTAGAAGGTACTCATCTTAGTCTACGAATCAGCCTCTCCATATAAAATGATTCTAACATCGTAATAAAATTGAAAACATTTTACCATTTGTTTTCGTTTTTATTTTCTTTACTGAACAATGTTCCTCGCTGCACCCACTGTGCAGACATGAGGCGTACACAAGTGGCCCAACAGTGAGCGGCGCCGCGAGTTTTGAAACACTCCACAGCCCAGTTGTGTGCACTGTGAGTGTGTTCGGGGTTATAATAATTGGGCACTTTATCGCAATCACTTTTGGCAACTGCTCATATTTGGACGCACCCGAAAACCCGGTGTACCGGTGTATGCGATTTAGCAAAAGAACAGGCAAAGTTTTGCCAACCCGCCTGCCGTGCCGTGCCGAGTGTTTGGCGAGGGAGCGCCTGAAAGGTATGCCGTGCGCTTAACACACGTCCTGCGGTTTCGGCAAATTGTGTCTAATTACCGCACCCCGCGCAATGATGCAGCCTCGTACGGTTTTTGAGGGGGGTTACTTTTGACGGACCGTGAAACGCACACATTCTACTACACAGAGCAATCTTTCAAACACACACAGACACACACGTTTCAACATGAGAATGCATTCCCTGGGGTACACTCTCCCGGCTGGGTCGGGTGATTATTGTGAAGATTTCAAGCTGCTTGCATCGGGATGAAGTTGATTTAATAAGTCGAGGACGAGCAGTCGAGGTGTACCACGCGCCAGGGGCAAAACGGTGCTCTCCCCCGTAGGGCTTTCTCAGCCGCTGCACGAGTGCTTTCTTTCACCGAGTTCTCTCGGTGTGTTTGGGGGCGGGAAATTTTTGGGGCTCGCAAATGCTTCAGCGCCGCTGCACGTTGTTTTATCGCACCGAGGCAGTATAATAAATATTTATCCTCATCCCGTACACCACACAGACACACACACACACTCACACACTCAGTAGCCATACAACATCCCGTGACGGTGAAGTTTAAGCACTAAAGCTTGCCTACTGCACTATGATCCACTTAGGTTCTAATGTATCTCTGTGTATATGTGTGTGTGTGTGTGTGTTGGCGCGTGATACAGGCATGAGCGGTGTGCGGCTAGAGTTTGGTCCTGTTCGCATAATGCGCTTCTATTTTGATTGGATTTTTGTTAAAATAAAAAGAAAGAAAAAAATTGAGGCTGCTGTGAACGCTCCTCGGCTTAAGCTCTTGAAGGAAAAGCGTATATTACGGTGGCAAACACCGTTCATTGCAAGGATTAAGCAAAGTGCGGGGGGGGGGGGGGGAATGGTAGTGGTGCCACAGCGTTGCACATACCGTCATCGATCGTTCAAACGCGTACGCCCTGGTTGATGGAGGCATTCTAGTTCTGCTGCTTCTGTGGCAGCGCGGACCAGTTACCGTCTCGCACCCGGAGCTCGGACAGTGTGGCACTAATTTCCCACTGTCCCGAATGCCGGTCATATACCAGCCAGTCAGCCACACCGGGGTGCGAAACTCTCATATCGCATCGATGCAGGACGGCGGCGGCACATTGTCTGGAGCATCCAGCAGCAGCAGCAACAGCAGAACCATCATGCAAATTTGCTGTCATCATCCCAAACGCCAAGCGCTGCTCCGGTGTGCCGTGGAGACACTAACCCCCCCCCCTCGTATGTCTCCGAACAAACAACCAAACGACATTTTAACGTCGACGACGATGATGATGATGATGATGATGATGAGGATGTTGATGAAGTTCTCAATCTCAAACGACAAAGGCACTAACTTTAGCCTTGCGGCTAAAAGTTGGGGCAGGAGCCAAACCGCACGATTTGCACGTCGGTGTACCTCGAGAGAAGTTCCCCTTCCCCATCGAGTTCTCCAGTCTGCAGTATCTTATCCAGTTACAGGAATACAGAGAAGAAACAAAGAAAGAAAAACACCAAGCACAGCAAGCGCACACTTCCTGGCGGAGTCGTGGTGCACGCACGCGGGCACGGACCCGCTCCAGCGGGATTTCTGATGAATAATTTATTAGCGTCACTTTCTTCGGTTATGCATATTAAAAAGTGCTGACTTACGACAAAAGTCGTCCTCGCCAGGTTTCGATCCGCCTGCCCCTACCGTAAAATGGACAGACCGAAGATGTGCTTGTGGTGGCGCCGAGGGCGACCAACCGGAACGGAAATCAATTGATGGATGGCTGCACAGACACACACACACACACACACCGCCCCACACTCATTGGAGCTTGGGTAGGGTGGGTTTTTAGGGCATCCTCCCGAGACGACCCCGTTTCTGCAGCACGGTTGATAATAGCATACTACTGCCAGGGTATGCAGGCAAAAGGTGTGCGCGGTTGTGTGATTACGGAGCGCAGGAAGATTGTGATTAAAAATCGATTCTTCCGAATGGCCGGCGGGCAGGGCGACCTCGTGTGTTTGCGCACGGGGCGACAGCAGTTCGCCTTCCGGGTGCACCGAAATGGATGATCGATTGGATTGGAGTGGGGCAGAAAAGGGCCGGCCGGGCCATCATCCATCGTTGGGAAGCAGTGTGTCGGCGCACCGACTTCTTCGCCCTGTGACAAAGACAGCGCCACAGTGCGCAACGGGCCTCAAAACACCTCCTCCCTCTTCCGGGACGTCCCCGGGGCGGGAGATTCTGGCGACGGTGCCAAGTTCCGGCAAACGCCGGGGCCCGCTTTGCTGCAAGTGGCCACACTACGCTTTGCGGACGAGAGAGCATCTTAAGGCGTTGCTAACTCCCATTCCTCCCTTCCCATCATCAATCGACCGGCTGGGTTGGGGTTGGGTTGAAGAAGTTACAATTATTTGTCACCGGTTGCCAACTTGCCGGTGGTGCCTGCGAGCGGCACACTGTGATTTGTCACCGCGTGTGCCCTCCTTCTGCAAAAAGCTCTGCACTTTGCCACGGCCGTTTGCACCACGACCACCGGTGCACGTGTTTCTGTGTGACTGTATCTCTCTCTCTCTCTGTCTGTGTGTGTGTGTCACGGCAAATGGCAGCGAAAGGGCCAAACAAGACTTCCAGAGGATGCTGCTGCTCGGTGGAAATGCCCCTCGCTCGCTCAAGTGCTCGCCCCATTGAAGGTACACCCTTGAGCCAGGTGGCCCTGAAGTGGCTGCACTTGGACGCAGAGCTCGCACACCGAAACTCGTTTCATTTGGGCGTACATCCGGCACACACACACATGCACACAGGACACCGGGACACCAGGTTCGTCCATATGTGTGGTTGACAGCTGCATGCTGCATTGGGCGCGCGCGCCGGACCATCCGACCGCGCTCAAGAAGTCCTTGAGCGTCCTCTGCCGGTTGCGGTGCGAATTGTCTCAAACGACTCACGGCGACGGTGGGGGAGGGGGTTCGGCTCCTTCACTGCAAAACTCCTTCCAAAACAGTGTGCCATCTATTGGAGTGCGATGCGGGTAGGGGGTTGGAGAAATGAGTGCTTTTGCCACACCTTGCTCATCAGAGCTGGCGGCTGGTGGGAGGCGACGGAACCACCACTCTCGAACGCGAAGCGTTTGGATTTTGGGAACAGGTTTCGAATTGTGTCCTGCTGCTTGTTCAGACACCTTCATCAGCGACTGCTGCCCTGGATGGCGCGCGGATGGCTCCTCCTCCGGGACTGATGGCACCAGGAAGGCGAACGACAGAGGCGCGTGTGTGCTGAGCGGCGTAAAGCCGCTAAGAAGGCAATCACCGACAGTGCACCCACTCGGGGCACCTGTACTACAAACCTTGGCACACCCACACACACACACACTCACCTGTTCCTGATTGCAATCGTTTGCCGTTTTGCGCAGGGGTGCCCCTGCCGACGCTGTTCATTGTGAAGATTTATATTAGTTTAATTTGTGCATCTGTGTGCACATTGGAGCACACGTTGCGCCGCGGGCACCACACAAACACCGACACACTCATCACAGGGATAGTGAGCAAAAAGGCGCGTGGTAAGCACGGTGACCTCCGGCGACTGGTACCACCACGACCACCACCACCGATCAACAAATACCGACGCAGCTTCTCATAAATCAGCGCAACAATTCCACACAGCCACGAGCAATTGAATTCGCGGCGACCGGCCGGTACTCGAAATACTGCACACTGGGTGCGGTGTGGAACAGACTTTGTCGACTTTGTTATCAAGAAAACTGTAGGGTTCGAATTAAATAAGGAAACAATTCAGAGGCTAAGTGGATTGGTTTTTTTTTAAAACAATAGATTTTCATTTTTTTGTTTGTTTGTTCAACTTTTACTCAACCGACTTCATATAGTCTCATAAAGTTCCAAAGTCTGTTTTCACAAAATGCCACTAAATTCATTAATAAGGTCGTATGTACATTACTAAAAAACAAACACAGAAACACAAGAATCATATAAAACGGAGTCGGTTCCTTAACGTATGGAACGATCCATCAAAGGCAAAGCACTCGGCAGTCATATTAAACCTGCTACACATTGTTCTGATGGGTTCGTATTAGTGACGGACAAAACGGGTCCGAAGCCGCGCTCCGAAATACTAGTCACTAGTTGATGTTGCCCAAAGCGCGTATTGCTTGTAGAAACTGTAAGAAATTTGTGCTCTCTCGTTACGCTCCTCTTGGCACGGAAATGCTGATTTTTATATACATCAATTGCTTACAATGTATCAACTACATGTTTTTTTTTATCAATTGCATACTTAGTTTCACAAATCTTGTAGTTTTTGCAGCTCTCATACATATCTATAAAGGGAAAACTTCTCTTTTTCATGTTCAATATTCTTCAAATGGCTCATACGCACGAATGAGACTCAAACCTCTGGCCAGCGACCCTGTAACTCACGCACATTCTTCCACGCATATATCATACGGCATCCGTATGCTCTGTGTTACGTCCGGTCTCGGTGGCCTGAATCAAACAGAACGTAAATACTTTAGCACAATACAACTTTATTTCCTACTACGATGCAAGTTACACGATACACACGAGACAGGTGCATAACGTCCGTTCACCTCGGCGGGTACAGGCAAGAGCCCGTGAGTGTTCCTCTGACGACACGTACATCAACACATCGTCCTGTTGGCTTGCGTGAGATACCGTTCGGGAGCCGTTCAGGAAGATCGGGATCGATTGATAACGCAATCAATCTGTCAACGTGATCTGCTGGCTGCGTCCGGCTCCAACACGCTGTGTCCGTGCGTATCCGTATGCGACTGCTATCGCCGAGTCGCATATCCTGCTGGAAAGAATGACTGCAGGTTGGAACACAATAATATGTTTTTGAGCCTTTTTACTATTAAACAAACTGAATATTCCATTATTGCATCATTTGATTGTATTTTTATATTTATAGAGATACTGCCTGTGATTGAAGCCACACTAGCCTGTAAATATCCCAACATCAGTATAAGCTTTACAGCTAACGTTATTCGACAAGCATTTATTCCTTCCAGTAACCTTATCTCTGGTATATCCGGTTAAGCACATGTTAAGAATTTCGTAAATAACATTCCCTCACTACAAACGTTCCAATTCGCATTAGTCTTTTCGCGCAATATATCCAGTACTTGTCCCACCGTGTTTGGCTCCTGTGTCTTTCTCTGATTATTCGTTCGTTTCGTGTCCAACTCCCGCTGTTCTGTAGCATCTTTCGTTGTCGTTCGTTTGGGCGAAAAAGTCGCTTTAGCCTGGAACGACAGTGATATGTTTGTATGTGCGCGCGCCCACAGTGACTGGTGAGCAGAGATAGTTTCATTCAATTAGCAGACGCGTCGCCCCTAAAAACAAGAGGACGGCGGCGGACTCGTTAATTTGGCAAGTTGTGCAGGTGATAATTTTATAATGAAATTGAATGTATGTGTGTATGTGTATGGGTGTGTGTATGCCGGAGCCACCACTAGGCGGACCGTATTTCGAACTCGCTGTTTCCCGTGTATCGGGTGTATCGATGGCGTGTCGACGCGCTGGTTATATCGATATCCACACGTGCACGCCCTGTGAAAATGGAACCACTGAAGGCCGAAAGGTCATCATCGATGACTTCCTGTGCTTGTGTGTATGTGTGGGTGCACAAGTTGTACGCGCTGTTGATTGCACTGATCGCCGGTGTTCTTTTGCCAATGTTTCTTTTGGTATGACGCGCTTGCGAACGGACGCTGTCTCGTGCGTGTGAAGAACAGTTTTTACAAGACTCGGTGTGTCGGTTATTCTCAACAAGCGGTTCAGTTGTTCGCAAGCGTTCATCGCTCTACCAAGTATGCTTCGGAAAATCAAACGCACAAAACCAATATTTTATCACAATGACGGATGTTTCGGCCGAAACTAAAAAGACTCCGGTCCTTACTTCCGAACGCGGTAGAGTCGGACGGAGCAAAGACGGACAAAGACAACGGTATCGCCACAGAGGAGGAGGTCCGTGGCCATTTCCATTTCCACTGTGAGCGAACCGAAAGAATCGTCAAACGAGGACGACAAGGAGGATAATAAAGAGCACGGTGCTATTGACATGGTGGCCGAGGCCACCAAGAGCAAAGCCATACGACGCTCGCGAAGAAGTTTTCGCCGTTTATCAGTGACATTTCCACGGTGAGCCAGGACGGGAAACCATTTCGATAAACTGGATGGTCGATCCAACTACTCAACCTGGGAAAAGAAAATGGCCGCCTTTGTACGTACAAAGGATTTGTACAAGTGGGTTCTTCCAGCACCAAAAACAGAAACGCATGAAGATAAGTTGTCGCAAGCTGCAGGATGGATCTTCCTTGCATGTGAGGATCATATTACCATCATTTCGGAAAGAACGACACGCAGCTACATATATGGGACAGAGCAGAACGCGGATCGAACCCTGAATGTGTGGGAATGACAGAATCTTGAAGACGCTGTACCGAAGCGGGCATTACATTCAAGGACAATATTGTGACATTGATCATGATTGGAAATTTGGGACCGCAACATGAATCGTTCAGGCAGAGCTTTATTGCCAGCGGACAAACCAAACGATCACGAAACGATTGTACAGAATGCGGTGGCAGAGACTTGCATAATATCCTCAGCTAAACCTTAAAGGCAGAATGTGGAAGAAATAAATGAATTAAATGAATAATGCTGTTAGAGGTAGTACGACAGCGGCGGTGGTAGTGATGTGAGTGTCAATGATGACAGTGGTGGTATCGGAAGTGGGACAAGGCCGAAAAGAATGGCAGATGCGAATCCGTGATCATCCGGGATCATCCCTGAGAAGACGATTCCATTTTCACCAGAGCTCAACGGTGTATCTGAGCGAAATAACCGAACGTTGATTGAATGAGCACGGTGCATGTCATCGTATGGAAATATTGATCAAGCACTATGAGCTTAGGATGAGGCTGTGCAATAAACAGGCCGCGTTTATTGTGAACGGCTCAGTAAATTGTTTACTAGGCAACTGATCTCCAGAAGAAACGGACGGAAGCGAAACCTGATCCCATTTTAATAAAATTGGATCACAAAACAAATTTGACCCCTTTCTTGTTTCTCGTTTCAAGCAGAATATGAAAAGGCTGAACATGGTAGTAACGATGAATGTGATGAAAATGAAACCGAACATCAACGGATTTTGAGACGATTGCTTCGAGCACCTCATCTTATCAAGAGCGAAGATTTTGTTTTATATGTCACAAGAGATTGTAGAACAGAAAGCCTAGAGGACCGCGATGACGCGTTGCAAATACATGTTGCAAGCTGCTGAGAAAGGCAATGCAAGGACAATTATCCTTATTGGAGATGAATTAGGCCTGGAAATTGGTCGATCTTCCAGCGGGTCGTAAAGCAGCTTAAATGAAATGAGGGTTCAAAAGTAGTATTGCTCAATTCTTTGGTTCCCGAATTGCACTACGATGATTAACAGAATAGAGGCAATACAACGGAAGTTTACAAGACTTGCTTTAAAATGCGACCAATTCAGAGGACTTACAACCATGCCAAATTATCGCTCGTCTTGCCTTCTGTTTGGCCTACAGACGCTCGAACACCGTTTTAAGGTTAACCAATGTGTATTTGTTGCCAATATATTAAAAAACGAATTAGACGTCCCTTATTTACTAGAGAAGATCAATATCTACGCGCCATCGAGACCTCTTCGCTCTCGTAACTTACTTGTCGGCGAGAACAGGCGTACCTTATATGGATACAACCGTTACTAGCTATGACGAGACAATTCAATACATGGTCCCATCACTTTGATTTTAATTTAACGACGAACGCATTTAAAGAAAAAAATTAATGTATCTTCAATTTCGGCAACAAATTGATCCAAATCAAGGGAGATGTTAGGGGAATAATTTAGGAATTAGGTATAGGATAGGTTTTAAGTACTTAATTTGTCACAGACTCAAGAGTACAAGACACATATGTTGGTAAAATAAATAAATAAATAAAGAAAACACAGAAGATGGCTGTTGCGATCGAAGACTCCGCCGGGTGAAGATTCCGGCTTATACGGGGGAATCCACCAAACCTTTCGGCTAGTGCCCCTCGCTTGTTGATCCGGCGCGCAAACCATGTCCGCTCCAAATATTCGTTTTCTGACTCCGTCTCTCACTCGTTTTTTCATGGCACCGTTGATCAATTAATCGATTTAATCGATAGCGCACCTGTTTCTTAATCTTCAACTCGCCTTTGTTACGACAGGTGTGGTTGTCAATACTCCTCGACGTGCCAATACATTCAGACGTGTCAACAGTCATCATCGTTGACGTCCTGCATTTATGTGTGTGTGGGTGCGCAAGTTGTTCGTGCTGTTGATTATCACCGGTGTTCTTTTGCCAATGTTCCCACTTTCCCACTTTAGGGGTTTGTGCCTTACGGCGGGTTAAACGCGTCAAGCTCGGGGGCATCTCGAAATGTATTGAACCATCTCAAGGAGCGTGTGTGCTTTTTTTTTTCTTCCACCAAGCCGAGCGCTGAAAGGATACTCAATTAAGTAGAGAGTCCATCGCGTGCCCTCAATCGACAAAAACCGACTACCCGTGAAGTGAGTCCGGTGCACAGTGGAAAGATAAACCTATCGGACATCAATCACGACTGCCACCGCATCCTTTCTGGGAGAAAGCGGAGTAAAGGAAACTCGGAGAAAGGAAGTGAGTGGTCTCGATTTGAACCGTGACGACACACAGTGACGGGTAAGAAGCAGAAAAAAATGGGAAGCGTTGTGCATTTGACTTTCCTTTGAGGTTATGGCTCGTTTTTTTCTCTTTCGGGCAAATCAATTCACCGAACCCTGACCGAGTTTTTTCTCTCACCAATTCTAGCAACTTCAACGATGGACAGGGAGAAGACTCGAAGAGGCGCATCCTGTCCTGTGGGGTTGTTTTTTGTTTGTTTGGTTCGCTGAACGTGAATTCGAGTGGCAGCTAGGAGAAGGGAAAAGGCAGGGAAAATAAAGGAGAGTCGCGAACGTTCGCTTCCTGTTTCCGGTGGGGCTATATGCCGATAAAAATCAACTACCGTCCGATGCGCATCAAAACCACAAACACACACTCACACACACGGAGGAGACGCACGTCAAAAAAAGGGCTGTAAAAAGGCTACACACCGGCCACAGGCCGATGAAAACAACCACCGCCATGGAACACAAATTCCATTAAACAGATTAAACATTTATCGATCACCCGCTATCTATTGCTGCTCTCCCTGCGGCCCGTCCATGAGCGCCTACTGTTGCGATGGTCGAAGGATTGCGGTTTCCCAAAGTCTGGCCACGGGGTGCGTGTGCGTGTGTGTGTGTCAATGTGTGTAGGGATGGTTTTTTCATCGTTTTATTTGTCAATTTTGCGCGGTGTCGGTATCGGATTGCTGCCATACGAGAGGCACTCGAGCGGGGAGTGCACAAAATCAGCGTCAACAGCACAGCACAATCGCGCGAAGTATAGGGAGAGTTGTGGAGGTGGAGGTTCTGCGGTGATCCTTAAGTGCCTCCAGCTATTCGGATCCTACGAGTGTATGTGTGCGTGTGGGTCTGGGTGGGCAATTTCTTTCCTTATCCCTTCGCCCACACCACTTCTTCCCTCATTCGGTCACCTACCTTTTACATGATGGGAGTGGAACGGCTTTTGTTGGGATTGGGAAGAAAAGTGCCCATCATGCTATTATGGGTTCAAAAGGTTGAAGGTTCTGCAAGTTTCACAAGAGGGGATAGCACCTCTTTGCTGCATAGGGGAGGCACCTCCCAGAGTGGGTAAAAAGAAAACCTAAGCACGCTAAGCGATTTATTTCCAATTTTTCTGCAACCGAGTTTTATCGTAACAGCGAATCGACGAGAAAGTTTGTGTATTTCGATTGATTCGTGTAAATTCGGTAAGTAAAACACTGTACAGAATAGCAGTCCAGCAAGAATATTTCTAGAATATATAACTGGGCGCTTTTTCCCTGACTAAATGTTTAGAGCAGTTAAACGCTTTGATTGGTTATATAGTATGTCTATGTGCGAGCCGCGCACTCACTTGTCCAGCTGTTTCCCCATACAGAGCCTTGCAACGATTAGAGAGTGAGCCCTTCTCAACCTCTACCGGTATGCAACCTGTCACGGGGAGTTTCAGAGTTTGTCGATGACAAATAGGAACAACAATCTCAACATCAATTAAGAGCGGGAAATTGAAAGCATACAAATGGATACATGCAAGACGAGAAAACAAAACGAATAGAACTAGTGTTGGAATAGAAAACAGGGAGGGGATAGGAGTCGCTACCGTTCTCTTTTTTCAACAGTTGTAATCCAAAACATTCAGCCCACGTGAAACCCGTCTGTGCTTTGCAAAAGGTTATATTTTTAATCGTGCTGTTTTGTTCCTTTTTAAACCAGCGCACTTCCAGACACTCGCAGCTCGTCAGCCGCAGGAAACAACACTTACTACGGCGAGAGCTCGTGAGCAGCTGGCTGCATCCGTTGCTTCAACAAGGTTCTCTTTGATGCTCTAGTTAACCAGTAGACCAACTGTGCAAAGACGTTGAACTGTTCCAGCTCTTAGATAAGATTATCGGCCAAATTCCATGGACTCCGGTCCGAAATCCATTTGGTGTTTACTTCAAAATGAGTGTTTTGCCATGGCTTTTCATGTTGAAATGAATATTTTTCATTATTTTGAGCTTATTATAGTCTGATGAGCAATTTGAATGAAACAGAGGTTTTTTATTCCCTTTAACAAAAGTCCACCATCTATAAGCAATGTCCACTTTAAAAACATGATTGTCTATCACTTACAATCATGTCATGCCATTTTTAAGTACAGTGTCCATTTCAAATCAGATTCAATTATTCTAATAAATCTACTTCATATTCGGCTTGATGAGAGGGTCAGCTTCGTTTTCTTCACAAATTTATTTGATGCAAGATCTGGTTTCGCTTGCGTCCAAATTTCTTCTGGAGACCGGTTTTCCGTTCACAATAAATGCGACGTGTTGCACAGCCTCAGCTCATAGTGCTCGATCAATATTTCCATACGATATCATGCACCGTACTCATTCAATCAACGTTCGGTTCATCCGTCTAGATACACTGTTGTAGCATATCTGCTATACAGAACTTATTATAATACACACTATCCGCTATAAACACATTGTAACTTCTTTTGGCTCAACAACCGATGTCGGTCAAGGCCTGCCTGTACCCACTACTTGTGGGCATGGCTTTTAGTGACTAATTGATTCCCCTCCATAGCAGGATAGTCAGTTCTACGTATGGCGGCGCGGTCTATTTGGGGATTGAACCCATGACGGGCATGTTGTTAAGTCGTACAAAAAAACACATTGTAACACACTTCGGAAAGCCAAATCACACTATTGCAACACATTCATTATATTACATCAGCAAATCAATCCATACCATAGCAACATACCTAGACCATAGCGTCCATAGAAAAAAACCTTTGAGACATATGTATCGAAAACAACCGAAACGCGCAACATAAGCAATTCAAGCGTTACTGCAGCAAAGTGGACAAACAGAGAACGCATAGCAACTTATTGCTAAATGCGCAGTATAGGCAAATATCGACGAACGCACCCGTTCCTTGGTTAGAACTGTTGAAACTTTCCAGAACCTTTGTAAAAGCGCAGCATAGGCACAAATTGACAGACACCTCGCTCGGATACAATGTATAAATTGCACCTCATATCAATAACCTTTAATTAGGACAAAAATACATTCCAAAACCAAATGTACGAAACCCACTGAGTATAAATAAAACCAATTCCGACCGTGGCAAGTCAGATTCGTTCGAACTGTCAGGATGGGACTATGCCCATCCAACATCTATCGACTTCTCATTTAAAGAGTTTAGTTACGTCCCCCTACCCAAGGTAAGGTACCTCTAAACTCCAACGTATCCAGTAAGGGAAACCTCCTAAAGGTTTCTATGATCGCCTGGACGATCAAGTGTTGAAAAGTCCGCTTCGAACAAAGTTTTATTCTACCTCTATACATGCCAGCGAAACACTGACCTATCGCGATGGTACGCGTGGATCAGTTGTACCGTATGCTCATCAGATTACATGGCAACCGTATCTAAAACCAAACATACTACATGACGACCGTAACTATCTCCAAACTCACTACATGGCAACCGTGACTATCTCCAAACTTACTACATTGTTTAGCTCTGGTGAAAATGGAATCATCTTCTCAGGGATGATCCCGGATGATCACGGATTCGCATCTGCCATTCTTTTCGGCCTTGTCCCACTTCCGATACCACCACTGTCATCCTTGACACTCACATCACTACCACCGCCGCTGTCATACTACCTCTAACAGTATTATTTATTTAATTCATTTATTTCATCCACATTCTGCCTTTAAGGTTTAGTTGAGTGTATTATGCAAGTCTCTGCCACCGCCTTCTGTACAATCGTTTCGTGATCGTTTGGTTTGTCCGCTGGCAATAAAGCTCTGCCTGAACGATTCATGTTGCGGTCCCAAATTTCCAATCATGATCAATGTCACAATATTGTCCTCGAATGTAATGCCCGCTTCGGTACAGCGTCTTCAAGATTCTGTCATTCGCCCACATATTCAGGATTCGATCCGCGTTCTGCTCTGTCCCATATCTGTAGCTGCGTGTCGTTCTTTCCGAAATGGTGGTAATATGATCCTCACATGCAAGGAAGATCCATCCTGCAGCTTGCGACAACTTATCTTCATGCGTTTCTGTTTTTGGTGCTGGAAGAACCCACTTGTACAAATCCTTTGTACGTACAAAGGCGGCCATTTTCTTTTCCCAGGTTGAGTAGTTGGATCGACCATCCAGTTTATCGAAATGTTTGCCGTCCTGGCCCACCGTGGAAATGTCACTGATAAACGGAGAAAACTGTTATTTCTGTTGATCTTCACTCTGATCAATGAACTAGGCCTATAACCCGTTGTGATTTTGAGGAGGCGATTCACGGTTAATCTACGAGTTCACTTTATTTCTTCATGGATGTACAAAACCTCAAGTGCAAATGTTTGACCAACATAGCCGCGGATGTAAAAATCATAATCATAATGTGTCATTGTTGTCAAACAGTAGTGTTGCATGGTATGGAGGAACGTAATAATTTGAACAGAATAGTTTATTGAATGTATGAAGGTTTGAAACGAGGCGTATTACGATGATGATAATGTAGAGTAAAGTTTGTAATACGATTCTATGTGGAAGCTACCTCGGCAGCTTTGTCGTGAGTTTGGCTTTCTTCGCGAGCGTCGTATGCTCGGCACCGCTAACCTCCACGGCCACCGCATCGCATCGTGGCTTTTCTCTTGCTGGCCTCGACCACCCTGTCAATAGCACCGTCCTCTTTATTATCCTCCTTGTCGTCCTCATTCGACGATTCTTTCGGTTCGCTCACGGTGGTAATGGAAATGGCGACGGACCTCCTCCTCTGTGGCGATACCGTTGTCTTTGTCCGTCTTTGCTCCGTCCGACTCTACCGCGTTCGGAAGTAAGGACCGGAGTCTTTTTAGTTTTGGCCGAAACATCCGTCATTGTGATAAAATATTGGTTTTGTGCGTTTGACTTTCCGAAAGATACTTGGTAGAGCGATGGACGCTTGCGAACAACTGAACCGCTTGTTGAGAATAACCGACACACCGAGTCTTGTAAAAACTGTTCTTTACACGCACGAGACAGCGTCCGTTCGCAAGCGCGTCATACCAAAAGAAACATTGGCAAAAGAACACCGGCGATCAGCGCAATCAACAGCGCGTACAACTTGTGCACCCACACATACACACAAGCACAGGAAGTCATCGATGATGACCTTTCGGCCTTCAGTGGTTCCATTTTCACAGGGCGTACACGTGTGGATATCGATATAACCAGCGCGGCGACACGCCATCGATACACCCGATACACGGGAAACAGCGAGTTCGAAATACGCCTAGTGGTGGCTCCGGCATACACACACCGTCACACATACACCTGCACAACTTGCCAAATTAACGAGCCCGCCGCCGTCCTCTTGTTTTTAGGGGCGACGCGTCTGCTAATTGAATGAAACTATCTCTGCTCACCAGTCACTGTGGGCGCGCGCACATACAAACATATCACTGTCGTTCCAGGCTAAAGCGACTTTTTCGCCCAAACGAACGGCAACGAAAGATGCTACAGAACAGCGGGAGTTGGACACGAAACGAACGAATAATCAGAGAAAGACACAGGAGTCAAACACGGTGGGACAAGTACTGGATATATTGCGCGAAAAGACTAGTGCGAATTGGAACGTTTGTAATGAGGGCATGTTATTTACGAAATTCTTAACATGTGCTTAACCGAATATACCAGAGATACGGTTACTGGAAGGAATAAATGCTTGTCGAATAACGTTAGCTGTAAAGCTTATACTGATGTTGGGATATTAGGCTTGGGATAGGCTAGTGTGGCTTCACTCACAGGCAGTATCTCTATAAATATAAAAATACAATTCAAATGATGCAATAATGGAATATTCAGTTTGTTTAATAGTAAAATGGCTCAAAAACATATTATTGTGTTCCAACCTGCAGTCATTCTTTCCAGCAGGATGTGCGACTCGGCGATAGCAGTCGCATACGGATACGCACGGATACAGAGTGTTGGAGCCGGACGCAGCCAGCAGATCACGTTGACAGATTGACTGCGTTATCAATCGATCCCGATCTTCCCGAACGGCTCCCGAACGGTATCTCACGCAAGCCAACAGGACGATGTGTTGATGTGCGTGTCGTCAGAGGAACACTCACGGGCTCTTGCCTGTACCCGCCGAGGTGAACGGACGTTATGCACCTGTCTCGTGTGTATCGTGTAACTTGCATCGTAGTAGGAAATAAAGTTGTATTGTATTAAAGTATTTACGTTCTGTTTGATTCCGGCCACCGAGACCGGACGTAACACAGAGCATACGGATTCCGTATGATATATGCGTGGAAGAATGTGCGTGAGTTACAGGGTCGCTGGCCAGAGGTTTGAGTCTCATTCGTGCGTATGAGCCATTTGAAGAATATTGAACATGAAAATGAGAAGTTTTCCCTTTATAGATATGTATGAGAGCTGCAAAAACTACAAGATTTGTGAAACTAAGTATGCAATTGATAAAAAAAACATGTAGTTGATACATTGTAAGCAATTGATGTATACAAAAATCAGCATTTCCGTGCCAAGAGGAGCGTAACGAGAGAGCACAAATTTCTTACAGTTTCTACAAGCAATACGCGCTTTGGGCAACATCCACTAGTGACTAGTATTTCGGAGCGCGGCTTCGGACCCGTTTTGTCCGTCACTAATACGAACCCATCAGAACTATGCACAGTAGTGCTCTCGCGATTGCTTTGCCTTTGCAACTGCATAGGGACTCCCTTCGCCTGGAGCGCCACGGCGATGCACTGTCGTGCTAAATGCGTTGCAGTCATCCAAGGCCATAACCAGCATCAGTCACGATCGCTGATCCTACTAAAGAACTTGGCCTGGCGTCCCGCGTCCACAACTTGCTGAATGGTCATCATTGTCATCAGTGCGCCGGAATCGTTCAATCTATATAATAGCAGCCGCTTAAAAGACTTGCAAGAGTAGGCCCATCGGGCAATAAGATAATAATGACTTGCCCGATAGTTTACCTAGCTTGGACAGGAGCACCAATTAATGCTTTTTCCACAACGTTGGAAAGTAGAACGTCAGGCACTCCTGATATATCCGACAGAAGTATTCCGGTTGCTACTTGAGAACCACCTTCAGAGTGGCATTCTGTACTCCATCAAGCCCAGGATCCTTCTGTGGGTGCATGCTGGTTGCTATTTGTTCCAGCTTGGCCCGTGCGTTCGACCGAAGCAGCGCCTGGTTGCCAACTCCGACATCCAGCTAATTGACTGACGGATGAACACTTTGTCAACGATGTGCCTGAGCACTGCTGGCTCCCGTTCATGTAGGAGCACCCTGGAACTAGTACAGAGCCCTCTAGAGCCAATGCCCGGAATCGGCTGCCCTGATCACCAGCAACATCTGGTTAAACGCCTCATCCTAACTGTTACAATTGGCTCTCTTGAATTGATCCCTTGCAGCATCGTACTCGTCCCATGTCCGCTGGTCACGCGGGTAGTTCGGCAGGCGGCGTTCCAAGCCATTTAGCTCGTCGATAATGACTTTAATTGCCCTTAGAACTACCCTTGAACGTATGCAGGTATTCGGCATCGTTGAATATGTCTCGGCACTCTACTATTCCTTCTTCTATCAACACTTGTAATGTAAAACTTGCAGCCCTCGTACAACCAGTATCTGCTTTGCAGATGATACTCTTTATTGGCTTAGTTTTTGCATTACTAAGAAACTTAAATCGATGCGAGAGCTTAAGTTTTCTCTACTGTCCAATACGTAGCAGACCAAAAGATCCCCGTAGGAACTTCGTAGCTTCCAAGAACTCAAGACTCAAAAAAGCAAACACTCACTGCGGAGAGTGTCGGTAACAACATGGTTCTCTTTGTGGCAACATCTTTCTTAGTTTGCGTCCTAGCCTATGTTTGAAGTTTACTTTTCTCTTTCAGTTATCTTTTGTTTTTCATGCTTTTGTTATTAATTATCTTCTGCTCGTTGCCACTATTTTTTAAATGTATTTATTTCAATGGTTTCCGTTTATTTCTTCTTGACTGACGCATGTTTACTTAGATTTAAATATTTGTTTTGCTATAGCTAAACAAAAGAAGGATAGAATAGATACATTCATTTCTTTGTGTGAAATCAAACGAGTATTAATGTAAACTGAAAGTGGTTTTCCCACACAGCAGGAACAAAAAAAAAAAAAAACCGTAACAAAAAATTGTACGATGATCTAGCCAACCCTCTTCTGTGAGCAAATTTAAAACGAAACGACCTGCCCCATGCTTCACCCTCCCAGGGCTGGCAGTACGCAAAATGAATTAAAAGGAGCGAATGCGAGACACTGTGCAACCGATGTCAGTTGACGTTGAGGTCACTACAGGGTAAATATTTTGACAGTTTGCGCTTTACCCGCCGTCCAGCTAGTCCGGCAGTGTTCGCAGCACCCTAACCCCATGGATGAGACATCCGATGCATCCAGCAGCAAGAGCGGATGACACTCGATGCGATTTATATCACGTGACAATGCAATGACGCCAGACAGCGTGGACAGCCTGTTGGGTCAGTTCGGTTCCCATCTCTCACACATGTCACTCGAATGCAAAAGTATGCAAAGGGAATGTGTGTGTGTTTTTTTTTGTGCGGACCAACTCGTCTACCAACACTTGTCCGGTCTGGCCTTCTTTTTTTCTGTCCTCTCGCCATGTTAAATACTTTCTCCGTTTCTCGATAGCAAAAAACCCCTTCACAAGTCGTTTTTGGAAAACGGTGGCCCCCGTAATGGTGATTGAATCACCAAACACAGTTGCCCGTCGGGGGAAGGTGGTCGTCGTGGGTCCCCCTCTCAGTACTTTCCACCGCCGGGATCGGTTTTGCATGAATGGGGGTCAGGGCAGTTGGTGAACGAATAAAAAAAAAACAACCACCCATGAACAGCCATCATAACGAACGTCCAGAACGCGCGAGAAATGGGAAGGATCCGACCCGAAAAGAGACTGGAGAGGGGGGGGGGGGGGAGCGACCTAAAACGAGGAAGAACTGGGCCACAGAACCGGTCAGAAGCCAGCGCCAGCACACTTATTCAAGAAATTGCCCTTCGGTTAAGTGCTGCGGAGGGAGGGAGGAAGGCGAGGAGCTCAGACAGGACGAAGTGATTTCCAGCCACATTCTTTCCCCCCGGGCGCTCAAAACGATGGCGATGATGATGATGTCCGCACACGATGCGGGTGGCGAAGCAAGGAATGTGTACCAAACTGTTCGGCCACAGCTCCGTGTCGGGTTCGATCTGTCCCCACCGTGCCCGGTTTGCCCGAGGAAGGGCAAAAACACACAAACAAACAAACCCAATCATCCAATGATCACCTCCCACACACAGACCGGCGGTTGGAAAGTCGGAAAGTGATAAAAATCGTACGAGAGCTACATGAAATTCAGTGGACACAGGGAATAAGGCAAAATCATACACACACACACACCCTTCCAAAAACACAAAAATGCAAAACCGAAAACACGCACACACATACTCACAGACAAACTCTTCCAGGCTCTTGGGGCGAATAGCCGGTGCCGCTTTGCTAAATCGCTTTAAACCGTTCCCCAAAAAATCGGGATCGAGGTTAGCGAAGCGGTTAGTAGGAGAAAGGGTGTGTGTGTGTGTGGGGCAAATAAAAAACAGCCCAAAAGAAATTGAAAACACTACCAGAGCGTGTAGTGAAGCGCTTGCGGCGGTGTAGTGTGGCATGTCTGGCTGAAGTCTCGATGTGAGAGTGTGGCCTGTTTGTCCTTTTTTTTTGCTAATCTCTCAACCATCGATAGACACACACCACGAGCACCATCGAGGATGAATCCTCGATGCAAACCGGACCACGAGTGTGTCGTACAATGCCCGGTGCTGGTGAGTTGAATTATTTAGCCAAATCTGCGATAAACCCTTTTGCGCGGACCCGCACCCGAGGGCTGGCGGAGTGTGTGACAGTGATGACTGGCTTGATTGAACTGCT
Source organism: Anopheles gambiae (assembly GCF_943734735.2). Taxonomy (NCBI): domain Eukaryota; kingdom Metazoa; phylum Arthropoda; class Insecta; order Diptera; family Culicidae; genus Anopheles; species Anopheles gambiae. The sequence goes on along the minus strand of NC_064600.1, from coordinate 13,029,802 downwards.
GTGCAGTGGTATCGGGCCATCGTTTGCCCGAATCCGGGATGCCTGTGCGCGGGTTTGCCTACCTTTCAGGCGGCGAGTGTCGGGCAGGTTCGGTTCGGATGGAAATGAAACCGAATGGCATTTAGTACAATGTAAGCCAGCGCCCTCCTCCGCCTGGTTGCTGCCCGTTGGAAGGGGGTTCATCTTTGGTGGAGTAATTAATTGGAATTATTCTCTACATGGTGTGCGCCTGGTGTGCTGCACGGGTATAACACGACGTTCGAACATGGCCACATGGCCACAGTCCTCCCCCGGTGGCTGTCAATCGAATCGATTAAAATAATATTTATGAGCGCACTGTGTGGGTGTGTTCGTTGTGGAGTTTTATCGAAAGTCCCGCCATGCTATTGCGAGAGAGAGAGAGAGAGAGAGAGAGAGAGAGAGAGAGAAAGAGAGTAAGGAGGGAGGTGGGTTTTTGGGGTTTCGTTTCCCAGGATTTCGTAAAACCCTGACAGTTGATTTAACGATTCGTGTCAATTCTCAGGTTCTCCGTGTTGTGTTCATTATGTCGGGAGTGCCCGAAAGGACATGCTTTATGCGGTGTGTCTGGTCGGTTGAGAATGCTGGTTTAAGATATAAGATATAAAGCATTTTTTTCTCATTAACACCATCATTGTAATTGGATGCCGGGATACATATTGTTAGAGGTCTTTAATTATATTTGTTTTATAATGATCAATTCGCAGCAAATATACTAACAGAAGGAAATTTTAGTAAACTACTCCCTTGAAATGACTCATTCTGCGGGCTCTATTTGACATTTCTGTGTCAAGATATGTGGCATGACATCCAGATAAATGCGCACCGTCATTTAGAGGGCCATCGTGTCTTCCTGCTGTGGCTGCAGGAACTCATAACTTAACACCGACTCTGCCGAAAATGATTGCTCGGCAACAATTAAGAGCGATTGGTCCCAGTTTTCCGCAATATCAATCAAATAAATCACACCACCTATTTTTGAACATGTACTTGATGTAATAGAGTAATTGAGAGAACGAAAGAAAGGGGCATTTTTTTAATTTACATCGGAAGCGAGTTATCACTTCAAAATTATCACTTGATGACCTTTAAAGATTCGCGTTTTCCTTATCTAGATGCTAGTTTTTCGAGATAAACTTTTCGAGAAAGATACTTTCAAATCATGTAGCTGCTGTGCGCTAAAGCCTCTTGTGAGGGCCTACTGCCACCGGTGATCCCGGCAGTTCGTTCCCAAGGGGAAAATTAACCTCGACCCCCAAATCACGGGGTCTGATGGTGGTGTTGCCTGCGCTCCCTCTCCGTTTCGCGTCGACGCTGCCTCCGCTGTTCTATCTCCCAAGCTGACGGCGTTTGTCGGCGCCAGGACAGGTGGTCATGCAGCGTGATCCCCAGATAGCGCATCTTCCACTTCGAGCGCACTTTCATTCCTGCGATATTGATTGTGATACCCAACAACCCATCCCGCCCATTAGAGATCATAGGCTGCGTACAAACGGCGTCCACGGGCCTGCCCACGCTCGAATGCAGAGCCGATGGCATACGATTCTATCTTCACCATTAACATGAGAGAGACAGAGCTTATACCACGAACGTACCCGAAAGGTGTGCATGCTTCACTCATCCGGATCTAAAGGCAAGGACAAGGCAAAAGAGACACAGAAAAAATTCCTCACGGCTACACATGTCCTCTAGACGCGTTGTCTATGCGTCTCGCTCGGTATCACAGCGGCATACGGCAGGTAAGCAGTACAAATGCTGCTACCTGATACGCACACATGTTTATCGAACACAACTATTCGGTTCGACTCGGTAAACTTCACGAGGATGCCGGAACAAAAGGGCGCAGACTTTTTCATGATTTTGTATGACTTCGGCTGTTTTGGACTACTCGTGTAGGCGCTCGCATAAGGATCTCCCTCAAGGGCCTGTGATGTCGCTGCAGCTAGTTACCAACCGCCGCGCGAGTATATTCCGCCAACGCTGCTGCGGTGTCGTGCCAGCTCCCATAACAGCCAGATCATCGGCGATTCCCACGATGGAGACATCCTCAGGGAACTCTACGGATAACACGCCGTCGTACATTACATTCCATAGAGTCAGGCCTAATATCGTAAGTAAGCTCTCTGTCGGCGAAGTAGTTTTGCAGTATGCAGGACACGACTGCGTCAGGACTTCCTTCTGCTGGAGCGCCTCGGCAAATAATTAACCTTTTACGTGTGTGCATCTGCAGCAAGAACTATGCATAATTGAAACAGTACTTGTCCACGTGATCGGTAGCTCAGGTATTCCTGGGTCCTGCTCTTATTTTTGCTCCCGTTCATGTTCCAGGTGCTAGTTGTGCTCCTCCTACTTGTGCTTCTGCTCCTGCTGTCCTTAAAGCCAAGATCACGAAGATTTGGCTATCAGACATTCGCTATTTTTAAATTCTTGGAGTATCATTCCTTTCAGGACAGTCTTTGTCACTTCCATGAAGCAAGAATTTCACAGGGTTATTGCGATTTACTGGATGTTGCGGACAGGCTCAAGGGAGTTATTAGGATTTAAAGATCATAGAGATTCTTGAGAGGTTCTGGAGATATCACGACGGGCATACTCTTATGTTGAACGACTTGACAATGTGATATAAAGACTAAATACATTATTAGAATAAAATTAAGGATGTATATGAAAACTACGATAGAATTGGGTGAATGTCTACAACTCGTTCATCTCTCAGAACAGTTAGAGCAACTGAATGCAGGAAAAATAAGTAAAATAGACTCACATTTAATCAATATCGTTGCTCTACTGTATTAATAATTGTATTCGAGTAAAAATAAAGTTCAACATTCAGAATGTAACAAATGTTTTAAATGAAAACAATCATCAAGTTCTAGTAAGCTAATTTAAGTAAATACAGATCTCAAAATGCACCGGAAGATTTTCCTAAATCATAAACAAGTTAAGTTAAGCGAAGGAAATTTCACTTCACCGTACCATGGCGCGCCATCTGAAAACATAGTAAAAGAGTAATTGCTATCTAAGCGAAAACCCATCATCCCTCATTTGGTGAAGACATACCACTGCGCCAGTACGTACCTGTCGGCAAGCTGCACAGCAAACCAGTGGCAAACATTAATCGCCCCACAATGGTTTCTTTAATTGTGAGGAAATTACGCGTAAACGAATGCAATCCACGGTCACGTCTTTCCGAAAGGTTGGCTACTATTGTCTAGAGAGAGAGAGAGAGATAGAGAGAGCAAGAGAGAGAGAGAGAGAGAGAGAGAGAGAGCGAGAGGGAGAAAGTAAAAGAAAGGGCCTTTTCTACTCGTTCTTTCGGTTTTGCTATAGATAAAATGGATTGTCCCCTACGGGAGCCTGGTACCTAGCGGGACCATGGAAGTTCGTTTCCCTGTGTGTTGGAAAACAGGAAACAGAACGCACGTGTGTGTGTGAGAGAGAGATAGAGAGAAAGAGAAAGAGAGCTAGAAAAAAAACACCTCACAAAAAACGATGAAACAGTAGCACCAGCCGACAAGTAGCACTAAAGCAGAGCGTTAGCAGTGCATCTTTCAGAAAGGCAACCCGGTGGAACAAATTTCCCACGCTACGCTGTCGGGGCAGTCTCGTGTGTGGGTCAAGAAGCAAGACGGCGTGGCCAGGGACGGTGCGGGATAAGATTGCATAACGGAAAGGAAAATTGTTATTCATGAAATTGGCTTACGACACACACACACACACACAAAGAATGAAATAGAGCATTATGTACTACTTTCCCCCGATGGCGCTGGACCGCTGTCAGGAACGGGTGGGAGGGCGAGTTGGTTTAGAATTTCAGAACCGGCGGCGGATGCAGCGCAATGGCAATGCAGTCTGCCACGATGCGCTCGGAGGGATTTGGTTTTTTGTCGGTCGTTGCTGTTTGGTTCTTTGGGTTTTTTTTGTAGCATTTTTTTGTTGTGCCCCAGAGGACAACACAGGCACACACCGAGGCGCACACATAATGATAGCAATGACGAAGATGATTCTCTGCTTGCAGCGCCGGCCGAACCGGCCAGGGAATGACAGTGCAGCCGGTGACACAACAGCGGGCAGCGCGAAAGGATACTGTTACATCCACGCTTCGTGCTGAAGTTTGCAGCGCTGAAATTGTCCCCCCTACCCCACGGCGAAAGCGGCGTTTGTGTACTGTTGTTTTGCTCTTCCTTAAGCTCCATTATATGGATGACACGAAGGGGAAGCATGGGGCAAGGACATTTTCGTGAGCGAGCTTTGGTTGGGTGCAGGTTTATATTTTCTTGATCGTCTCTTTCGGGACCGTTGCCGGAAGCGTCCACCCCGTTGGGCGCAATAACGTAAATCCATAAACGACTCACAAGAAGCAGCCCTAGAACCGTCCAGCATTGTTGGAGGAGAGGAGATGAGTGCTGGTTGGGATGCCGCATAACAGGATAGAGGGACAGAAGGCCTTGCAGGATGCGAACAGTGGATGATAAATTTGCAAAAAAAAATATCACAAGCTCGTTTCGGTCGTGGTGGTGGCTGAACTGAACGCCTATTAGCAGCGGTTGTGCGTCATTGTGCCCTCGTGAAGGCGTTAGGAACATCCGTTCCGGGACTGAAATTAATGTTCCGGTTTGTACTGCCGGACACCTTACAACCGCTGCCTGTCCCATTGATCATTTCGGGTGCTATTGAAAGGCAAATTCCCCATCGGGGCGCTCATCCTCTTGCGGAACCACAAACTGGACCTAATTTATTTGACAACGCGTGTGCCTAGAGAAGCTGGAGTAGGTCCTTCGGGACATTGGCGTCATCTTCAAAGTGGCCCACTCAAACGGCACCAATGTCAGCTGCCAGCTTGCTCACACCCTTGAGGCGAAATGACCCACATCTCCCAAGCCCTCTAGCAGATCAAACGTATCTTCAGCAGCAGAAAGAAGGTGACGCCACCGCCGATGCCGATCGCCGCCATCACCATCATGTCGTCGGAGACACTGCGCGCCCCGTAGCCGGGCGGTCCCGTCCGCTTCCGGCTGATCCCCAGACACTGGTACAGCTGGCCGAGACTGTCCATGATCGCGTCGCAGTCGCACCGCAACCAGTGCACGGTGGAGTGGTAATTGCGCGGCTGCAGCACACCCTTCGGGATGTGGTACCGCAGCTCGAAGTAGCGCAGCGTGCTCAGCATGTCCAAGTAGCGGGTGACGCGCTGGAACAGCAGATAGTCGAAGCTGGTCGGCGTCTCCTGCGACAGCACCACCATCGAGCCGACGTGCGCCTGCAGCGTGATCGGTACGGCCTGCGACATTGCCAGCGTCGGGCAGCCGTACTGCTCGAGCGGCCGCTCGCCGTACAGCATCGACAGGCAGAAGTCGTCCGGATCCGACGACACTCGCCAGTGCATCAGGTTGATGTGGAGCAGCTCGTGCACGCCGCAGGTAAACTTCAGGTAGCCCCGGAAGCCGCGCGTGTTCGGCTCGTTGTTGATCCAGTAGGAGAGCGCGATGCAGTCGCGCCACTGGTGCAGCAGCTCGAAGAAGGGCGACCGGTCGCGGGTGTAGTTGCTCGCGAGCAGCTCGAACACGGACGGGTTCTCGAAGTCGATCGATTTGTTCGGCATGAAGGCTGGCTGGTAGCGCATGTAGCACGGTGACCGCTTGCGCTGCGATGGCTGCGACTGGAGCGATGGTGCCATCAGGCTCGTCACATGGCTGCTATCCTCCGCTGCTGTTGCACTGTTGGGCAGGGCCTGCCAGGCGAGCAGGGTCAGTAGTAGTAGTCTGCACCAGCCACGTATGGTACACATGCTGTCGTTTGGCCCGACCGGACTGGAATGGTCGATCAATCATCGTTCGAGATGAGTGTGGGGCCAGCAGGAGTTGAGATTTCCGGATGATCCGGATGAGAGCGTGTAGGAGAGGGGTGTGTACGTGTGGCGCAAGCAAGGAGGATAATGATACCGGTCGGCAACCCAATTAACTTCCAATTACTGGCCTCTTAGATGTCTCCCCCGATTGCAACACATTGGAGAGGCGAATGTTGTCAGAACGAATCAAGGAGAAATCCGTCCCTTTGAATCGATTATCCATTTGCCGAGTGCAACAATCAAGCTGAGGACCGCGAATCGAGCGGTTGTTTCTTTAGAAAGAGAGAAAAGGGAAGAAATTCTTGGGGAAAAAACCAACTCCACTTCACGGACTGGATCTTTCGATCGATCTTGTGGAATACTTTTCCGTGTCATAACACGATTCTCGGGTACGAGGAGCGCGCTCGTGTGTCAAGCGATCGGGCGCTGATATTATAGCGTGGAAACTCCGTGCTTACGAGCAGACAAAATTGATAACAAACGAACTGATAATACACGGCGGCTCATGTTTCATCCAGTTGCGAAAAAAAAACGAAAAAAAAGAAGAAAATCCCGAACCCGACTCGCAACCCAAAAAGGGGAAACCGTACACGCCAGCTAGACACACAACGACGGTGGTTCTGTTGGACGGCATCAGCGCAGGCGCCAAAATTCCGAATAGCAATAACGCTTTCGAGCAGTGCTTCTCCGTCCGTCGCTGCTCGAACCGAAGGACGAGCAGCGTTCGAGCCTGCTCGAAATGATAACGCGTGCTTGCACTGGCTTACTGTATCGTGACCGGTACGAGCAGCAGCAGTGTTCTCACTCTCTCCACTACCACGAGTTGTTCCATTTATTCCATTTGTTGTTGCTTGTTGCCGAGCGCGACCGTTAGCACCAGCTGCAAGCGACCCGCTGTCAGTCAGTTGGCAAATTGCCGTTAACCGCACCGGACGCGACCAGGGCGGACGAAACATTTCGGACGAGTGACACATACACTGTCCCGAGGGCCTCACTCTCGGTGCTTTCAGGCGAACAGAAAGGGTGGGTGTATGTGTGTGTGTGCTGTGAGTGGGATTGGTGATCGTTTTATCCCACGCAAATTGATCGGCCATTGCACTATCGTGTGACATTTACTGCTCGCTGTTGATCGTGCTGCTGCTGTACGATCGTACGACAAGATACATGGACCGTTTGTAAGGATGTTAGTGCTGTGCATGATGACAGAGTGGTGATTGGGAGAGCTGCTACTTCTATCAACACCAGTGTGGAGCCGTCTACAATAGCAACGTCTACAATCAAAGCTATCGCAGTGGCAGGGTTCGGGAACACTTGTGCCTGATCACGCTCCCGATCATAGTGCTGCATGTGTTTCTGTGGTTCTGTTAACACGTCTGCTTACCAGGTGTAAATGTGATTGAAACATCGACCGAAGAGTGTGTGATTTATAATTTTGAGAAACCGCAAGACTGGTGCCGAAGATCTCGTGCAAAACTTTTTTGGAATAACAGTCGTGTCCGTTAGTTATTAAACGTCTCAATGTGTGATGCGTTTGAAGACATTTATCTCTGATGCTTTTGAGGCGAATATTTGTTGAACTAAATTATAGTAATTAGAAGACTAATCTCCAATTTTTTCTTTAACACACCATTACCAAGAATAGATGGGGTAGAGAGCAAGACAAGTTGAATGCTCAATTAAGAAAGGGCCAAAATTAAACAAATATTTGTGTGCGATAGTGTGTTAGATTTAAAAATATGCTTTATTTTTTTGTTTCTCAACAACGCATTTATAAAATTTGTTTCCTATCCTTGCTTTTTTCCAATTGGATATTTTTAAAGGAAATTGTGTGCTTTTGGGTATAGCATTGCGATCGAACTAAACAAACAAGCAACACCGTGATAAGCGTATATTAAGGAATTGAGTGCTATTTTGAATATTTTTGCTATTTGAATCGCTTATTGTATAAAATGATAAAAAATATCATATAATCGTAACATTATTCAGTTAACGATCGATATAAAAAAACTAGACAAAAATCGTAACTTAATGTTTCTTCCTAACTCAAAGTGTACATAAAACAGTAAAACTGTTACAATTGTAAAATAACAATCGAATTTTCATTTCCGTGACATTGGTTTGATTGCTTGACAGTATTTGCCATGGAAAACTAAAAGCATCTAATAAAAAGTGTATCCATGTACATGTTAGTTGAAGTTTTTGAACTACAAGCTGGCTAAAAATGATAAGGCCTTCTAAATGTGATCCGTTCACTGTGGTGGTCAGTCAGTGTAGTTAGTAACCACTTTTTTGATACGCTTCAGCTAATTCGTTTCGTAGCCTACACATGGAATTAAAAATTAAAATTTGTTCAATTATTCGGTGTAAACACATTCAAGGTATTTTAAAACAATTTGAATAATTCCTTGAATCCTTCTGTTCTGTTTGAGTGTCAATAATTTGATGAAATCAATAAAACGGATTTTAAACCGAGAGGAAAAAATGCATCAATGGTATGTGTGCTTAGCGCACTCAAACTAGTGAGGGTATTGTACAATTATGTATGTAGTATAACCGAAAGGATCGTTGAGGAAAAGAGAGCGTAGCCGTACAAAAACCTTTCAAAGTACACGCGCGCACACGCTCCTCGATCACAAAGCTGCGAACTATGCACGCGATCGCCAGTGCACCAAAACCTAGCGCTTACGCACGGCACTAACACGCCCACCGCAGCCATGTGCGTAAAATGAACGCTTTTATTGTGCGCACTGCCGATCGAGCTTTTGCTCAGATTTGATCAAACGATAGCACACGGAATGAAAATTATTAACGAAAACGTTGCCACGGCTTGCAAAAGGTAAAATAAATTGAAACCATGTATCAAAATGCTGTGACATAATGAAGCGCAAGAAAAAAAAAACGAAAGCAACACAGTGTAAACTATCGTGTCCAGTCGATCCGTGCGCGCCTGGATCGTTTGTACCGGAAATGTTTCGTGAAGCCAACCCGTCAATTTCCTCCCATTTCCTCCCGGGGTCGCAATTATTTCTCGCACTACACAATCGCACTTAATTTCCGTCTGCAGGCAAGCGAGAAGAGAGTGAGCGAAACCAAAACAAAGGAAAAAAAAAACACACCTCCGAGCGTACCTTTTAAACGCGATGGAAATTAATTCCGACAGGCGGATGTGTACCGTGTGCAGTGTTGCTTCCCACCAACACTACTTCATCGCCAGCCAAGAGGTGACAGCCGGAACGGAGGCAACTACACAAAAAGAAGGGTTTTTTTGTTTTAAAAAAGTGAAGCATTGTGTTCAAAATTAACGCAACTATTAGCGCCTATTTCCCTTATCGCATTGTTTCTTTAAGGCTGCTTGAAGAAAGCAAAAAAAAAAAAAACTACCAAGCTTGCATACGGTTAGCTAGGGATGTTGGGAAAGTAATACATTCTTTTAATTGGAGCCACAGGCACACACACAGGTTTAGAAAATGCCACCCAGTGGCCACCACATAATTGCTGCGGCATCAGCTACGCTTGTTACACGTGGTGCGTTCGCCGTGAAGAAAACACAGCGGCCAAAGGAGGCAGAGCAAATGAGAGTGAAAAATATGGCACACATACACACACACACACACACATACCGATGCATTTGGGGAGGGAAAAATGAAAACAGGAGATTGCACGCGTCCGTCGTCGTGGCACACGATGAAAAATGCAACCGCAAATGAACGAATTTTTGAGCGCTACGTACCACCGGTACAAAAACAACAAAAAAAAAAAAGATCAGCACCGAACACACACGGTAACGAGCAGCGGCCAGCGCGAATGGGAACCCGTTCGCAACAGCAACACGGAAAGGGAGGGAAAAAATACGCTCGTTTGGACACCGCAAAAAGGTTGACAATAAGGGCCGCCCGCTCGCCCGCCCGAACAACTGCTGCACGTGCACGTCCTCCGTCCCATGCTTAATTAAATTTCTCCATTGTTTCGCATATTTTTGCATTAACGAATTACGCCCGGAGAGAGCAGGTCGCACGACTTCCGGAAGTAGGCAGGGGGCAACAGCAACACAAAAAAAAAAATGTCGAAAAGGAAGAACAACAAAGCAAAAAAAAAAAAACACACACAACGAACGGAACTGTGTATGACAGGGGCACAACACAAGTGGGAAAGTCCCTCGGCTTCCTTCGCTGGATGATGTGTGCGCCCTTTGCACATCCACCAGCGGATGAGTGCGGATTTGGATCCAGAAATCATATAACAACGAAGCACACACACACACACACACACGAGAGCATAGGTCCGTAGGTGTGTTGTGTGAGTTTTGTGGAAATTATTTTCAAATCCCTTCACTGAAAGGAGCGGGTTGGGGAGGGGAGGAAAACGAACTTCGGACACATTGCAGCATGTGTGAAATTACTTCAATCTCCTCCCCACACTTCACAGCTTTGTGCTCTCGAGTGTGCTCTCGAAAGTAAGAGAAGCCTGTGCCGCCGAGAAGATAATTCGTGCAGTCAACAGTGGGTGAAACAGAAAAAAAAAACCAAAAAAAGGAATATTAAGAGTGGTGAAAACAGAGAAAGGGAAAGTAATAATAAACTCTTTCACGGGTTGAGATTTTTTTCCGCCCAAACCCGTTCGCATGCTTGTTCGTACTGAGTGCTGCGATGCATCAGCTTCGATGTCCCAAAACGAAGAGTGTTGCGAATGGAAGGTGTTGTTGCGCTGATACCTACACACTTTCGCGAAAAAAAGCGCACGACTTCAACACACTGGAAAATGCTTGAAGCTGCAACAAATCGTGCCTACCGTACAGTGCTGGTTCTTGCGGCCCCATTTCGTGCGCTGGCCAATGAAGATCATCATACATTGAAGGGACCAGTGGGGAGTTTTGCTTGTTTTTTTGCTTTATTACTTTCCCCGCCTTTTGCTGCCTTTTTTCCATTTTTTTAAAATTGAGTTTTTGCTGCCTTTTTCTCAAACACCATAATTTCAGTCACACCTCACCCGTTTGCTGCAGAACGCTGAGTGCAAGTGACAAGGCGAAGGTATTAACAGTTTATTTTATTCACTTCCCACCCACACACCCACCCACAAACCGTTTTGCAGCGTGCAGTTTGGTGCTTTTTTTTTGTATTGCCCCAGGAATTTTGAAGTGTGCGCCTGGTTGTTGTTTGTGTTTGCTGCCTGTGTGTGTGTGTGTGTGCCTGCGCTCGTTGTTTATTCCATATGCACTCAAGTGCTCTTCTGGTTTGCCCATTTCTCACCTCAGCACGTGGTGTGTGTGTGTGTGTGTCTGTGTGTGTGTTTGTGTGCAAAAAAGGACATGCCATTTTTGAGCAGACAGACGCTCAGAAACCATGGGAAGCATTGTGGGTGGGTGGGCGGAAGATGAGCTGAGTAAATATTTGAACTATTTTCATGACGGAAAGCACGGGGCATTTTTCACGTCCACCCTACCAAAAAAAAAAAAGAAAAGAAAAGTTTGCTCCAACCGTTTTAGGGCCGTATGCAAGTGTCAAAACACAAAAAAAATAAAACAAACCCCGTGGTGGTCGCTCTGATTTTATTCAGTTGATTTTGGTTGCTCGTCTATGTTCTTTCCCGGTTTTTTTTTTATTTTATTTTTTATTTTTTGTGGAGAAAGGGGAAGAAAGTGTTGTGCGAAACGTCTCGGAGATGTGCTTTCATTCGAGAGTTTGGTCGAAAGCACCGGAACGTGCCGCGTGCACACTTTTGTTGGTTCGCGTTGCTTCAGCCCAACAGCCCAACGATCAGCCGCAGTTGCGGTATCAGCACGAGAAAGGGGGAGGGGGGGTTGGATGGGGCAATTTATGGCAGCGGCATAGTGTGGTCCGGTGTCCCCGGAAGTAGAATAAATAATGAACAGAAGAATTAAAAACCAACCGACCCACTGGTTGCAGCGGGGGGGGGGGGGGGGGGGGGGGGTACGGCTGGGGGGAATTGCAAATAATACAGGAGAGCTGTGGTGCGGGAGGGGAGGTGGGGGGAGGTGGGAGAGAAAACAAAAACTCCGAGCCGAGGTAAAGACGGCAATTTTGCAACCTTTGCATTTTTCTCCAACCCCCTTCCACACACACACACACACACACACACACACACACACTCCTATCGATCGAGAGGGAGGAAATGGCAGAGTGGGTGATAATGAACTGGCAGGTTTGCCAACCGGCGCTCCCCATCGCACACGCCATGTTGAGTGATAATTATGATGAAGAGGTTAAACGTTTTCATTTTTCTTGCACTTTTCGCTCCACCGCTCCTCCCTCCCCCCCCCCCCCCCCCCCTACCCCACCAAGTTGGGCGTCATTGTCCCAGGGCCGGGAGGGTTTTGGCTGCTTGTGTTTTTAAGCGGTACGTTGGGAAAAAGAAATTAAATCAAATTTCATCGCACTCGTGCCGAGTGACCGTTAAGTTTTAGTGTGTGTGTGTTTATGTGTGTTTATGTGTGTGTACGTTTCCCACCGACCTGGGGCAGGCAAAACAAAGTATTGCATAGGTAATAATAAAACAAGGAAGAAAAAAACAGTTGCACATTTTGACGGAAGGGTTGTTCTTGCCTCGGGTTGATTCTCATGGTAGGTTTTTTTTTTAAAATCTCTCTCGTTCTATCCTTTCCAACCTGAACCTGTCCAGCGGATGACGGTGGGTGCGTGACTAATTCCGCGCTAGTCCGCGAAGGATACTGCTAGTGGGCGGACGGGAAAGCGGAAAAGCTGGGCAACGGGCAACGGGAGCAGCAGCAGCAGCTCAACCCTTTCGGTCGCCCCGGTGTCACGCCAGTGAATTGTGACATTTGAGATGATTAATTAAGACCGGTAGCTTAACGGTCAACGGTGTGACCCGTCCGCGTTTGTATGTGTCTGTGTGTGTGTGTGTGTGTGTGTGTGTGTGTGTGTGTGTGTGTGTGTGTGTGTGTGTGTGTGTGTGTGTGTGTGTCTCTGTGTGAGCGGGTGCTCACTGGATGAAGCAATCAAAAATATAGTCCAGCGAGTGTGCACTTGTACACGGGATAATATCGCCCGTGTGTACGTGTATGTGTGTGTCTGTGTTTACTTTTGCCGTTTCTGTTATTTTTATTACTGTTTGTGAGTGTGTGTGGCACTTCACACTTTTGGGACGTGGATGGTATTTTTTCTTGTCGCGCGACGTTGACGTGAGATGTGCAGACTTTGAGCTGCAGTACTGCTGTGTTAGGAGAAAAAAAAACATAAAAGGGATATTTTTAATTTCTTGCGAGTTCACCGATGGAAGTGAGCAGTGGTTGGTGAAATCACAAAACGTAGCAGCAAGAGTTTAAATCGGCACGAAAAATGTTTTCGAAAAAACCTGTTTGCAGTAATTTTCAAGCAAAACTTTTCTTGCAGGGTGCGCCTGAATGTTATGCAACGTGTTATGCATGAGATTCTAAAAATACAAACAGGTGTAGAGGAGCGTACAGGCGGGTTTCTTACTGTGCGAGCGTTGGAAGGATTGTCGCTTTCGTCAGCATCGTTTCAAGTGTTTGTAAAGCGCCTGAAGATATGCAATGTTGCTTATTCGATTTTGTTTTCGAAAGAGCATTGGACTTGAGAGCCAGGAAGAAATGGTTTCGCCTGTGTTTTGTTATATCGATATAATGTTTAAGCTATGAGCAAGTTCGTTCCGACTGACTCTGATAGTATGTTAGAGTGGAATGTTTATTAAATCATCATTTGAATCAATAAAGACATGTTTTTTTATTTTATTTTTTTCTCTAAATGTTATGCACCTGAAGGTTATGCAATCATATCCGCAAAAATGCACGAAAGGAAGTTTGCGTGAGTGCCTAGTTTGATCTGAACAAAACAGATAAATCAACATCAGACTTAAACCTTAAAATCATACAAATGTGAGGAGCTTAAGAAAGAAAAGTTCGATTAAACACATAATTCTTTAGTAGCAGCATTTCTGTAGATTTATCCTGAAAGTTATACATCGCGTCTGTCATTTGGCCTTTTTTAAGCAAAAATAATAGTTTTTATGGAAAATTTCCATATTAACAACAAAAATAGTAAACAATCGTTTTGTTTTTTCAGCAGCAACTGTAGTATTCGGTTTAATTTATTTCTTAACAAAATAATAACTTGTATAAGTTTTTGCCTGTTTAGCTTAACGCTAAAGTGATCTTTAACGAACTTATAAAAAAAAATCTAAGGAACAAACAACCCTCTAAACCTTCAGTTAAAAGGACAAAATGGACTTACTGAGAAACCAAACCCAGTGTTGGCGTATAAACACCCCGCTCACAAGCCCGAAAGTGTTGCACCAATATTGATTGCGCCCGAGGGGTTATGCAAACGTGTGTGTGTGTGTGGCAAAATTTCCGTTTTACAGAGCGAACAGCGCACTTCGGTTTGGAAGCTAATCAGCCAAAATATGAGTAACGATCGACGGGCTCCAACGGGCTGCTGGCAGAGAATTTGAATAGCAGCCGCCAGACGGCTCAGAAAACACTCAAAACCAACCCCCCCCTCCCCCCAGTGCCAGTGCTAATAAAGTGTCTGTGTGTGTGTGTACGGTCTTAATGGTGTGATTGCTCGAATGCAGCAGTACGCAAATGTGTGTCCACGGTGTGTTACTAGCAGGGGACGAAATTGGCTGCTGCTGGCGCTGCTGCTGCTGATGGCGTGAGCGCGGCAGAAATCAAACCAAACCCAGAATTCGAGTGTGAGTGGGTGCATACCTAACATAAAAAATTAAAAAAAAAAAAAATAGTGCGACAGAGAGCATCGAGTGAGGCGTCGTCCCCAGGTGTAACGAGCCATGTCAGTCATGCATCCGAGAATCTTCCTAAACGTTTGCTTCCTGCTAGCGCTCGGGCACGGTAAGTTGCGTCTGCTGCTGCACTTTATCTTTCACCTCTCGTTGCAGCTGCGACCCGAAGGAATGTTCCAGTGGGGAGGTGAGGAGGGGTGAAACTTCCCTATCAAAGGCTGGTGGTATTACAGGCGAGGTATTTCATTTGCAAAGGATTTTTCACTCCGTTTGCGTTCAAAAGCATTTCGGCAAACAGTGTTTAACCGATAAACCTGGGTCGGAATGTGCTTGTGCTGTGTGTGCTGTGGCCAGTGAAGAGGGAGGGTGTAGAAATTTCCTCTTAAAGTACGCTCAGGTACGTTGAAATGTATCGATTGACGTGCAGGGTTGAGATGGGAAAGAGCAGGTAGCACACACCCGGTATAACGTGGCGCAATGATATTTAAAGCTAAATCGTTCAACCACACAGCTGCCGGGAGGAATCATTCATCCAGTCAGCTTGAAGGAATCAGAAGTAGCATCCCTCTCTGTCGCAATCCTCCCCTTGAGGGCTTATTTTCCAATATCCGGCTTCAATTTTGACTTTGTGGTGTTTTTTTGTTTTTTTTTTTTGTTTTTTCGTCTCACACACCACTGTCTTAAGAACACAGTATGGGGCGCACCCTCGTGCTGTGTAAGAACGCATCGCACCCCAGTTTTGCGCGTGGTGAAGCAAGCATTGCAAACCCCCAACCCAAAAAAAAGGCACATGATTGCCTGCCGATGATGATTATGCTGATGGTTTGGAGCTGCTAATGAATGAACGGTACCGAACGTTCCCTGGTAGTAGCTCATGCACACACACACACACAGCATCAGCTTCACATCCGGTCGGAGTTTCGGGTGGAGTAGTAGCAGCAGCAGGCCACCCCACAGCAGCACCAATCATCAATGTTCATCCGCTTTCAACTGGTGAAATCTATTGTCGGAGAGCGAGCGACCGATCCACCGTCGCGTTTGTGGTCCTAGCGCATGCGATAGCGATACCCGGGGAGGGGTCGAAACCCTGCAACACCTGCTCAGCCCTCCCCTCCCTCTCGGCTGGCCCAGCAATCACATGCGCCTCCGAAAAGCCAGATTCATTTCCTGTTCATCGAAAATTCGCCTCCAAAGTCTACGGCACAAAAAAAAAACAGCCCAACAGAAACAGCAACAGCAGCACCTGCCTATTGTTGGCCCCTTCTCTTTCCCTTTGCCACCCAAGTTGAGGTTTTAGGGGCCGATAAAATGCGTTCGCAAAACTGCACGACGAGCTGATGACGGCCGAGTGCGCGCGCGACCAGTTTCCAAGCGCTCCAAGGGTGGGGAATGGGAACGGGAGAGACAGGGGGGGGGGGGGGAGGGCGGCAAACCGAGCAAATTTCACTGACCACAGAAACATAATTTGCATTGCCATTCATGCCCCTCCCGTCCCTCCAGAAACCTTCGCACTCCTACCACCAATCGCACAACACCAAACCGATTGTGTACGACCACTCGACGAGAGTGTATCATAGCGTGTGTGTGTGTGTGTGTGTGTGTGTGTGTGTGGGAGAGTGACCAGGGAGGGGTAGAGGGAGACGCCAGTTATACCCAAGCCGATAGCCACTGGCTATTGGCATGCGTACGCTGGAATATGTGCACTACTGCCAACCTCATCATAAACGGTGAAACGGTTCGTTTTGGTTTTGTCCCCACACACACAGCTACACAAAGACACACCAAAGGTTTGTGTGTTTTCCTTTTTTTTCAAAAATAGAATGAACATTTGTGTCCCTCCCTTCCCTTCGGTCGCACTGATTTCCGGTTACAACAGCTAAATAAACACCCATTCGCCCTGTGCCCATTGCCACCTCCTCTCTCTAATTAGTATTAATTTTAATAAAAATCTCATAATTCGGGTAGATTTAATTATATAGCCCCGAGATTGAGAGAGATAGACACCTCTCCAAAGGGGCAGGGGAAGAGCAGGAGGTGTGCTGTAACCTTTACAAAATCCTTTGTTGACCTCCCCCCCCCCCCCCCCCACGGGTTGATGAATTTAACACGTTGGGCAAAAGTGCTACCTAGTCACAGTTTGCTCTGTTGCTAGCGGCACGAATAGGAAAGTCGAGGATATTACACCACCGTTATCAGCTGTGTGTGTGTGTGTGTGTGTGTGTGTGTGTGTGTGATCCGTGTTGTACCGGATTTACGTGTTTTGCCCACTTGCTCCACTCTCGATAGAGTTGTAAATGTTGACGGCACGGAAATGGCCAAAATCACGCATGAAAATGCACGCAAGAAATCGTTTGGAATCTTTAAAAATGATTGTTTGCAATGCGGTGTGCCTACTTTACGGCGTTTTATTGAGAGCGATGCCTTTTTGTTTTTAAACAATGCAATGAAGCCTTTTTATCTACTAATTAACCTATGAATGATCTCAATTCAAGTTTATCTGTTGCCTGGAGCATCTCTTTGTTTTCTATTAATTATATATATTTTTCTTCAAGACTCATTAGCTTCAAATATTATGTTGCATTCGAGTTTTTTTTTTTTTAATTCTGGTCTTACCATAGCATTTAATGAGCGAATCCCTATGTTATGTTATTTCTGCAAACATCTGCCAGTATTTTTCGATTAGTTTGCACGTTTTAAATGTATGTTCATGAATATCTATCCTTCCACAAAAAGTGCAATTTCGATCAGATATTGCTTTACATTTTAGTTTTTGACAACTCATTTTCGCATTTACTAATATATTATGTATTAGTAAACCCCTCAGGCACCCTCAGCACTTTGAAACGCGTCGCTCGTTATTTTTCAGACCCAGTTTGTCAAAAATCCTTGTATTGTGCAATCGTGAGGAAAACGCACGAATATTGCTCGGTACTTTGGTCCTCCACCGCCAAAATACACATCGAACGTAACGTATGAATATGAACATGAAGACATCTTGGAATTTAGGTTTTTACTATCAAAATTTTGCTGTTTTTAATTTGAATTGGAGGGAAGAAGAAAGATTAATATTGACATATTAATTCCATTTGTTATTACTTCCAAATAAGGATAGATTTTGCACACTAATTGAATGTTTGGAGTCTATTTTAGACATTGATTTTGAAGCGAAGGGCATACTAGTTTTTCTTTAGATGTCTATTGATCAGTAATGATGGTAGCTTTACACCATCAAAATAATAAGATTTAGACCTCCTTTGGCTTTGGATAGGCCAAGTTGGTTCATACTGACTCTTACAGGCCTATTATTTTACTCGAATGACATTCGATTCCGTCGGAAGCACTCGAGTCGAGCGGGAGACAAATTGGTATCGTTTTCGCCGTTCGAATCGATGAAGGTTTCGTCGACAGTTTTGTTCTAGCATCTGTGTGTTTGACAGTTGGTCGAAGCAACCGGCGGTCGGAGTGTGTGTAAACAAACGGATTCAGCACTTCTTTAAAATAATTTTTTCCATAATTTTGTTGGAAATGGGGTAAATATGAGTGATGAGAGTGTTGATAAACTTATGTTAAACTTAATTACATACGTAAACAGTGGCTTAAATTCTTTGTGAGGTTAAATTTGCGCGTTTCCGACAGCTTGAGCTGTCGGCAGAAACTCTCTCGAATGCACCTTCCTGTTCGAGCAACACGGTACCGATTTTTACTTCGTCGACTCGAATCTGCCGATTAGTTACTCGAAGCGGACCGCCGCTAGCAAACGATACGAAAATGAACATAATAAACGTGCGAGGGAATTTTCTCGAATGCCGAACGCAATATAATAAGCCTGTTAGTCCACCTTTTGGCCACATGAACTCGGAATGTATTTGCTAATATGGCCCTCTGGTGCAGGTTAATATCTCTATGTTTGTGATGCCTTATTAGTTGTGCAAATGTTTCTGTGGTTCTATCCCAACTGAACTTGGTTGTTTGTCTTAGAGAGTTGGTGAAAATTATGCCTAAAATTCTTAAGCGAATCCTAGGAACGTTTAATTTGTTTTGCTCTGTAACAGCTCTGTAAGTCCGTATCTTTTTTTCCGTTGCTAAATTATGCTTTAATATAGATCGATACTGAATAAATATTTCTCTAATACGTTAATGAGCGCACAAGTGAGCTGCAATTACTGCATTGCAAGAACGAGTTCCATAGCTCGTTATAAAATGTAAACCTTCTATGTGGCGTAAATGTCCTACGCGGACAAGCCCGGCCTATACAGGCTTTCGAGACTTAATTCATTACCGCGCAGCCGGATAGTCAAGTTCTTGCTACGGGGGGACGGTCCATTCTAGGTTTGAACCCATAACGGGCATGATATTCGTTCGTTCGAGTTGACGACTGTACCATGGGACCGTCCGAAATGTAAACCACACAAACCTATCGATCGTTTATATAGAAAAGGAAAAATACGCCTAAAGGTATGCACAATCGGTAAAAAAGATTTTAACGTTCCTCGGTAATGACAGTCCATTGCAAAAGCGAATGACTGCAAAAAAAACATCATAAAAACTCAAATTGAAGGTAAAACCTGTTACTCATCTAGTTCGGTAGTATATGACACACTGTATGATTTTTGTTTCGCTGTGTCACAGTGACGCTTAATTGTTGTGGCAAGAAACAAGTTTGGTTCAACAGCACAAACACACACACATATCAGTCACTGTGCTGACAAAAGTGACTTTAAAGCGCCCAGTGCGAAGCCATCCCTTTAAACTGCCCCAAATATTCCGTGCTGGCCGAGCGAGTGACTGAGTGCGCGCCCGAATGGTATGCAAAACTTTCTGCAACAGTAGTACTGCTGGCGTTCCAGGGGCAGGAGGAGCGCGGACAGTCGAGTTGTGAATACTTTTTGCACAAAACATGTTCCTATTTGCCTGGGCACAAACACTGTGCACACAGCAGGGTCCAGGGTCCACCGAGTGTGTCTGTGTGTGTGTGTGTGTGTCTTCACACTTCCCTCAAGCCCTCTCTCTCTCTCCTTCACCGCAGTGTGTGTCACCCATTAAGCTGCACCAGACGCTAGCAGAGCGATACCTTTCTTTTGCCCGCAGTGCATTGGCGGTGATTTAATTTCATAAGCTTCCGGATGTCCTCAGCCCAAAGTTGTGCCGGCTGCCCTGTCTCCTGATCCTCCTCCTCTCTCTCATACACACACACACACACAGTGGCACGGTGTGTACGTGCCAGAATATTGTGTCCGGAACTTTTGCAGAAGACACAGGAGCGTACACGAGGACGCAACATCAGGTCCGTTCAGGGTTGAGTTTCGCCCGTGACCACTCTCGTCCACTGAGCAGATTGCTTCGGGACGTACGTATGTGTGTGTGTGTATATGTTTGGTTAAACATCTCCCTACCTCTTCATGTCCCACTCCCTCCATCGCACCCACCTCCTCCCCCACAAAGATGGCAATCGTGTCGGCAAGTGGCGGAACGTGATCTACACGCAGTCAACAGCTCGTTAACCGGCGGGCGGATATTTGACGGATGAAATAGCCCAAACTAATAGGCTCACCGTCACCACCACCACCGCTGTGTTTTGTTTTTGTTTTCTGCTTTTGCTCACACGCGCACAACCCCAGCAAATAGTGTCCTTGCGTGCGCAACACACGCAAGGAGCAGGGACAGGTTTGCGTGCCGGCAGAATAAAAACGGAAAAACCCCCCCGGTTGCTCGTGTCTCGCACTAAATTCATTAAATATGGAGATTCCCGGTACCGGACCGGAACCTCGAGGAAACTTGCGAGTCGCTGCTTTCCGGTGTGCTGCTCCACCACCCACTTCCTTCCCCGCCCGCAGCACTGTTCCGCGCAGTTCCGTTTTGACGCGTCCGGGAACGCGTCGGCCGTGCCGAGTCTGGGCTGGCTGCGCTGCCGGATGTTGAGGTCGTTTCGGTACGATCCACTAACGCGATGACAGCCCACTTCCGCCCTCTGGGGGGGGGGGGGGGGACCGGGGAAGGCCCGCCGTGAAGTGAGGAAGTCGGATGGACATATACAAACCACCCGTTTCCCTCCATCCGCGCGTGCACACCCGTCCACATGCAATCTTTTCTCTGCTCACGCACACATCCGGGTCGTGGTGGCTGCGTTTTCCACCGGCCATCGCAGCAGTGAAGGGAGTAGATATTTTATTTAGCTTCCCTCCACACCACACCAAAAACAAGCCCCTGCTTTCTGCGGCCCCCGCCACCGTCGCTCCGAATCCGTGTCCGACTCCGTGCCGTCCCGAATGCTCTCGATGACGGACAAAGTTGATTAGAATTCATCTGCAAACGAGCCTGATTGACGCGTATAAACACACACACACACACACACGCACACATATACACATTCTAACAGTCGGCATGCCACGCAGTCTAGGGCCACACACACAGTCGAAATAGGTTCGGAGATTGAGCCGTGAGCAGCAAACGTGGTGATTTTTTATTTGCAATCCATTCCACGGGCCGACCGACCGGTCGATTGGTCGCTTCCTCCACACACAGACACACACCTCGTGAAACCAACTGATGAGAAATCGAACGGCAAAACACAGGGCCAGATATCATCCGTGTTCGATGTGGTTTTTTCGGAAGGTTGCTTGCTGGGAGAAGATTGCGCTGGTGCGAATGGCGAAAACAGATCAGGCAAAGTATATAAAACAAACACATCTTTCGAACGAGAGGTTGCTCTCCATTGCTAATGACAATCATTGTGCAATTGGGTTGCACGGAAAACGCACGAAGATGAGGTTGGTGGTGGTGGTGATGATGAAGCCCACAATGTCATGCTCTGCTAGCTTTTAATTTGGTTTCTTTAGGCAAAGATTTGTAGCTTAAAGGCACTTTTTGTTGCGTGATGTGCATAATTTTAGGTGGCATTTAAGCAGATAGCAAGCTGTTGGATCAATTTATATAAGTAAAGCATGTACGATTGTCATAGAGCATACCGTATGCAACAAGTTATTTAATTATTTATTAACAATATTATTTTACAATTTTACAACTCAATCAGCGTTATGAAATATGGATTCTTAAAATTGTGGTTTGCATCACTTTTGAAACAAAATCCATATAAGCATCACGTACTCAGTTGTGATAATCAGAGGTGATACTCAAAACGATTGGTGTGAACAATGCATGCTTCGTGACATTTTTGTGACTAACGCTTGGTCTGTCACTATGTCATGACTTTTTTTACTGTGATAAAAACCGCAAAATGTCACTGACACAGTTATGACAAATTCCGGCTGAAACAAAATCATGTTAGCATCACGAGCTCTACTGTGATGATCAGAGGCGAGCCTCAAACAGTTGGTGCGATTATCACATGCTTGGTGACATTGTGTGCAACCAACTGTTGGTCAGTCACTTGGTCGCGACATATTCCGTCGGTGATGAAACAAAATGAACATGTTTTCACGCTCGATTTGACCCGACAGATAATCAAAACAGACAGAGGGAGAAAGCATGCTCATTTTGTTGCTAGAGCCCACGCGCCAAATCTTTTCCAAGAATGTCGTGATTAACGCCGACAAAAATTTCTTGACCAAGTGAGTGATCAAAAGTTGAGTGCTAAACTAAATGTCACCAAGCATGTGATTGGTCCACCAACTGTTTGAGTCTCACCCCTGATCATCTCTGTTTTGTACGTAATCTGATATGAGCTTCGTTTCAGCCATGAGTGTTGGTGACTGAAACAGTGGTATTCGGTCATGATAATGTTTGCTTCGGTATTAATCTCAGCTTGTTAGTCAGAGTATCGCGTTGGTCGGAAGCATTTGCTTGTCACGTACGACATGTCATGACGCATTTTCATTGATTATCAGCAATGAGCATCAAGCTACCACGGATATGTTCATTGTTTTCGGTGGTGAAAATCTCGTGATACTCATGACATTTTGCAGCACTGAATTTGAGTTCCAAATGCATTTTTGGCCCCATTGTGTTATCAAGAACACGATCGGTTAACTTTCACCATTCCTATCATTTCGATTATCACTCAGACAAATGAATGTTTCGAGACTAAAAAACGTTTAATGAAAACCTATTGTCAGAAGGGGAAGGGCCTTATAATTGTGTGATGCACAAGTGTGTGGTACGTTTGGCAATACAGCATTTTTGGACCGTTCCTCCTGAATTAAAAAAAAATGTGTGTGTGAGTTACGTTGCCAAGTGTTGTTAGACATTTGATGTCGATAGATTTACAGCTGTCAACTGGTGATGAGGTCTGACTTCAAACCCCGGTAAAAAAACAATGACAGCAGCCCGTTGAAGTGTTGAAAATCATGCTGAAGAAATTAAAAATTACGAACAAATATCAGATAGGAGTGGAATAACATTTTGCACACCAAACATTTAAACCATACTGAAGAGTGTGAACTATTTTTCTTTTCAATCGCAATGAAAAAATAAAAATAAAAATGTTTAGAAGCCAATCAGCCACTTTCCCAATCGAAGAGGAACGATAGTTGCAGTTGCTTAGAAACAATGGCTGCTTTAAATTATTTCATGAGTGTCCTGCTCAGTAATGCGTACAATATGGCAAAATGTTCTAATTCCATCCAGGAAAATCATCATTTTATGTCATTGTTGACAACCATTACAATCGAGTTTGGGAAAGGTGCTTAAAACGAAACAACAAACTCTTTCTTGACTTAAACCGTTAAAAATAGTTCATCATTGTTATTTTGCAGCACAAATGTTGTGGCCCTACACACAAATTGCGTGTACGAGACAAAGGCATTTGTCAAAATCGTCAGGTACACTAAAGAAAGAACTAAATCAATCGTTTACTTTTTTAAGGAAATGGATCATCAGAAGCAAAAAAAATACTGAAATACAAACATCTTCCCAATTTTAAATATTATGAAGACATTGTTCATTTTTCAGATCGAAGGCACATTTCTGTTTATATCAGCATATTGGCGGTGCTGGAATAAATCATTTTACTTTTCATACAAACTATGTGTAAAAGAGCATAAGATAGTATTTTACAATAAAAATACAATAAAAAACATAAAATTGATTCATTGTTGTTATTGTTTTGTTTATATGTTTTATACGTCTTTTATGTTTTATAAAACCTATGGTTCATAAAGATTCAAAGGCTCTTTCGAGGTTTTCGACTACACGCGTCTAACTATATACAACTATCTAATGCATCGTATTAATGTTGTTTTTAGATTAGCTTGTAATTGTAGATCAACCTGAATGTTGCTAAGGAAACAGGATTTTTTTTTGCAACTAACCTACTCCACTTCTAATAACGGCTTAGAGTTTTCCAAAGATAGTTGTCAAGTAAAAGAGTTTTATATATGAAAGCATTTACTTGTTCTTACACGTTGTGTACAATTGTCTGCTGTGAACAATTAAGTACTGATATCATTGCACCACCTTTCAAACTAAATTTGATGCACCAATTACCTGCAAACAAAGATGTTTCAATGAAACTACATTAGAAAAGATCATTTCAACTTCATTTATATTGATTATCTGTTAAGAAATTCCAGATCTTTACGATTTACGACAAGATTTACGTCTCAATTGTATGAACGTATGTTAAAGTCAAAGCCGAGAGTTTGTCGGACGATTTGACGCCTATTGAGATTTCGACTACCCTCCTCGATTAATTTTCCTGAATGGACTTCTAAATAAACAAACATATCTATGAGCAATGGAAGCCAATTTAATGACTCGATTCAAATCGAGTAAAGTAGTAAAATAACCCTCAAAGTCTCAGCGTTTCAATATCTCCAACGGAAAATTGAATTATTTTCTGAAGGTTTCTCCAACTCGAACCACTGTCAGGTATCTTTGGATTATTTCAATTGAAGTTCGTGTTTCAAAGTATACAGGTTTAGTGGAAGAAAAAAAAGGTCTATATAACGAATACCAACGATGGACTCCACAAAATCGGCTCTGGCTCAGGTGATAGTGATTTTGACCAAAATTCGACATTCGCCTAGCTCGCATATTTACACCAATTCAATAAAGCTCCTGCTATACAAATATGCTTAGAACAAAAATTAAAAAAAACCAATACGTCGTATTATGTCGTAGTCAAAAAAAAGCCACTGTTTACAATCCGGAAATACAATCTCGACCATAAAAATATCTCCCCGCCACGTCACATCGCATGGGCTGCACCTTATATAGCCTTTTTTATATATCATCGGGCTCATTGAAGCTCAATGGGACGAGCGATAGACAAACCCAACCATCACCCTCCACCCTCCACGTCGCTTTCACCGCCGGTGGTGGTGGCATTGGGGGCATCAAAATCGCCCCAAGGACAGTTTCGGAATGGATTTCCACCCTGCCGCGGCATTGACACTGACGACTCAATGGTGATGGATTAACTCCATTACTTAGCCCCGGTAATCGTTTTCGGCCGTTGGGAGATGGGCTGGGTCGCGATGCCGCGATGATCGATGGCTGGGCTTAGCACGGCCGCAGTTCGATGGTGGCCCGCTCTCTGCCGTTTCTTCTATTTCATTTCCTGCACCACAAATCCACGGTGCCATCACGGTGGACCACCACCGCCGTCCGAAAAATGGCTCACACAAAAGGTAATTCAATTTGACTCTCGCCACCAGCCCCCCCCAGACCCAGAAGGGAAGACAAAACAAAGCAGGCAGCATCCAATACGGCGGTACAAAAACAAAGGAGCGAAAATATGGCAAGGACAATAATTGCTTTGCATCGGCCGGGGAGACCCAGCGGAGACATTATTAATATTTTGGTGAGATTGTGTGTCTATGTGTGGGGGCTAACAAGATGCTTTTTACCTCGCAACGTAACTGGTTGAATTCTTCGCCGTTTGATTTTACCCAATACGCTACCAGAACACACACACACCCATACAAAGGTGATGACATCGTGTCTTTCTGTTCGTAAGTACTCCACACTAACGGTGGAAATCTTCCCCAGCCGTTTCCCATTCCCATACCGACACAGGCCACATTCAATCGATCGGAAGCGTTCCTTCAGCTTCTTTGTTGTTTTTGTTTAGCCCCGTAGTCGGCCGCCTCCTCTCGGCTGCGGATCGCCTCTGCAAGCGTTCAATTTTCCCCATTATTGGCATTCAACATTCCTCTCCAAGCAGCACACAGGCAGGACGCGCGCACAAACACATGGAGTACAACATCACATTCTTGC
Organism: Anopheles gambiae; assembly: GCF_943734735.2. Lineage (NCBI taxonomy): Eukaryota > Metazoa > Arthropoda > Insecta > Diptera > Culicidae > Anopheles > Anopheles gambiae. The sequence continues at coordinate 13,004,025 of NC_064600.1, read as the reverse complement.
TGCCTGCTGGAAAGGAAGGAAAGACACATGAATAACGCTCGGCGAACTCTCGAAAACGATATCAATTTATTACTTCACTTTGCGCCTCGCGCGAGCACTGCACACACACACACATACACAAGAATACTTCGAGAATGGAATGAGGGGGAAGAACAGGGAGAAAGGATCCACGTGGAACAAGAGGCAGCAACCCGTTCGGGAAGCCCAAGAAAGGCGGCGCACAGCAGAGAAAAGCTGGCACATACTTCATCTCATATTGTGATAGATTAATAGTTGGGATGCCCCAAAAGGATCAAGCAGCGGCAGCAACGGGTGGAAGTAGGTGTGTGTGTGTGTGTGGGGGGGGGGGGGAAACGAGAAGGCGAAAGACACATACTTCCGCTACAGTACATGCCAAACCTTTATCGACAAATCGGTCTGCTCTCCCTCTGTTTAAGAAAATGCATCTGAGACAGCATATTTGCAACATTGAAAAATGTCTTTCTGATGGAGAAAAATGCGTAAACAATTGAGAATCGAGCGCACAACCTGCCGCACACAAAAACCCTAGCACGTACCGCTTGCGCTAGCGAGTGCGTCCGCTCGTGTGGCGTTAGAAATCAATCAGTAGAAATATCGAACACAATCAAGACCGGATCGAGATGCACTGTGTGTCTTCGTTCGGCAAGTCATTGTTACGCTCGAATGCAATTATGTGGGTATGTATGTGTATGTGTGCACATTTTTATTGAGCAGCAACTTTGGTGCTCCAGACACACAGTGCGCCAATCGCCTAAGACGCAAGGGTTTATACGGGCAGAAGGAATTCTCTACGGTCTTTAGTGTTAAATACTTTGCCTTGCTTGGGTGCACATTCACCTTCTCCTCTGACGATGACTTCTGCCGTACGCCTAAGATAAAAGACTTTTCCTGTGTAAGCCTGTGTGCGACTATGTGAGGTGAGCGAAAAGGTTATCCGTCGCTCTGGGCAGCAAACCTCACACTCAGCTTGCACTCGACGTAATATGGTAGGACGGAGCAAATTGGTCCTCCTTTGTATAACCATGTACAGACTAATCTAAAATGCCATAAAAAGATCCGCTTGAACAATTTCGTTCTTTTGTTTGTTATTTCGTGCATCATTTGTCTTCTTTATAGTTTTACATTTTCTCCATAAGCATTCAGTAAAAACTGTTATTTTATTTTGAGGACCAAGAAGATAGCATTTTTAAATTATTTAGAAGATGCCATTTATTTCAATTTCATTTCAATTTCATTTGTGGAAATATTGTGGAAAGTGTGGATTAAATTGTTATTTTTAACAAAGGCGTGGATAGTTTTAAGACATTCAATATCTTACGTAGCGAATAGGTCCAATGTTAGGATAAATAGTGTCTTTTTCAGATTTTTCACTGTTGAAAGAAGTTGATACCTAGCGTTTTCGTACGTTTGATATTACCAAAGTATATTACCCCTCGGGCACTCCTTTGTACTGGACAAGCCGAAGTGCTTGAGATGAGCGTTTTTGACATAGACCTGATAAAATAAGTTCAACCTTCATACCTCGAAATCATGGATCTATGGAATTACAAAGGCGACCAAGATCATCTTCCCTCTGGCAGTGTTGCTGCCACTAGTCGATATAGAAATTCCGTGATACCATTAGCACTTCTGCTAGGTATATATGTAGGACCTCTAAGCATTTCGATCAAGTACGAACCTGCTTTCCCTCGTCTGTCAGCGTGTTTGATACCCGGTTATCAAGAAGCGATGTCTTCCAGCGCACAGGAAATAGCAGCAATAATACTTAACAGTCTGTTTTGCCATTTTTCTTGAAGCCATCCGGGAATTACGCATCATCGAACTTCACCTTCTCAAAACGCTCTCCGTATAGTATTGGAGCTATTTCCGGTGGAGTATTTTTGAGATATCCGTTTCAATGCTTCATTGCGGTGTTTGAGATTGAGATTTTTTGTGTAGAATCGATTACCTTGATAGAAGGCTTTAAAAACAGATCAATCAAACAATGTGTTGAGAAGCATGTTATTTTATTTCATTTGAAGACAATTTATTCTACTGTACTATTGAGGTAGTATCATTTATTATTTACTATTCATATTTTTATACAAATGATTGTAAGATAAGATACTTAGCATACATTACGTCTAGGGTAGGCTCATTTATTTAGTCAGAAGGAGATCCTAGGATATCGATCCGTCAACAAGCCATGCCTAAGCAAAAAGGAGGACTCAATTTTCTTATACCGAAAGCTAAGCTATAATCATCACTAATCAATATAACTTGGAATGATATATGGCGCAACATAAATGGCAAGCAATTCAATTTGGAACAAATAAAACTCTATCTATTTGTTAGCACAGGGAAAGATATACACGCAGGAATTGAAACTCAACTACAACACATGTGAAAAGAAGGTCGTGAGAGGAAGCGAAATTAAAAACTGCCGATAGAAGAAACGAATAGAACCAGAACCTAGAAACAAAAGCAATAAAGAAAAAAAAAAGATGACATTATTCTGCAATCCTGTCACAGGTATAATGAAATGTGAAATTCACTTGCAGGTAGGGAGACAAGAAATAAAGCAGTTGTTACATGTAGGATAAAAGGATTATGTATGTTACTTTTAAGGGAATATTATGATAAAACCAGAATTAGTTGATTTTATGTTTAAAAAAGTAATAAAAAAGATCACTTCTTTCGCTCAGTTTTCATTTTACGGGTGGTTAAATAAATTCCCTTGCCTGACCGTACTGCCCCGTGCTCCCACAACCACACACGCCTAACACATCGTGGTGCTTGGCAGCGTACAGCTTATCGGAACCGCGCAAGAATCGAACACATCCACCGGCTTCTTTGTCTTGCGAGCCGTGGCCTCCCATTGCGGCACTCCTTTTTGAAATGTATTTCACGCAACACTTTAGCGACTGCACCCAGCGAAATGCGCGAAACGTCTTCGCGGTGGAGCAAAATAGTGCACCCTATCCTCCCAGCACACCTAGTGCTATTTGTAATGCCGTGTGTGCATCTGTGTGCTTTCGCTTTTCGAAGCAAAGCGCCACTGCCATGCATACACTAAATGCTTGATGTGCTGCAGCAGAAAGGTTTGGAAAGCGTGTGTAAGTAAATTCACAACTTGATCACCCCGCCCTGGTTAACACCGCTGTTCGAAACCAATTGTACCGCCCCCCGTTTGCAATGCAGCGGTGCGAGGGCACGGTTTGGGCGAGGGAAAGCAAAATACCTTTACCACCCGCCTCCGCCCCCTCCCCCATTTCACTGACAGCAGCCGCGTGCCGGAGGAAAATTGCTGCATGATAATGTTGTGTTTCATTATCATATATTCCGGGCGGGCGGGCGGCAGTGGCAGTAAGGCTAATGCGAAACGAGCGAAGATTGTGTTGTCGTGTGCCCGTGATTCATTTTCCGTTCGACGACAGCTCTCCTTTCGGGGGTGGAGCGCGGATGGGGGTGGTGCGCAGTAATTGGAGTGCGGGCCAAGCCGACCCAGAGCGGAGACTTACGAGACTCGGTTGGGTTGAGCTGCCTGTCGTTATGGTGCGCGCTATCTACCCCCGCCACACTGGCTCCCATTTGGATAAAAGGATATATCATCAGAAAAACTAGCGCCGAGTGGGTGTGTGTGTGTGGGAGGATGGTAATTTTTTCGACTGCTATTTATTGGACGGATTAGTGTGAGTGTGTGTTGTCCTCGTTTGGAAGTGTTTTTTTTTTTTTTTTTTTGTTGCTTGCCTCTCCATTCGACCGCCGTTCGGTCACAACGACAGGCCAGATAAGCGGCTGCAGAGAGAGAGTGTGTGTACGCCGCTGTTTTCTTTATCCTTAATTTCCATCTTGGTGCGAGTCGTCCTCGATGCTGCTCGAGCGAGTGGGGCGGCGCCTCCCCCGCCGTGCTCGACGTTACATAAAAGCTCGCTTCTAGGACAGTGTTGGCGGAGGTGGGGGGCTACAATTTTTCGCTTCTTTCTCTGTTGGCGTTGCCTGGTGTGTCTCGACTCCCACCTCCCTTTCAAGGATGAAGATACTTCTGCTATCGGGTCGCCTCCTTTGTATCGTTACCGCTCGAGTATGTAATGTTGCTCTTAAGCGGAGTATACTTCTTCTTCTTGTTCTTCTTCTTATTCCCTTTTCTTATTTTTAGCCCTCCGCCGGCCACATTCTCGAGTGGCACCACTTCGTGTTCGATCGTGTCGCCCATGAATATTGCTTAATGATGGCTCTCTCTCTCTCTCGCTCTCCTGTACCTATTATGCAATCCGCACCACCCGCAGCCAGCCCACCCATCCCGCCCAAGTGTCTTACACAGAGCGGCGAATCTGCGATCTGATCGTGCTTATCGTTATCGTTAAGGTTAAGCTGTTTTGTGCAGTGTATCAGACTTTTTTTTTTGTTTGTTTTGTGCTGCTTCTTCAATTTCTTCCCATTTTTTTTCATCTTTCCTCCCGCAAAGCAACATTATGCATCAATCCTTGTGAGTGTAACACACAGAAACACACATACTCTGTAGGAAAAAGCATGTCAGCACGCGAGAAGAATCGATTGGAATCCAACGGGAAACAAACCAAAAAAAGTAAAAGCCAATAAGAGGGAAAATTGCTTATCTCAACCAACCATCGCGCGAAGAATGGGTTTTTCTTTCTTTTCATACTGCACAGCTTCAGTTCTCTCTCACACGCTGCACATGTGATGATGATGATGCAACCACACATGACTCCACCGTACAATCAAATGTGTAAAGTGGGAAGGGGGAAGAAGCAGAAGCGCACCACCATCAGCAGCGATATCTGATTTACTGCCATTTTTGCTCTTATTTAGCCCGCCACTGTTTGCCCTTTATGGGAGTTTGTTTTTTTTTATTCTCCTCCGACCAACGGTACTGTGTGGCACCAGTGAGTCTGGGAATCAATCTGCTGTAACGCTGGGGAGGAGACCGCGGCAACGAAGGAGGACACCGTCTCTTCTGGCACACAAACAGACGCACGCATTCTCGGGGCGGGATGGGCGACGTTCTGGCGCCAGTCAAGCTTCGATCCGGAAGAGTAAAAGAACGTTTCGGAGTGAAGGGATGCGGCAGTGCAAAAACCAAACCAAAAAAAAAAATCCATGCATCCAACCGAATAAAGACACGGGAGTCTCGGGGTAACAGCGGGAAACAAGTGGAGTGTTTTCCCCGGGCAAAATTTTGCCCTAGCGTGCCAGCGGCATCGAGCCGGGCGGACCCAATTGGCCAATTGCCAGAGCGTCGCGCTGGCACCGGTGGCAGCCGACCAATTGCTACCCTTTGGGTCGCGTATCCTGGTCACGGGCACCAAGCAGACTTTGCACGCAGTGATTTTTGAACTCGCGCACAGCTCGTCCGGCACAGCTCGATTTGGCAACAAAACAAAACAAAAAAAAACAGAAACCGAATCGTTTGCAAAAATGTTAATTATTCATAACGCAAAATAGTGATGAAGAGGGCGGGAAAAAGCGCGACAAAAACAGTCATTTGAAACAACCGTTAGAAAGCAAAAAAAAAAAACTAATAATAAAAAAAATAATAACAACTAAAAAAAGAGACTTCCGAATGAGCATGCTGTCGGAAGTGAAAGTGGCAAATAATTTCCAACGAAAGCAGGAAAGACTGTGCCATTCGGATGCCCACCCACTTCAGGCGAAACTGATTCGCGCGCTCAATTAAGGTGCCGCCGGTAACAAAAGTGTACGAGCTTTTGCGGGTGTTCCGTTGTGCAACAAGGAAAATCGCTATGCAGCACCCACCCACCAGCTCCTTCCATCACCTTCCCTTGCCACTCCCAATCCATTTTTTATTTCCTTCACTTTTTAAGTGTCCATCGTTCGCCTCAATGCTTTCCTCCCGTGGCTGGTTGGTTGCTCCTCTCCCTGGCAAAGCCCTGGCCCACGGCCCGCGGCCTCTGGTTCTGCTGTTTTGATGCCAATTTATGACTCAACTATTTTCCCGAGCACACTTCAATGATCCATGGCAACGGGCCCGCACCGCGCCATCCGCTGTGTGCGCTCACTCAGTTTGCTCCATTTATTTCTCCGCTTCCATGGGAAGGAGGAAGGCGAGCGAGCAACGGGGGGGGGGGGGACCGATCGCGCAGCGACATCTTTCCCCGCTTGGTTGCGAAAGTTTTACCATCCCAGCTTCCACCGTTCAGCGAGCAATTGGATCGAAAGCGCAGCGGCATTGATTTTGCCCGATGGCGCGGCGCGCAAAGATTTTCTTTTTGGTGAGATTTTCTTTCGCTGGCGGGGTTTATAAATTGAAACAAAAACAAAAATCGCCCCAAACACTGCAACATCCGCCCTGTGGAATCAACATCGGGGGTTGGGTGCAGGGGTATGACTTTATCTCACACTCTCAATTTATCACTAAACAGCAAATAAAACAATCCTCCAAAGGCAGACAGATACAGGCGCGCGCGCGCGCGCACGCGAAGATATCGCGTGTACTTCATCAATACCCGAGTGTTCACAGACAAGTGCACACACACACACACATACGGGCAGGATACTTTCTTGTGCAGATATAGATTGTGTTTTTGTTGAGCGCACAACAATGGGCGCTTGATGGGAAAAAGCAAAAGTTTTGAGATTGCAAAAGAAAAAAAAAACACACACAAATTACTCAATTTAAAGTGAGAAATCGAATCGGCTTAATTGCTAAGTTGGGATGTAAAGAAAGCGATACTGTGCAATCCGATCACTGTCGTTCTATAATATTCTTCAGTTGTTGCAACATTTTGGGTTTGTTTGTTTCGTGTCTCGTTTAATGTTTTGTTTTCAATCACTCACTGTGGCAGTTTTCTATCAATTGTCAGCCGTAACACTAACAAACAATATTAAACCTAAATCAATGCACTCCTCACAGTTAGCATATCCCAGGTATTTTCTGTTATGCTTGACGGTTTATAGGAAATTACAGGACAGTTCTGTTACCTTTAATTTCGCGTTTTTAATCTTCAAAGATTCCAATTAACGAAAAATTAATGATTATTGCAAGCATTGCGTTTGAGTTTACCGCGCTAAGAACTTTTGGAGGAAGAAATGCATTCGTCGATTCCTCGAATCGAGACATAAAACGATCTGCATAAGGAAAGTTCCCCCCTGAGGCAAAAACATTTTAAAGCGCATCTAGTGATGTAGTCTCTACAGAACAGATAATGGGGCCCTTTCCGTTTTAAGTTCGTAGGCTGAAATTTCAGCCTGCCAGATGTTTGCACAGTATAACAGTTTTCGAGCAGCTATCTAAGTGGGTATAATATACAGGTGGACTTATCCCAAGGTGTATGAGTTTAGAAGGCTGATTTTTATCGCTTCTGCTTCTACATGAAGATTTTAAGAGTGTTTTGTGTATTCGTCAAGCCTCCAGAAAGCTTGTTTGAACAAAAATTTTCACCCATCCTGTCAAAAAGTGATATACAAATTTGGTTATAAAAAGCATGCTATGAGACCACCTGGACTACATACACTTTGATTCTGGATTCCATCACCAGATCTCTTTAATGCACCTTGGGATAAATGTAAACAACACCTTGTTTTGCCATTTTTCGAGCAGGTACTCGAATCTAATTCTAGCTTTGAGGCTAGAATAATCTAGACTGAAAATTGCAGGCTAGTTTTGTGTGTGGTTTTCTATGGAGTGTTTGCATGATTTCAGCCTCCAACTGTCAAACTCCATACAAAAAACTGACTAGAATCGTGACGTGACCCAATGTTTGAAAAGTTCTGAATGTGTATACAGGCTTTCCCAGGTTCAGTTTTGGATCGTTCCCACGATTTATTGGACATTAATACAATTGAACGAACAATATTTGGGTACTACCCAATAAATCGTGGGAACGAACCAAAAACCAAAGGTTTTGTTCAACCAATTTTTGGGTAAAAACCCAAAAAAAAACCTTGGGAAAACCTGTAACACGATCCGTTGTACCGCGGATGGGTAATCGTTTAAAATGAGCATGTGACAACATTCAACAAAACATGAATAAACAACAGATTGCTCGATAGCTCAATGAAAATACATACGCTTGACCACACTAAGAAGCAGAAAACTTTAAACCCCATCAAAAACACCATAGCAGGCAAAGACCCAACCATCAAAATCGGTACTTTTGTGGTTACGCCGAAAGGTCTGCGTGTGCAGTTGCTGAGTAGAACCTCGCACTACGAGCAGAAATGTACCGTTATACCGAGACCAAACAAAGTAACCTACATCGTAGGCGGCATGGGTCCAGAAAATCACTAAAACGGCAACAATAAGGCACGAACCAGACGATATTACCCCAATATCTGTAGCGCCAGTTCGTTGCAAATTAAAGATATTCGATTGTTGAATAATCTCCGGATATTCTTTAGATGAATGAAGGCTTACTCACTTCATTAATAGGTTCTCCATATTTATGGACCTATCTCGGCAACGGCACAAATCACGAACCTTAGGAGGGGTCTTGGAAACGTTGAAGAGCCTATTCCGATCCTGTAACTGATTGCAGTCCTGATTGATCTTAAACTCCTTAATACACCTTTGTGCGTATCGTAGAATAACGATTTTTGGAGAAATAAGAAATTTTCACTCGCATTTGACAATTCGTTTCCAGTATACATTCCTTGAACTGGCTGGTCAACAAAATGTTTGAAAAAAAAAAACTAATTTTGAAATCAATACGGAACATTGCTCCTCCAATAACTGGACCATTGAGATATGCGCTTTTTTGCGTACTATGGAAGGCTTTTGATGATGATGATTTCCGTCGCCAAGGGAGTTTCACTAGTTGGTGAGGGACATTTTATTATTTCAGGGCCTTCCCGCAACCTTAGGCACCGTCTCGCGGCCACAGGAACTCTTTCGCGACCTTAGGACCTTGTACCAAGATACCTTGTGCTTCACTGATAGAATCGATGCGGTAAAATAAACCATTAGTTTTAAAAGGGTTACAATAAAACGTTCATGAAACAACAGTTGATAAGCAACTAAATTCTGAAATAATTACTCTACAGAGTTTTCCCTTTGGTACAGAAGCTCAAAGGGCACACATATACTTGAACAAAATGGCTTAAAAAAAACATAAAATTAATGAATATTATCCACTTCTATTCAAAACTGTGTGTTTCGCAATAAATTCATAGGTACTTTAGTGAAGAATTTTATCGTCCAAAAACTAATATTATTAGTGCTCTTTTTTCTTATCATTTGTTCTTGCGCGACCCACTGTGTGGCATCGTCATCGGATCGCGCTGCCTTAGACCGGAGTAAAAGCGCACCATCTAATGGGTGCTCCCGTCATTCCCGCACCGTCCCCCATTTGTTCCCACAGTTTTCGTGCAGGACAAAAAAGAACAAAAATTATCCCTTTTCTTGCTGCACGGTTCCTCCCCAACACGGTCTGCTGGTGTGCGGAAAATTGGCAAGAAACCCAAACAGAAACGGTGGTAGAAAAATATCCACCCGGTAATTGGGCTAGAGGATGCGAGGGTGTGGTGGTGCACGTGAAGCAAAAATCACTTTGCCAAAAACTGAAGCACTTCCTGAAGGCACGGCACGAACGTCTTGGCACGCTGATTGACGCTATGGAAGAGGAGAAGGAACCAAAAAAAAACACGCAAAACAAAAAGCCACAGCCGAGAGCCAAAGATAGAAAACAAGAAAGATGAGTGGTGGTGTCCGTAGGGGTGGTGGTGGTCGTGAGAGCGCTCAGTTGTGTGAGGCTCTCCTCCTTGCTATACTTTTGCTTAAGACACATACACCAAACTACGGCTTGCTTGGTGTGTGCGCGCGCGCTCGCCCGTGGAAAAGAAAGATAGTGGCAGCAGTCTGCTTACTCTGCGCCATGGACACTTCGCCAGCACTTTCAGCTAGGTGGAAGAAAAAAAATGGAAGGAAGGGTGGAACAAAATAGCTACAACGCGACCGAGCTGGCAGCAGACGGAGGGCGACTTTCTCGAGGCGGGCCGGGAGCCGCGAACGGAGCGTAATAAAATAATCATGGCGCCAGACATTTTGACGCCGAAATATTTCTTCCCTCCATAAATTTTTCTCAATCGCTCTGTTGTTTCTTTCTTGCGATTTTTGTGTTGCTCTCTTCCGACCGCTTCACCCCTGTGCGCTTCTAAAGGTTTAAGTGTGATGATGCCATTTTTATGGAGAGCGCGCGCGAGGCAGGAGAGGGCGGAGAGGAGATGTTCTGTTTTTCTTATCCAGCGCGGATTGAGATAGAACGATAGAATACACGTAGAAAAAAAAACAAGGATAACTTACATAGTGTGTGACTCTCGAGCAAACTGCAAGCCGCTTGCTTTCTCTGGTTCTGGTTTGTGTTGAATGAAGTTCTATCATTTCCACGCCAACCCATTATGCTTCCCTTACCCTCGAGCACCATCATCCAGGGTCGGTTCTCACACATTGACAATTCGATGACGCGTTCGATGGGAGTGAAGGGAGGGAGAGGAAGAGTCATTTCGCCAACGTGGCGCGTTCATTTCCCGAGGAAAGCTGAGAAGACACGGCTGGCGACACACGCTGCTCCAGCTTTCCAGCTCCTCGTCTGCCGTTATTTTCCGATCGCTGACGAACGTTGTAAGAGCAGATAAATGCGCTGGGAAAAGCAGAGGCAGGGACGAGTCGGAAGAAGCAAAGATAGATTTTCCCGGCTGGCTCGAAGTGATTGAATCCAGCGACAAATTTGAACTGCCAGTAAAAGAATGCTACGGAGTATGGAGTTTTTTTTTGTCAGGGCTTTTCAAGTCAGTTAAAAGTCATTATGAACAATGCTTCCAATTTAGCTTATCTATACCGTTGCTTAAAAAGTATATGCAATATAATAGCCTGCTTTTTAAAATGGAGTTTGACAGCTGGCGGCTGAAATCATGTCAACTCAGCATACAAAACCACACACAAAACTAACCTTTGATTTTCAGCTTAGATTATTCTGGCCTCAAGCTAGAAAACATTCGAGTACTTGCTTGAAAAAAAATCGAAGCAAGAGCCGGCATCGCGAATGAAATGGTTTAAAATTAACAATCGTTAAAACTTAACCAATGTCGTTAAAAATTGCTCGAATTTGGCATCGTGAATGCATCGAGTTCATTTGTTAATTTTAACGACAGGTTCTATGCCGTCGTTAAACAAACGATCGTCAAGAGTGTATGCACAGCAAATTTTCTCATCTTGCTTCAGTGAAGTTAAGTAATTAAAACGGTTCGGTAATAGAATATTTTACTGATTTGCAGCACAAATGTCATGTTTTTACTGATTTTCAGTAAAACAATTTACTGAATGCATTTCAGTTATACATATTTTACTGAAAATCAGTATAATCAGTGTCAAATTAGTCGTTTCACTCAATATCAGTAAAACAAATTACTGAAAATGCAGCAATTCGTTCTATCAAATAGACCTGTCAGTCAGAACATCAAAACAAAACAACGCGGTATACTCGTGCTCGTGATGTACAAAAGGTTGATTTAGTAGGCGCTTGCAGGCACCCCGATAACAATTCAGATGGTATTTCGGTGTCCGGGGTTAATTTAAAAGAATTGGCAGCCGTGTTGGTGTGTACAATACTGGCTACAATTCACTGTGCTTGCTGAACTTTCGTGGTGTATATGAGCGCTTACTGAACCATCAAAACTTGTTGCGGCAAAATACAGTATAAAACCTGTAACAAACAACATAAAACATGTATGAATATGATCTAATGGCCTGGCAATCAATAAAAAAATCAATTACTGGGATTTCAGTAAACGAGCTGTCATTTTGGTAAGCACCGGACATTACTGAATGATTCAGTAAACATTCTTTTTACTGAAAGGATCACTAAAACTTGGGTTCAAAAAATTCAGTAAAATTTTACTGAAGTTTAGTAAAGATTGCTGTATGCGATACAAAGTAACAGTCGTTTAATTATGCTGCTCGATTTTTCCCCTGTGATGAATGAAGGAATGAACAACAAATGAACTCGGTTAAACCAAAATTAACTTTAAACAACTGTTAAAATGTGTTCATTTATTCGCGATACAAGCTAAGGTTGTGTTTTTCATGTTTCCCAAGGTGCATTAATGAGATCAGGCAGTGGCATCTGCAATCAAGGTGTATGTAGATCAGGTGGTCTTGTCCCATATATTTTGACTAGTAACTACTGAATAAAAAAAATCTATTTGACAGAACGGATCAAATGAATTTCCATACGAACGGATTGTTTTTCAAAGCAGCCCATACGTAGTAGACTTTAGTCTCCTCATCGAAGATGTTGTATCGATTTGATTTAGCTTACAATTAGCAGTATTTCGCGTGTTTGAAGAACTTTTAATGAATGCAATGAAGGTTTTAAGAGTGGCTTGTGTATTCGTAAAGTTGAATGCCTGTTTGGGCAAAAGTTTTCACGTTTCCTGTCAAAAAAAAAACGTTCAAATTTGGTTATAAAAACGGAGAATGAGACACCCTTTTCTACATTTTTTTTTCTTTGGCTCAACAACCGATGTCGGTCAAGGCCGGCCTGTACCCACTTGTGGGCTTGGCTTTCAGTGACTAATTGATTCCCCCCCATAGCAGGATAGTCAGTCCTACGCATGGCGGCGCGGTCTATTTGGGGATTGAGCCCATGACGGGCATGTTGTTAAGTCGTACGAGTTGACGACTGTACTACGAGACCGTTTCTACATACACTTCGAAAATGTGTATGCAGGGATTCACTGATGTCTCCCACAATGTCGCCCAGGAGAAGCGATAGAAATCATCCGTCTAAATACATACATCTTGGGATAAGCCCACCTGTATACCATACCCACTTTGACAGCTGCTCGAAAACTGCTATACAATGCAAACATCTGAAAGGCTGAAATTACAGCCTACGGTCTTAAAAGGGACAAGGGCCCACTATTTGTATTTACTTATTTTATGAATTTTCAAAAGTAAAATAAAAAGAAGTAAGAACGATCGTAAAAATATTTGCTTTATATTAATTTTTTTATTAAAAACCCCTGGAATCAAACAGCAAGCGGTACGCAGGACAGGGGGAAAGCAATGATAACGGGCAAGAAAAGGGCGCTGCTTGACCAAAAAAAGCGTGTTGCTTCCATTTTTTCCCCCACCATCTCTAACTCCGCAGCCACTTATCGAAATCTCTAAGGGTTCGTCGCCTACTCCCAGCCACCAATGCTGCACGTGCTCTAGATTGCTCCGCCGGTCGTCGGCACACAGCAAACAACAAAAAAAGGGGGGAAAGGATGAACGTTTACCATCGTTCGAATTGAAACATTATCCAGCGCCGGTGGCGCAATGGAAGATTTTATTTGCGCTTTGTGTTTCCTTCGCCTTGTAGGAACGAAACTGCGAAAAATGCCTTCAAATCCATGCCATACACACGCACAAGCATCTTCTGCCGGTTGTCAAGAATCATCCGCGGGGCTTGCGGAGGAGACACTTGACTCCGCTTATCGGTGCGGGCGAGATAGTGCACACTCCCGGTTCCGTTGCTTCGCGATTTCAACCACTTAATGAACCAAACGAACGAATAAAAGATTTCAAGAAAGCGTTAGACAGCAAACCCGCCCATTCGGTTACACAGCCGCGGGGAAATATGAGCAGCACACCTCGCTGGTCACCGAGATGGGCAAGGGATGGGTAAGGGAAACTAGTTTGCTGTGTACGATTGGCCGTGGTTTCGCTAGCGCGTGTGACGCGATATGAGCGGAAGAAGTAACTTTTGCCAGCGCTATTGCTGTTTTAAGCGCTTTGTTCGAGTTACAGCGCACCGTTAATGGTGCTGTGCATTTTTGTTTTATATTTAAGTATCATGAGATAGCGGGCTTACTGCCGTGCAAATGGGTCCAGCAGCTGGTTGGGCGAGTTTTGTGTCAGGTTACGCTTAATTTGCAACTCGCTTCCAAACCCAGCAGCGAAAGTATTGCTCGTTGCTTGCGCATTGTTATGACGGTTTGTGAGATCTTCAAAAAGCAATTTTGACCTACAAATTGCATAACTTCTGGCGCGGGCAGCACGCTAAAGGCTTAGAGCAGGTGTATAATTTCCCAAAAGTTATGCAAACCTCGTAACAAAGTGGTTAGTCTGTATAAAGAGAGGCCTTGGGTAACAGCTTTCGGCAGCACTGTCAACAGGAAAGCACAGACAGTATCTTACACACATTTACTAAACAAACTGGCGCATCGTGTGTGCACAGAAACAATTGCAACGAAAGGTGCCGTACAATTACGAAGCTGCCTGAAATTTCGTCCAGCAAAGCAGCAAAGGCGTCTCCGTACACGTTGTTCACACGTTTGTTCGCGTTTGTTCACAAGACCTCATATGTTGGGGCACCTGCCTCCCAAGCGCAGTGGCTGAATGCTGCGGCCAACAGCTGCTCATTGCTCAGTAGGCCGCCCCTACGTCAGCAAACACTGGAGCGTGATTTCGTTCCGTTCGCTGCTTCTGTGCTTTGCCCGGCGGCGGGGAGAGAGAAAAAAGCTTGATTGAATTAAAATATTTTATTCATGTAATTCAAGGTGAAACGGTTCCGTGAGAAGTGTGCAGAAAGGAGAGAGCGTGGATGATTGTGTTGTTTTTTTTTTTTTGTGTGTGAATGTTTCCTTTTTTCGAGCATCAGTTTTATCACAAACAAGCGTTGGGAAAGAAGTATCAACGATTTTCGTTTCAGGTCAAGAAGAAGCGGGACTGACTAGCTATCAATCCAGACAATTGATGCAATGTGTGTTCTTTTCGTCTCTGTCTTTTCAGAAATCGAAGCCAGCTGGGAGGAATGGTGGACATATGATGGAATTTCAGGTAAGCTTTCATCGCATCACAATTCTTCATTGCTTCCTAACACTCCGGATGAAGACCCACCGGGTCGCTGTCAGATAAGAATAGGATTAGGTTGCGCCTTCACGGCTATTCAAAATTTGAACACCTCTGTTCTGCCGCTTGCTTCGAGCTGCTGCCAATACCGACTCTGCCAGTGATGACAACTCTCTTGCCAGTGTGCCAGTTTCCTCGGCTTGGGTGTGCCTGTTGTTGCCAGCGAGTTGGATAGGATGAGCTGTTTAGTGGTCGTTCCACGCCACACATACAGCACACACCCTCACTCCCACTATTACATGGGATGCACACCCAAACGACGGGTGCCCATCAAAAACCTGCAAATAATAGCCAGTACTTCACGTCACTCGCCTGTCGTCACTAGTGTCGGGCAGAGAGAGGTTTGCCTAACAATCAGGCGCAGAGACGCGCACGGGACGGCAGCGTGTGTACTACACGGTTTCGGAGTACCGCGCGCACAGTGTCCCCCCCCCCCCCTGCGTGTTCCCACCAGCAGCATCCGGGAACTGTCGCGTGAACGACACACCGTTCCTCACCCTCCATTCGGTTCACGCGCCACCCGCTAGGGCGACGGCAAATAAACACACACTGCCGGTGCCGTTTCGTCGTCTGCCGCTGACTTGGATGACTGGTTCGAGTGTGCGTTTCTCTATCTCCTGCAGCTCGGCCGCCCCCTTCCCCGGTGGCACTGCTCACCGGATAACCCAACCGTTAAATAACCCGAAACGACAAAAGGCTCCATTTGTCGCCTTGCTTTGACGAAGCCCTGCCCCCGGGCCGGACGCGCCCGTCGACTGACGACATCGTCAATTACACATTCCCAGTGTCGTAAGCAACAACAACTGCTTGCCGATCTATTGAATTGCTTTTACTTTTGCGGCTTGCCGCTTGCTAGCAGTGCCAATATTCCTGGTACTCTCTCTCTCTCTCTCTCTCTCTCTCTCTCTCTCTCTTTCTCTCTCTCTCTCTTTTTATCGCTTTCGTAGAGAATGACCCGTTTGGTTGTGTAGATTGAATCATCGATACTATATTCTGAATACGTTCAATCGTCACATCACCCACAGTACAGAGAGGAGTATACTTTTCTTCTGACTTTATCATAAATACATTATGCATAAGGTAAATAAGGCAAGGCAAAACACAACAAACAGTTCAAGGGTTTCTTTCTTTTATTTTACACGAACCAGCCAGTTCGTTTGACAAATTCACTCATAACTAATCAAAAATTCATCAAATAAACGACAAATTACTCATCTTTTTTCTCACTACCTACGTATACTTTGCTTTTGGAACGAACTTAGAAGATTAATCCGGCAAATTGTTTTATCAATAAACAGAAAAAAATAAATATACACACAAATAAGCGTTTTTTTACACACGAAAGCCCAGGTTACAAAGATCGAGTGAACGTGAATGGGATTTTGTTCTTGCTATCTTACATTAAATATTCATCGGAATATTGCTTAATGCATACCAACAGAAAGGAAATTCAATTACAAAACCAATAAGACTACAAAACCTGTAAAAATAATGAATTGAATGCGATTTCTCCGCATTTTATTTGTGAAATAAAAAATTTAAATTAATTCCAAATTAATATGAATTTTGAAAGTTTTTAATTTCCTGTTTTTAAATTCCATCAGCAATTTTGCTTCCACGCTCTGAATTGAAGAGACCAGCTAAAGCTCGATGGACAAGTGTGTTGGTATAATTAGAATAAGTAGAACAGTATGTCGCGGATATTAAATTAGTATGGAAAAAAAATTTAGCACTACAGTTAAAATGCTATATTTAAACGATTTTTAGTTGAACGCTCAATAGTTGGCTGACTGTTCCATTCAAAGGAATTGGTTTGTCTACTCTTACCATTTGGCTAAGAGAGGTTTAGGAGTAGCTAGTCTTATCTTTTTTTTCCTAAAATCATCATTTTGGTGCAAAATGTTAATTATTTCACGACTTCACATCTAAATATACCATCATTTCATCGGAAATGTGCCATTTTTTGGTGTGTCTTACTGGAATATTGAAATTGGTACTACTAACCAATTGGTGTACTAACTATCTCAGTATAACATAAATACGAAAAAAAAGTAATCCGATTACCGCTTGTATCGTCCTTTTCCCAAATGCGCACTTGTTCTTCCCTGATCGATAGTTAGGACTCTCTTGACCAGAAGTATCTTCAAGATTGGTTAAACAATGGCTACGATACTCTATTTAAACCAATTTAAACAACCCACTCTGATTTGCGCTCTTCTGCGTCTCGTGCTGGCTTCCGTATAGCATCCGGTGTGATATAAAGTATTGCCAGGAGATATGAAGTGACACGGTGTTATCAGTAAGCAAATTAAGTAATATTTTAGAAGAATTAACCCCATCAATTGTGTGACGATTTCAATGATCAATCAATGATGGATGATAGAAGACGCAGGATTGAAATTATTAATTTAACGTATTTTATGCTGCTTATATTCTAATTTACCTAAAGTCAACTCAATATTACATGATTTGAGTTAAAACAATGTCACAAAATTATTTTGGTGTAAATATCCTCGAGTTTTGGCTTACAACCACAATTAGTACAGCTATGGAGAATTGCTCGGAACACTCTTGCCATAATAAAAAAGTGCTCCAACGCTATTGCTCCCATAATGACATTCATTTTCAATCTCTCCTTTCAACATGAATGTTTCCCTGCTCTATGGAAAACAGGTTGGCTCCGTCCTATTTTTAAAAAAGGCAGTAAATCTGAAGTAAGCAACTATCGTGGTATTTCCCTACTTCCCGCTAGTGGCAAGGTATTGGAAATCATCGTTCATTCTGAGCTTTTGTTTTTATCGAAGCAGTATATAACGTTTAATCAGCATGGTTTTATGCCAAAACGTTCCACTACCACTAGCCTTATGTCGTTCATATCCAAATTGTTCCAGTACTTAGATACAGGTTACCAAGTTGATACAGTGTATACTGATATTAAATCTGCTTTTGATAGAGTATCTCATAAACTATTGTTGATGAAGCTCTCTAAATTAGGCTTATTTACGTCTTTCGTTCACTGGATTGGGTCTTACCTCTCTAATAGAAATCTTCATGTAAGCTACGGATCGTCCTTTTCTTTACCGTTTTCCAATTCCTCTGGTGTCCCTCAAGGAAGTGTACTAAGTCCCCTCTTGTTTCTGTTATTCATAAATGACATTAGTTTTATTCTCCCATCTCCTAACTTCCTTCTATATGCAGATGACATTAAAGTGCTATATGCAGTGATGCAAGAGGACGATTGCAGCGCACTCCAATCTCTTCTAAACTCCCTCTCTTCATGGTGTGCGTCAAACTTCTTAGAGCTCTGTCCTAGTAAATGTAGCGTGATCTCTTTTTGTCGTCGTCATTCCCCTCTTATTCACGATTATGTTCTTAATAACACTGTTATCAACAGGGTGTCATGTGTTCGCGATTTAGGTGTTATGTTAGACGAAAGGCTATCATTCGATAGTCACCTTGAATTGGTCATCGGTAAAGCTTATTCAAACCTTGGCCTTATTTTTCGCATGACGTCGGGCTTCACCGATTTAAGGTGTCTTAAGGCATTGTATTGTTCCCTAGTGCGCCCTGTTGTTGAGTATGCTTCTGTTGCCTTCTGTACTAACAGGGCAGGTTGGAATAACAAACTCGAAGGCGTGCAAAAGCGCTTCACTAGGTGTCTATATCGTCGCCTCTTTGGAAATTCCACCTCCGCATTACCGTCATACAGTGATCGTTGCATATTGTTCAATCTCGACACCCTCGAATCTAGACGAACTAAAGCATGTGTGTCATTTATCAGCAATTTGTTAAGAGGGAATATAGATGCTCCAGACTTGCTTTCCCAACTTAGTTGGTATGTTCCTTCCAGGTGTTTAAGAAATCGGACTGCTCTTGAAATACCTTTCCGCAATACAGCGTTTGGCATTAACGACCCGTGGCTAATTTGTTTGCGTCAATTCAATGAACATTACCGTGATTTTAATTTCTAATTTTATGTTCCGGCTCTTTGTTATTCTTTCTAATTATGTCTCTGTTATTCTTAATTTCTTTTTTGTTTTAATATTTTCTTCTTATCCGCTGCTTATTTTCTTTTCACTATGAATTTCCATTCTGTTACATCCTTTCCTATTTCCCCTTAGTTTAGTTAAGTTACAGTTAGTTTAGTACCAATAGGGCTAACTAGGTTTTAAGCAATTATATGTTCAACCCCAGAGGCAGACATATTGAAATTCATAAATGAAATGAAATGAAATAATTGGTACCTTAAGATGCAATTTGGTATCTGGTTTTTGGGATTTTTTTTATTGCATCTGGCGGGAGCCTATTGCACCTGTGCTGGGGTGCAATGCACTATACAAGGTTTACCTAGCCAATCCGGCATCGCCAAAGCGTTATCGGTCGCCGTAAATACTTTTTCGGGCGACGTAAACCCTCAATTGGGCACTGTCATTTCTATTCGAGCCTTGTGAAGTATGAATCGGGCAAAGTACAGAATGAATTGGGCCTACTTTATATTTTGTTGCTTTCTAGTTGTAAAACAATACTTTTTTGCGAGTAGTTTAACTGATATGTAAGAAAATTCACTATTTTCACTATTATTCACTAGTTAAATTACATTAAAAAAATATTCAAATTCCTTTTTAAAATTTTTAATTCAAACCCGTACAATGCAATTTGGTTTTATATATTTTTTTAAATATAATATGTTAGGTGATTTAAAAAGGTAAACATTTTAAAATAATACATAATAAGTTAAACAACATCCAAAATACGTATTTTTAAACAACTTGATGGATCAAACACACCGGAGCGACCAATTTGACACCTGCAAGAGTACGACGCTTTTATTCTGTACTTTGCCCGATTCATACTTCACAAGGCTCGAATAGAAATGAGAGTGCCCAATTGAGGGTTTACGTCGCCCGAAAAAGTATTTACGGCGACCGATAACGCTTTGACGATGCCGGATTGGCTAGGTAAACCCTGTAACCACATATGCTTGTATAGCCAGTTTCATGGTACAGTCGTCATGGAATCAAGCCCCAAATCGGCCGTTTCCCTATATGTAGGACTGACTATCCTGCTATGGGGGGGGGGGGGGGGTATCCAAAAGCCATTTAAAGCCAATCCCAATAGTGATACAGGCAGGCCTTCACCGACAACGGTTGTTTAGCCAAAAGAAGAAAGCAGAAGCTTGTGTAGGCAACCCCGTTCATAACAAATGTTATCGACAATATTTGTTTGTTTGCAAGATTCATTAAATTCTGGTACATTAGTGTGCACATAGTTTTTCCCCACTTCCAAGATGTGTGTCAAATGGTGTATTTGCTTCAAAATTAAAATTCAGTTTCAACACATGATTTTCAACACATCAAAAAGAACTGTCAAACTCAATCCAGCCTGAGACGTGTGGAAAATCATGCTGAAGAAATAAAAAAGTTATGATGATGGGAATGTAATATCAGATTGATGTGGATTAACATCTTGTACGCGGTGAATAACAACGTTTACATTCGAAAGTGACTTGGAAAACCCTATAATGTTTGTGGAATTATATAAGAGAAGCAACTGATGCTGTTGATAACTTTTTAATCACTTTCCTACGAAAACGCCGACAAAAGGCGTGTCGATATTTTTTTATAACAACCATCACCTATTTATTTATTTATTTAATAATTATTTTACATTGCTTTACATTGCTACACTCACTCAAATTTAGGGCGTTTTCATTTTTCAATGTGAAGGCTTTACTCATTTGAAGCATTTTCTGGCTTAAAAATTTATCTAACCCAGCAATCCGATTCAATGCAATTGCTGCAAATTCGGAGCGCTGCCCAGAAACTGGTTTCGAAATCAGGATTGAGCGTTTGGCAGGAAGAACAACAAAAAGAAAACCCGCCCAAAGACTGACATGAACTAATGAATTGTTCCCCGAATTCGACAGAGCGTGTTTGCACACTTGCCGAAAAATTGTGTAGCCTCACTACTATCTAATCGCAACCTCAACCCAACCCCAACACATCCACCCAGCAAAACGTGTCCACTAACACTAATGGGTTCAAACTTGCCGGCCGCGTGTGTGTGCCAGTGTATGTGGTAGGACTGTGCGCGCAATTTCGACCGGCGGGACGACGACGACGACGACGACGAACGGCACACTTTTCCTTGCCATGCATGGTGCATTTCAATTTCGAGTCCGCGCACATGTACTTGGGGCGATAGAGCCGTCGTACCCGCGGTAATGGTACTGCCACCATCACCGCCAACCCTTCCCTCTCTCACACACACACACACTCTCTCTCTCTCGCTCTCCCCCGAAAATGAGAGTCCCCACGTTTTGCAATCTTGATCGTTCCACCACCGCGCGCAACCGTTTACTTTTTGCACTGAATGGGGTTTTATTTTTCCGTGCCCAGCAGAGTGTTGCAACACCATCAGCGTGTGGCGTGTGTGTGTGTGAGTGTGTGTTTGCGCGATGACCCTCGATTTCCTTTAGCAACTTCGGTTTTAGCCAAGTGAATCGGAAACGGATTTTGCATGTCTAGCACAAATATGTCTTACACGGCTTGCCCGTTCCAGTGTACGGCGGGCTCGTGATGTTCCAAAGGTCGGTCCGGCACACACAAACAGGGCGGAGCGGTTGGGGAGGGTATCTTTCACAGGGGTGACCTTTGTGGGTTTTTATAGTGTGGGGCTGGGGCAAATCATCGGGAAACGTTAATGCCTGCTGCAAGTCCCTGCATGCAATGGATTCATGCATTAAAAGCACGACAGAAGCACGAGTAGGAGCGACTGAGCGCGCCGAAACCAAACAAAAAATCTCTAGCGCTCCCTCCCACACACATACACACACAGACACACATTCTCACACGTAATCCTCTTTCAAGTTTAGGGTTAGAGGGTGTGTTTTATCCTCGGTCGCTTCTCAACACACTCCAGGCTTATCGGTACACTCGCCCCACTGGGGCTCATCGCGTTTGGCCTTTCAGCGCCGAGGGAAAGGCGGCTAGGGCACCTGCATTCAAATGCTCATGTCGAGCGACGGTGTGCCAGCGTGTGTGTGTGTGTGTGTGTGTGTGTGTGTGTTTACTTTGTGTGCTGTGGTTGCGATGAAATTATCGTACCAGTGGCATCTTTATCAACAAAACGCCCCGAACGCGCGGGCGCTCGCTGCACTCTCCGGCTTGCAGAGGTGGGTTTCAGTTTGAGCCGTTTTTCAAACCCTCATCCGCCACCAGCCACCCCACTATCTCAGCGCTGTCTTTTCTGCCGCGCGACGCTCGATGACGCTCGTTTCGGCCGTTGTTTTGCCAATTTTCTTGTTCCGTTTCTGCTCAACCGATGCAAGGGTTTTGGTACTTGTAATGTCTTACCACTCTGTGTGTATGGGAGTGTGTGTATGTGTGTGTGTGCGCACACCTTTCCATCAACCTTTCTTCCCCTGCCAAGGCAGGGCACCAACTCGTTTCGCTCTACACATGTTTGTTTTCACTTAGCATAAGTTGTTGTTCTGCTTAAGCACTTTCTGCCGGAGGGTGTGGAAGTTCTGATTTCCATCGCCGGTGTCTTTGCATTTTTTTCTTTCTTTCTTTCCGTTTTTGGGACGCGCAGAAGGAGCTAGGAGGTAGTGTGTTGAAGGTTTATTGTTCCAGATTGGATTATCGAGGCCGACGAAGTTGCTCTCCACGCCACAACGAGGCAACCATGCTTTGTCTGTGTGTGTGTGTGCTTTTTTACACCTTAATATTTCTTAGAACGCTTAAAGAGGTGACAAGAATGAAACAGATATTTAAAGTGGTTTTAGTGTTTTTGTTTAGAATGGCCATTACGTTATTTATTTATTTTATAGATAAAGTTTAAGCATTAAAATGCTGAATGTCAAAAAGCATTAGGCGTCTCCATTACAGTGCAGTGGAACTCAGCATAACGACTTTCATCTGTTCCAGTGACTCACTCGTTACACGAAAACCTCATTATGCGGAAGGCTTTTTTCTGTAAATGTGCTAGTATAAGAGCTTTATGCAACTGGAAAAAAATAATGGAAAAACAGCTTCATAATACTAATAATTTTGAAGATATATGTAGTTTACCGTTTCTTTGTCATAACTAATAATCAATTTTCGCGAAGAAAAAAAAGGTCGATTGATTAACTTTTTTGAATAATATTTAAGAAAGTTGTTCTATTTGATTGGCGTCAATGAAAAGTTGGTAGAGCTAAAATGCTGCTAAAATTAACATACTAAAATTGTTTTCCAAAATTAGCCATTATCATCACTGTTTAGTTTTTTAAACATTTCGATAAATTATTCGACATAAACCCTACAAAAACATTTTATCTCGCCTTTATAGACAATTAAATTCATAAAAGCAAGAAACATTCGCTAATATACCTAAAACTTATTCATCGCATCTTTATAAGATACTTCTCCTCCTGGAAATTACACTAAATTTCCCAATTCCAATCAGAATCCCAATCGAATCGGAAGCGAATCCCAATCCCAATCGAATCGCAATCAAATCTTTTAGGGATTTAAATCCTACAAACGGGATCCGATTCGATCGAATCTTTCTAGGGATTGAATCTTCCGAATCTTGAATCTCCCAACACTAGGCTGCTCGCGAAAAATGGATCAGGAGCAAAAATATTATTGCACTTTATGCGAGATTTTACTGTTTAAAAAGAAGTATTATTTATTGACCATTTAGCTTTGCTCCTGATGTGTTTGAAATTTAAAATTCTAATGAATTAATAGTTCAATATACTCTTTTTATTTGGAAATATTTGCTTCTTACATTTTGTCTGGTTTAATTAAATCCTTCACATTGTTGCCAGAGCAGTACTCGGGCTATCGGGTAGCATTTTCGCTAGTTTTTTTTTTAGTTCGACTGATTTTTTTTGTTATAATTATAGTTTAATTTTAAATCGAAAGCAGATAAGGACCTGTTCGTTTAGAAACTGGTCACTTACTGCAGGCAGTGAAATAAGCAAATTTTAACATAGAAAAATGATTATGGCACCAAACGAAATTAATTTCTTTGACATTACATGGAGAGAAAAAATAAAGTGTTGATGTTACAGGTGAATGCAACGACTTATCCTTCGATGCCTCTCATTACATTTCGCAAGTTAACACCAATACTATTTAGCAATACTATTTTGCTTATATGCATGCACATAGGATTGATAGGTTAAATCTAAGCGAGCGTTTCGAATACAGATCAATCTGTAAGTAGAATCCAACGAGAACAGACGTTCTTATTAGTGTATCCGAAACCCATACACTTAACTCGCACAGCTTATATACTTATCTATCTTTTTTCTTAAATAGTATGCAATTTTAAAGGTATTTTAGTAAATTCCTTTGTTGTTTTTCAATTTTTGTTAAATTATTGCCATTGTTTTACTTTAGGCCAGGAAAGGAGATTTATTCAGGAGAGTTATAAAGCTGTATTTTACTGTACCATTTCAATACTTCCCAAATATAATGACATCTGGTAAATTATTTACTGAGAGAGTAAGACTCTTTATGGTAGGCGAAATTCATTTATTAAGGCATATTACTTATTTTTGAATTTTATTTATTAACAGGACTTTATGGCTGATATGATCGTGTTTCTATTTGTACAGGCACTATTATTTTGAGATATTTTAATTTATTGTATCATCGGTTATGAAACCCCGTATTTTGTGCCTTTACCTGCCAATGATTTTTGTCATTATTTCAATTTGCCGATAAGTTTCTCAGCAAAAGAATATTTATATTTAGAGATTTAGATAGATTTATATTTAGAATACATTAGATCAGACATTTGTAATATAACCTTTTTCTAAAATTCTTAATAACCTTATTGATCAGGAACCGTAATTTTAGAGAAGTTTCGATTTTTCTCTTCTCAGATCATGTTGAACCCAGTGATTGTGCAATATATTTTTCAGCATTGTAATTCTAACGTCAATAACTATTGAAGACATGGCATGTGCATTTAGCAACGGTTGCAAGATTGTATAGTATGCTCCAATACCTTAAAATAACAATCGAAAAGTTCCATATAGTACCCTAATAGAAATAAAACTAGGTAACCTGTTCGATCTGAACAGGTCTTTATAAAAATGCCAGACAATGTCTTGTCCTAATTTTTTTTTAAATCAAGAGCCTATAACGGGTTTAATAGTTTAATATTAAAGTTTGTGTACGAAAAATTTCAGTCAGCGTTGCCAAAATCATAGTATCATGTCTTAAAAATTAACTATGGACTTTTGATTTTTTAGCGTATCTTTTTCCTCTGAAAATTGATCCACATCATCACCGTGTTTAAAAAGCACCTGGCGTCTCCATTCTAAACGTTTCCATAAAACAATGAAAGTATTTTTAGTATTTTAAGGAATTCAAAACATTCTCGACACTAAAAGTTAAAATAATTTAGCAACCCTTCCAAAGTTCACGTAAAGAAGCGCTTGAAGTGCACATCTATACCAGCTACGATTTATAATGCAATTTCCAGTCAACTTTCGCCGACCATATGAACATATTTGCCCCCACACACGATTTAATTTTGCAACCGCACAGAAAATACTATTCAAGCCGCGCCTCGAGAGCCTTATACTACAGCAACAAAAAAGCCTTCAAGCATTCCGAAAGCCAGCTCTACTCGCGTAACCCAAACAATGCTCATCCGGCGAATGCGTGTTCGCGCCGCTCAGCGCGGTGCAGGAAATTGTGCAGGAATCGCAAATGAATGAATCCTCAAAACTGAGCTAGAAGAGAGAGCGGTAAATCCCACGGACCGCCCGACCATCGACAGGAATATAATTTTCCCCGCGTTCCGGACAGGCGCGCGGTCAAAAAGACATTTCGGAAAAAGCCCGGCCAGCCGTGCGCTTCTACCTCCGGGCCGAGGGGGCAGACAAACAAATAAAATTGATAAATTTTCATTCTGCTAGAACGCCAACCCCGGGCGTTTCATCCAGATTCATCCCGAAACGCGAAAGCAAAGCGAAGGATTTCATTTTCATTTCAAAAGGGGTTTACCCTCCCCCCCCTCGGTGGCGAATTGAAGGAATTTTACACAAGCGCAACCAAATCCTTTTGGCTTCCGAGCAGAGGAATGCCACTCCCACACACGCCTGTCCTTTTCTTCGCCCTGTGAGGATGGGGATGGGGGAAAACAGGACCTATGGCAACGTGTGCTGTGTAATTGCCTTTGACCGTAGTCGCCGGTAGTGCACCTCTCCCGTTGGGAGACAGCGTGCACGCTCCGCATTCCCGCAAGGAATTCTTACGTTGCCGGGGAACGATCTGCTTTTGAAGGCGAGGGGATAGAAAATGCGGTCTTTTACCGCGAGCATCATGGCAAGATTTTCCATCCATTTTCGTCTTTAGACGACGGAAAACACCCGCAGCGGAACCATGTAAAAAAAAAGCAAAGAAAATTGCCATCGCAAAAGGGCGAGGGAGACACATTTTTAGCGAAGGCAGGAATTAAATTTGAAAAACCATCTCTCGGCCGCCTGCCAGCCATTTCCCCGTAATCAGCATCATCATTATTGTGCTGAGCAATGATTCTAAAATAAACACACAAAGCCCGCTAAATACCTGAAAAAACAAACCAAAGGCTTTATTTGTACGCAGAGCGCCGGGAAGCCATGCCCTGGCCCGCTCGAACGGCAGGCTCGTGGCGCACGGTGCGGTATTGACGAGATGCTTGTGCGTTGGCCCTGCGATGGATAGAATGCAGGGGGCGACGGGGGGGGGGGGAGCAGAGCTCGGAGGGTGCAGGAGCGCAAACAACGCTACCGGTGAAATCCAATTCCATCCACCGCGAAGGAGACGCGCGCTTGTCTTTGGGGCACAGGCCGCCGCCGGCAGAGGCAGCTCAAGAACGCTCGCCCGTAAAGGAATTTAATTTGGTATTCGAAAACTTTGGAATTATTCTTCGATTCACGCTCTCGCGCCGGGCTTCCTCTGCTTCGGCTGCTGAGGCTTGTGCACTCGCGTGGTGGGGCAACGAAGCAAAGGAAAACCCGGCGTGGTTTGTGTGCTTACTGCTGTGTAGTTGTGTTTCGTCTCCGGCCGCATGCTGCTAGGGCACTTCTGCTGGCTGCACTTTATTTACCAGCCCAGCCCCGAAAAGTTAAAGCTAAAGTTGGAGCACAACACGGCCGGGGCGAAGGGTTGCCGCTGCCGGCGCTCCCCTCTTCCCTTTAAGTACACGCCACCGGTAAGCGATGATCTCGTTAAATGTTTATCGATTGAGCTGAAGATTTGTGCGGAGCGGGGGGCGCTCTCGAGTGGCGAGGTTCGTGTGTTCAGCTTGGCAAATTGTTTTAACCAAGGAGGAAGAAGTTCACCCGACGCTGTAGCGAACCAAGAGGCCCTTTTTGGTAAGATGTTGGAAATTCAACGAAGGTTAGGAGGACGATTTGGCATGTTTCACATATTTTTTTTAAATTTTAATGTAATTGTACAATAAAGCTCTCTGTTTTTAAGCAGAACATTTCCGCAAATTAAGCCCGGGAGCGATCCATTGGTCTGTCTTGCCACTGATATTGTAACCCAGATTACGTGTCAATTATGGTTTAGGAGCTATCACGAGGTAAAAATAAGTCTTAAAATTATGGAGGTTGTGAAAGAAGATTAAATAAAACAATAATAAAAATATTCGAAAAGTAGAATGTAATTATTTTATAAAACATTTAACACATGGTTCTGGATGAAAATAAGTACACTATGAGTGCCATGGCGCTCATATATGACAGCCAGGGATAACTGACATCAAATCTTAATATCTTGTAGCAGATTGGGCTATTGTTATGAAATTTTGCAAAATGATCTACAAAATTTGCCTTGTTTGTCCGTTGATTGAGTACGCTTCAGTTGCTTGGTTTCCGGAGCAAGTTACTAGAATTGAGAGGCTTGAGAGGATCCAGCGAAAATTTACCCGGGAAGCTATTAAGCGGCTTCCGTGAAGACATAGCGACGTGCTACCAGCTTATCATACGAGGTGTCTGTTGTTAGGGCTTGAAACTCTTGAAAAGAGAAGAATGGTTGCCCAAGGAATGTTTATGTTTAAACTATTAACTGGTAAAATCGATGCACCTCTATTGCTAAGTAATGTAAATGTTTAGGTCCCTACTAGACCTTTAAGTACTGGACAATTTTAACAACTGATTTTCGTTATCGTCTTTTCTGTGCTAGGGATCCGTTGTTAATTTTAATTTTAATTCATTTTCAAATTTTATAAACATGTCCTTTAGTGTACCAAAATGTTCTAGTGTCATAAATAAATAAATAAATAAATAAATAAATAAATAAATAATTAAATAAATAAAAAAATAAATAAATAAATATATAAGTAAATAAATAAATAAAAAATATAAATAAATAAATAAATATATAAATAAATAAATAAGTAAATAAATAAAAATGTATATAGTTTTTGCATTTTTTTTTTTGGAATGTTCATTTATATAATGATTCATTTATACCCAATAATAGTCAAAATGCGAGAATGTAAATGCAAAATAATAATTCCTTCGAGTAATATAGTGTAGCTACATATATTTTAGTTATAATGTGAGTTTTCAAAACATCTAATCCACAGCAGATATTATATAAAATATTATCTAAATGCATAAATTGCTTACATGATCGTTTTTCAATGAAGCATCATATTAAGAACTAAACTATAAGATTTAATTGTTTTTTTTTGCTGATTTAATGATCACAACAAAGCAAAACAAAGAAAACACGACAGGAAAGCAACCAAAATTGTATTAAAAATCCTTATTTTTATCATTTTATTGTGTGTTCATATTCAACACTTCGCTGGGGCCATGGCGATCATATATGATAGCCATCAAAAATGTAAACAAAATGTGCTTGGCCCCCAGGGAAACATAAACAAAAATGGTCTTACACTCAAAGTGTTAATGTTGCATTGGATATTTTAGTAAGCTTTGTTTCGTGAAATTGTAGCCTTTTTTATGTTCGAAATGAATATCTTATCATTACGTCGATATGATACACATATTTTTAGAAGCTTAATCTGATACAAGCAAAAATCATTTTTGAGAAAAAAATTAAAAAAAAACAGTGAAACACGAAGGTGGTAATGTCATGGTTTGGGGATGTTTTGCTTGGCCTGGGATTAGAAATCATGACAAAATTGATAAAATCATGACAAAAAAATTATTTATTTACAAAAATCGTACATGACATATCATCTAAATAACATAGAGAGGAGATTGTTAGATGGAACCGTTGTTCCACAACAACGCCTCACTACCTGTCCAGAAATGCTCAAAAGTAATAATTTGTAAAAGTAATCGCATGTAAAAATGGGTAGCTTGTATTAAACAAGTTGTTCGGTAAAGCTCTGCTTAGTGCTAATAATCATATTTAGTTTATTATTGTATTGTTGTTTTCTTTGTGCGTAACACATCTACATATCCTTATTCAAGGTCTAATGTATGACATCGTCCACTCGTAATTAAAGCATTTAAAGTAGTTCAAAGATTAAAGTTTAGAGTTCAAGTTATAAATAAAAAAAATATATTAAGATGATGCCTTTCTAACGACGTGGAACTTGCCATTGAGAAGCATTTTATTTTATCGTACCATAGACTTAAGAATCCTGTTATTTATAATTATTCTATGAATGGTTGTTTGCTATCCCGTCGTAAAGAAGCATATGACTTAGGGGTTACCTTAGGCGTGGGTTTGAATTTTAACGTACACATTAATACCACGTTGAGTAAGGCGCTTAAACTATTAGGTTTTATTATCGGACAAACCCGTGGATGAAATGACCCCTTATGTCATTTCATGCGTGGAGTACTGCTCCGTGGTTTGGTTCCCACACTGTGTTGTCTCAGCTTTAAAATGCGGTCTTTGAACCGCTTCAAAGTGAGCCAAAGCGTTTTTGTGGTAAAACTTTTAAAGAATGAATTTGATGCGTCTCCTTTACTGGAAAAAAATAATATTTTCGCACCTTCGAGGTCACTCCGTTCCAGAAACTTATTGCAAAACGAGAGTAGATATTATATTTATGTTGTCTCAGCCAAATTGAGCAATACAAATAAGGGTACGAATAAATAAGTAAATAAATAATTTCATCCTTCTCAAACCAATGAAGGGGAAAGAGTGAGACCACCATAAAAAAACGTTAGAACATTTGAATAAACTTGTTAAATACAAAAAAAATAAATTGAATTAATGAAAATAAAATTTATAAAAATTAAATTAAATTTAAATTTAAAAAAATTGTTGACACGTTTTAGCACGCGGTATGATGTAAACAAACACCTGTCAGCGAGTTGAAGCGAACGGATTAACCGGAGCGATTCCACCACCAAGCGCAGATTGGCGCTAGCGTACGATCAGGAGATTAGGCAGTGATAAGAGCGAGATGACTAGCGCTTCATGCTAAGGTCACAAACCTTAGCGAAAGGGTCAAAGAAGGTCGAGTTTGGCGCAATTAGCAGCAAGGAGGTAGAAAGCAAACACGAGAGAGACCGGACAAATTTTTAAGCGTGCGTATTAAGATCGAATCGCCGTTGTTGAAAATTAACGGAAATAAATTTATTGTTACTAAAGTAACAAAAATTGCATTGCACGCTGGCAGAGCTTGTGGGACACGGATGAACTTGGGAGGTTCCTGTACTCGATCTCTCCTAGAGTTTCTTTGAAACCTTGGTTCCGCGACATCTCTGGAGAGCGTGCGTTCATTCGAATGATGTCTAGACTTATGTCTAATCATTTCGCATTGGGCGCACATCTCCAGCGTATAGGACAGGTCGACACGAAAGCATGTGGCTGCGGCCTTGGATTTCACGACATAGACCATCTTCTATGGTCTTGCGAGGAATACGAGGCTGCACGACCCACTTTGTTGGATGCAGTCGAGAAACTGGGAAGATCTCCTGGTATCCCCATCCGGGATATACTAGCTGGGTCGGACTGGAGCCTCTTGGGGATTATCTTTGGGTTCTGCAGAGCTAACGGTTTAACTGTGTGACATCCCTATGGCAAGACTCTTGTGGCTGGCTGTGCGGTGGTCGGTCGTCTGTGTTGGCATGCGCTTGTGCCGTCGGGTTGCGAACGTTTGTCATCGTCGGACGGCTTGCTATCGGTTGGTTGGCCGGAAGAGTAATGTTTCCCATCCATACTCCATTTGTGTGTCCTTGTGCTACATGTTGTAAATCGCTAGTTTGCTTGTGATGAATGACTGTATGTGTGAATGTATAAATGAATGTGCGTGATGTGTATGGCTGGAAGTTCAGGCACGGCTTGAGACAGAAGATCTTTGCATGGATGAGGTCCTTGCAAAGATTTTAACCCTCGATCCCGGCATATAGATCCTCACCAAGGGCTAGGACAAGGTCCTTCGTAAAAAAGGTTCCTAAAAACATGCTAGATGCATACTGTCACTCGAAAGCGTTGGAAGCTAAACTTCATAAAGACCCCTGCTACGCTTACTGGACTATTCAAAACGGACTGGATCGAACCTGCAATGGATATTTCGAAAACTCCAAGACTATACATATGATGACCCGGACAAGTACGCCGGATGACAACGACCCCTGCCACGAATGGACTTCACAAGACAAACTAGAATGGACGACGACGGATTGCACGATCTCGACCCCTGCTACGAAAAAATAGGCCATTCGAGAAGGACTTGGATTGGATAATTCCTGCACTGTCCGAGCACACCCGGAATAAGGTGTCCTTCCATAATTGCGAGAAGGAAATGTCTCGCAATCATTTGAATTGTATGATTATACCCTAACATTAAGCAATACGGCCAAAGCCGTTCCTTCTGAATAAAAAAAAAAGTAACAAAAATAAAAGATTCAAACAAAAACGAAAGGACTCAATAAACAACAGTTAAGAACAACAAGAAATTTGAAGTCGAATTAGTTTGATCGGGCCAGCTGGTAGTAGCATAATTTTATGAATAATCTATAAATATACAGCACTATACATCAGCGGTCGGAAATCTGTTAAGGCAAAGGGCCAAAATTAGTAAATGATCGATAGCCGCGGGCCAGGAGCGTTGATTACTTGTTGATTATCCCATCCTTCCACGACGCAAAAAAATATTGACGTTATTCTGGGGAGGATATAAGAGTCTCAACGGCTTAAAATTATTGAAGCAAACATGCATTCAGTAATTATCGAAAAGCTTTATGGACAAGTAATGCCATGTCAGATAAATTGATCACCGATTCCTTATCTAAAAGCACTTTGACGATTGTTGTACTCGTAAACAGCAATAGTGCGGAATCGTCGTTTTCATAAAAAACAACAGGGTTTTTTAAATGTTCGTTTTTGCTTATAAATTCCATTGAAAATAGCCCTAAAATAAATAAAAAAAGAAACCAACTGATTTATATGAAATTAAGAAGAACGAATAGCAGAAAATATATTACCGCGAGAAAAATGTATGGACCTTTTTCAGTATATCTAAAACTTTGTATTGTATGATCTCCCATCACAGTGTTGTATACAAAACTTGAAATAAATTTACTGCTACCTGATTTTAGTGTTTCTTCTCTATGTAAAATTCGTATTGAAACAATGTTAAAATTATATAACGGTTGCATTACAAAAATGGACAAATTCATTATCACCACCCGTACTAACAAAACGGTAATCACACTTTGGATAGTAGTATCCCATGAGTCAGCAGACGCTTAAGTTTGACACCTCTGTCAGTCGAACTCTTACCAAAAAAAAGTGAACCAACCTCGTTGAGAAGCGTGTGCGATCAAAGAATGACACCCCGTAGCGTCTAAAATAGACTCCGCGCAGAAGTTTGTGGACGTCGTATAAGCCCATTTCGGCATTTTGGTCGCCAATATCTTGGCACTATTAGGCAGCAATCAAAGCATCGAAAGAAAGCCCAGGTTCACTGTTAAGGTTGCAAAAGAAGCTGAAAATGAAGACGGAGGAAGAAGGTGCTGCTGCGTTAGCTGGGCCGGGAGGTCGATGCAATCGGCCAAACAGTCAAGTAGTACCTGTGAACCATGAATAAACAGATCAGGAAGTAGCAATCGCGTCCACTGGCTTCGCAGCGGCAAAAAATGACACCAAAACTCAATGCGATCATTTCAGGTGAAGTTCGGCAGAATTTCGATATAACACCCTAGTCCTCGGACTGGTCCAACATCCGTCAGCTGTGTCAGCTGTCCTATCGAATTTTTCTGGACCAACATGATGCAAAAGCACTATTCTAACAATGTTATCGCGAAAACTTAGGAGGAATTGATAAAAATCGAAGATAGAACTTTAATCATGCGGACATGCATATCTTATATGCATTAATTTTAATTCTATCGCCATATCCATGGCGAAAATTCGGGATACAGAGTTTCCCACGGTTTATTGGTCGGTTCTCAGAATTGTTTGTGCTCGTCTCACGATTTATTCATCATATCCAATAGATTGTTGGTTCGTTCCCATATGTAATTTATAGGTATCGTCCAATTGGATGTCAATACAATTAAACCAAACATTTCTGGGAACCGACCAATCAATCGTGGGAGACCCTGTAACTGATACAGGGTTTCCCACGATTTATTGGTTGGCTCCCATCAATTTTTTTCCCATATTTCCCATATGGGTTCCCATATTTTTTTGGTGCGTTCCCACGATTTTTTGGCCGTTTCGCAGGATTTTTTGTTCCAATTGTATTGATATCCAATCGGAAAATACCAATAAATTATGGGAACGAACCAAAAATCTATGGGATACGATCAAAAAATCATGGGAACGCATCAAAAAATCATGGAAACTGACCAATAAATCGTGAGAAACCCTGTAAAAGGTAGCTCGCAAAATCTTAGATTCATTTGTGCAAGTAAGCTTAAATAATTACCTTTGAAATACATGTACATGTAAAAAAAACTATACCTGCTAGTTTTTTTTTCTACAATAAGCCAACAAAACGTATTTTTTTGCAAACGTTACGAGGACTGATTGGTCCATCTTTCCATAGTACTCTAATTAAAGTTGAAAGAGTACGATGGTATAAAAAGTCATATTAAAAGATCTTCGTTAATTTATAAACCAATAGTTTCTTCCCATCTTTGCAAAATCAGTCAAATCCTTTCGCGGGCCGGACTTTGCCGGCCGCTGCTATAGATAAAGCCTAGAAGCAAACGAATTTGCTTTCCTTTAGACAACCTTTTCATTAAAACATCTTCTCTTTTCCTTTCCTTTTCATACCACCATACCACCACACAGGACCCGCCTTCTGGGGGCTAATCAACCCGCAGTGGAACATGTGCAACAAAGGGCGCCGCCAGTCGCCGATCAACGTGGAGCCGGAGAAGCTACTGTTCGATCCCTACCTTCGGTCACTGCACATCGACAAGCACAAGGTGAGCTTGCGTTTGGAAGATAGGGGGAAGTAGCACACACAGTAGCACAAAAAAATAGACACCAACATCAATGAAGCATTTAAAAGCGTGCAAGTTACTCCTCTACACACCTTTGATAAACACACACAGACGCACGCACATCCATTCAAACCCTTATAGACACCTGTTGGACGGTTTGCTGACGGAGCAAAATTAGCGGGCAACAGGATGAGAGGAGTGAAGGAAAAAAACTACAACAAGATTTTGAAAAAAAAAAAAAGAAAAAAGGGATGACTGTTACACATACACGAGACCATAAAGGTGTATCATTTTTTTTTTGCATCGTTTTTTTCTCCTACTGTATGATAGGGAGGGGAGGTGAAAATGGGGAAGGAGGACAATACATCCTTCCTTTTCCTTTTGAAAATGGATCTACTGCAGACGGTCGCGCAATTTGAAGCAACCCCGCAAGACACCGGGAGCATGATATGCCTGTGACACAGAAAATCCCATTTCCCGAGGCCGGTTTATCGTTTTCACAAAACCGCAGATAACGCACCCCATCCCCCTCGCCCCTTCCACGAGCAGACTTATCGACACGCACAGTTCAAGGGGGAAGCGTGCAAAAAAAAAAGCGCGACATCCGGCAATGCCTACACGTCGAGGGTTCCGCGACACCCGGGGGGACACATTCAAGACAGACTCTTGCACAAGCGTGAAAGGAGATTTACAGCCCAGCCCTTCGTGAAGCCTTGAGGGAGGCGGAGAGGGAAGATCTGCAAAAGACCCGTGCCAGCTGTTTCTTATCGCGCGCTTACCTGGCGCCGATAAAAGAGTGTTCCTGCTGCTCTTTAGCCAGTTAGCTCGTTTGCCCTCGTGTTTTTTTTTTTTTCTGCTACTTCAATCTCTTCTAGCTGGTTTCTTCGCTCCTTACTTCTTCGGGCCTGCAAAAAAATACGATAAAATCGATTGAGAATATTGAATCACTCACACACACACACACACACACATACATAGTGGGCCCACCTCGTGCACGTAGTATACCCGTTGGTGTAGGGTCTTTCTTTTTTTTTTTTTTGCTCCACACTTCCACAACAGCGACAACACGTGCTTTGGTACTCCAGCGGGAAGCATTGAAAGATGCGGGAAAAGTGGGGGAAAAAAGAGTCAACACTGAATTACCCCATTTCCAAAGATTGCCAAAACCAGATTGGGGGAACGCAGGCGACACACGCGTACCCCGGCCAACTTTCGTTCGCAAATGGGGCAGGAAGTTTCCCACGTTGTGAGTGGCGCGCCACACTCATACACACCGGGCGGGTCCGGTACGAGCGGTGGCAGCAACAAAATCCCCGTAAGGTACACACAAACACACACACACACACTGCTCGCAAGGACCGTTAGGGGAGTTGGCGTAAATTTGATTATGTATTTGGAGACGGGTTTTTTCCTTTCTTCCTTCGTTGCTCTTTTTTTCTGGGGTTAAATCTTCACGTCTTCACCTCTATTACACACTGAAGACATTCCGGATGTGTTTCGCTCTATTTTTCTGTTCGCTTCTGGTTGCCCCTCCTTTACCTTACCAACCCTGCTGTCAAGCCTGTTTGGCAGGCTGTTTGGCGCTGCGAGCCGTCAAGGGCGCCGGCACCGAGCGCCCCGGATGATGAAGCATGAAGCACCGGCGAGAACACCGCTTGCTCCTTTTTTTTTTTTACTCATCGACAATCGCAGCTGAGTGGAAAATGGGTTGCACACAACAACGAGGAGAGGAAAAAAAAAACGACACACATTACAGGAAGAAAAGGCAGACATGAAAAATGAAGTACAGCTGCATTAAACCACACAGACGCGCGGTGAAGCGTACATCAGCCTTTTGCGTACGGACGCGAAGACGACAAAGCTTACCTTCAGGCGGCGGAAGAGCGGAACACACACACACACGCTCTCGCACGCAGAAAAATTGGCAAAATCTGTTCCGACTCCGTCCGTGGCCTCACACACACACACACACACACATTAACAATAAACAGAACAGCGTGACGCGTCCTCCACAGCCTTCGATTCGCTACCGCCACCTTCAAAGGGTAGACAACGGATGGTTTGAATATCACCCAACAACGGAAAAAAAGCATCGCATCATCGTCACACCGTCACAGAAATAACACCGAAGCAGCGAGGCCCCCCCAGTCCTTGCCTGCACAAACGTAACGAGCGCGTCACACCGGAAAAAGGCGTCAAAAGACGCTGCGATGACAAAAGGGAAAAGTATGAAGAGAGAGAGAGAGCGAGAAAAAAAAACATCCGCGCCACCGTCGCACACAACCAGCGGCGAGATTCGGCATTTTACAAGGAGCGCGCAACGGTGGCGGTAAATGCCCGGGTGAATGAAAACAGCATTCAATGATAATAAAATTTCAGCAATGAAATGAAATTCATAACAACCTGAAAATGAGCACTCATTCGGATAAAAGCAACCGCCATAAAAACGGTCCCCCCCCCCTCGACTTTTCCCGCTTTCCTCCCGCACTTTTTATCGCTCCTCACCATCATTATTGTCCTGTGGGTGGGTGTGTGTGTGTGTGTGTGTGTGTGTGTGTGTGTGTGTGTGTGTGTGTGCGAAGTAAGGAGTGGATTGAAAACTTTTAGCTTGATGAAACCATCTGTGCCGCGGCGCCGCCCTCTGTCACCCGGTGTTGCACGGATTTTATTTCCTACCGGTAGCTGGAAGTGAGACTGCTGCTGCTTCTGCTGCCGGGGGAAGAAATCTGGCTCTTTATGATTTTATTTTTTTCACTCACACCTTCCCAAACAGACACACAAACAGACGGAAACGTAAGCAGGGCGTAGCAAACAAAAAGTGGGCAGGAAAAATTGGAGCTACTGGATGCCGTCAGTAGCGAACGTCACACATCCGAAGAAGCCTTCTTGAACCCCGTTTGCGCGCCGTTTTTGTTTTTGTTTTTGTTTTTTTTTTTTTTTTGCAATATTGATTCTGGTGCAGATTTCACGTTTCACTAGAAGAACACCTTTTCCAGCCTTACTTACCACCCATCAATCCATTTGTTCACTTCGTACACCCCCCCCCACGTACAGATATCGGGCACGCTGCACAACACTGGCCAATCGCTGGTCTTCCGGGTGGAGAAGGACACCAAGCAGCATGTAAATATTTCCAGCGGCCCGCTCGCCTACCGGTACCAGTTCGAGGAGATCTACTTCCACTACGGTACGGACAACAACCAGGGCTCGGAGCATCACATCCACGGGTACAGCTTTCCCGGTGAGGTAAGTGGGGTTTGCAGCGTTTCCTTCCATCTGTGAAACAAGTCATTGCAGCACGGCACGTTTATCTCGTTATTATGACTTTTTGTTTGTAACGTTTCGTGGCATTCTTCCATCGCTGGGGTTGTTGCAACGTGGTGAGGAATAGTGCCTGAAGGAGGCAATTTTGCGTGAATGCGCGGATTGTTTCGCTGAGGGCATTTACTGGCTAAATAATACAGGGCTTACAGGGCATGCTTTGTAATGGAACACGCCTGCAGTTATGAAATGGGCACAGAGATGTATTTTTTTTCTATTCACACCTATACTTTTTAACGTATGCCATTGCCAATCCTTGAAATCGGTGGAAATCGTTGCTGAAAATGTTTGTTTGAACTAAGTAGCAATAAAACGAAAGTGGCAGACGATTGAGATTGCATTACTACCATAAAAAACATACGATAAAATACTGTAATTGAAAAAAAAATGCAATTATTAGACCAGACGAGGTGTGATAAACAACTTCAAAATTGTCAGTTAATAGGACAAGTGGTCAACAAACCCCTTTGGTTGGTTACCTCTGAAACCCGTAGAAACATCCTTCACGTAGGTTGTGTGACCCATTCTCGTGCGCCAGGTTGACACAACATCTACAAGGGAACGTTCACTGTTTTGTCATCCTGGTTCAATGGATCGTCACAATCGCACCTTAATCGGTAAGTGTTGCTGCGAGTCGTAAACAAATAGACAACTGTCACCGCGGCTGACAGCCAAACATTCAGCACTTGCGATCGCGAGAGATTCCACACTCTCACCTATAGAGGGCACTGTAACGTGTTCGGGTACAGGGAAGGCGAATGACCTCAGGATTAGGAATCGGGTTCCTCGCCATCGCGATTGCGACAGTAGCATCACGACAGCGAGCGAGATTAGTTGAAAACTTTTTAAAGGTGTTCAAAAGCCGCGACACAATAAAGTTTCCACCCAAAGCGAAACTCGGCGATTCAACATGTTATGACTCCTATGAGAAAGAAATTTCTATATCGTTACGCGACTAGTTCGGGAGCTAACAGTAAGATTGAAGGCACCATCCTGTAAGAGATCTCTCATGTTAAAGATGTACCACTGGGAAGAAAATTAGGTCCATGTTTGCAACAATGGTGTTGCTTTGGCTGTACCAATAATTTCAATGTTTCTATATGCCGAAGATCTAAAAATGTACTTTGCTATCATAAATAGTAATAGTGACAACTGCAGTCCATTGTCTCCCTGTTCTATTCGGGGTGTGCTGGTAATATGTAGTGTGTTAACTTTAGTAAATGTTCATTAGTATCCTCGCAGCAAAAGCCCTCTATAACTTAGTCACAAACGCTTGGACAGTCACAATTCTTCGCTATGAAACATAAATTAATATATGTATTCTTGTGGACAGTAGACTTAGCTTAGATCCACATTTTGATGCTAATACCTTCGAAGCAAACAGGATTTTAGGCTTTATTCCTGAATCTAATCTTATAAGTTACATGATCCGTTAAATCGTATTTAAGTTTTCTTGTACGTACGATCATCGAGAATGCAAAGTCTGTTGCACGGTTTACAACACAACTCGCCCGAAAACTCCCTCAGAGATACTATTAAGTACCGTAGGGCTCCGTATGTGATGTTTTTTTTAGAAGGTTCTTAAACAATTCAAACAGTGGCTCTGAAAAGAAACTTCATTTATTATAAACACACCTATCCTTCAATATTAGTGATTATAATGAAACAAACAAAAAAAGGAAGAAGAATACAAACACACGTTTGTGATCCCAAATAGCCAACTCGTACTTTTTAGCTGATTTGGGGCTGTTTAACGAAAAATCGTTCCGATGTCGTACTTTGTGGATGATTAAGAGATAGACGGTACTTTGCGGAACTATGGAGCTTTTTTAAGATGCACATGGTACTCTGTTTTCTGAATTGTTGAAATATTAAAAAAAAAAAGATAAATAGTTTATCAAACCAACAAACAAAAGTCAATTAGCTTAACATTAACAAAAGTATGGATTTAATTATTATGTTACTGTTCATCTGACAGGTAATCCGAAACTCTATTCATTATACAAAAATTATGCAAAATGTAGCAAACATTCACACTACGGACACATTTGGTTGGTGAATAACGCAACTGCCCATCACCTAGAATGCATCTAAATCTTGGTTTTAGGATTGCTATAGTTTTTGTTTTTATTATAACACGTGCATTGGCGTGCAACTGATTTAATCAGATTTAATTTAATCAGATGATCAGATTTGTCGATGCCAACTTTTGTGGCTCCAACCACGATTTATTTATATTTAATGTAAGCCCTGTTTCAACATATCAAATTATGTGGTATAACCATTATTAACCTTGGTACTGGTATAACGTCTTATTTTTTTATAGTTAGGAGTTAGGATTTTGGTTATGTTAGGATAAGTTAGGTTATTTTTTGTAAATAAAAACTCAATTATATTTTGAAGAACTCATTGGTTATATACAAACTCATTGGTTTGTATGCAGTGACACAATATCTTCAGTTTCATGTTTTAATGGCCGGAAAAAAACCATTTAGAAATACATTGCCAAATAGTCCAGAGGCAGAGGCAGATACGCATACGCATTGTACTGTTCTGGTCAAGTTTTAAATGAATATCCAGCAAAATCAAAAGTGTGTTATTGTTTCAAGTTTCGGCAGGAGCCAGGACAGCATTGATCTGTCAAAAATCAACACTTACCGTGTACCAGTTTTCGGCAGCATTTAATGTAAATAATTAACTGTTTTTCGTGATTTTAAATTACGAACGGACTAGAAAAAATGCTGCAGAAAATTCTGCGTAGAATCTTTCGTGAAAACAACATTTTTATTGTTTTAGTGCTCTGGTTCTCTTAACAATGAAACCTGACGAACTATTGGCTGACAGCAAATCTGCCGAAAAATTGTGAACTGTGCACATGTTGTTTGATATTTTGAAAAAAAAAATATACAAGGAAATGATGTGAAACTTCGTATATGAATTACAAATGAGCATATCTCTATTTAAAAATATGTGTTGAGTCCTTGCTCATTGTATAACAGTAGATCTCTAACAACTCCGAATCATGAAATTCGATCGTAGACGATGCTCCGGACGACTGTGTATTATATAACAAGAGCTCAAAAAGCTAGATCTGTTCCGGGTTCGCTTACGGCATTTAAGCTGCATTAGAGAAATTTCTCAGGAAACTTAAAACGAGACCCTGAGTTGTAGGAAAGCAGCTGCAACCTTATAACCTTATAATACCAAAGACAAACATACGCTAAGGACTCCATTTTAGATGCGTTTGTTATACCAGACAACCTATCATTGTACTTGAGTCAGTGTGCACTATTGGTTGACCTGCCCGCAGTTCCATTTTAGTCTTCCAATAGCGTCGCAACGAACGCAAGCAATCGAACGCTCACTAGTTTGCTCATGCTTCAATATCTAGAGTCTGGAATGTGCCTGTGTGCCGTTGCAGTTGCCCCGATT